>NW_026907008.1:0-358042 GCF_033978795.1 Nerophis ophidion
GGTTGAACCATTGGGAAATATATATACATAGTTAAATGTTATGTTGAAGAGGTTCATTTAGCCTACTGACGTGTATATATAAATGGTTTATTTATATTGGTTAGTAACGTAAAGTGTTGTTCCTGGCTGTACTTGATGGTACAGTCTAGTGGTTAGGATTCAATGCGCTCACCGTCGCGATCCGGGTTTGATGCTCGGTCAAGGGAATCACTTTTTTTTACCATGAATTGATTAGCGTGGACCCCGACTTAAACAAGTTGAAAAACTTATTGGGGTGTTACCATTTAGTGGTCAATTGTACGGAATATGTACTGTACTTGGCAATCTATTAATAAAAGTATCAATCAAAACAATCCATACAACACGTCACAGACAACGTCACGCTAACATCATGTGACACTTCCTATGAAGGCTGCAGAAGCAAGGTAGCCCAAACTTGTCAGGTACAACACTTTATCTTACTAGCCTCTAAAAATCAACCATTTATAGATAGTTCAATGTTGTTACCCACATACGAAAAACGAGCAGCACCCTTTTAAACAGTATGTGGGCATACTTTTATTTTGAAGTGTCTCGTTTGGTCTGTGGACGGATATAAGGAAGCTACTTCCGGGTATGAGTACACATTTTTTTGATGCATTAGAAAGAAGAAAGAGAGCGGCTGATTGTAACAAAGACTAAAAAGTGTCACAGGGACTTTAAGCGTTTGGGATCTAAGAGCCAGAAGATCACAATTGCCTCCATCTTCTTCCGCTTATCAGAAGTCGGGTCGCGGGGGCAGCAGCCTAAGCAGGAAAGCCCAGCCTTCCCACTCCCAAGCCACTTCGTCTAGCTCCTACCCAGGGAATCCCGAAGCGTTGCCAGGCCTGCCGGGAGACAAAGTCTTCCCAGCGTGTCCTGGATCTTCCCCGTGGCCTCCTACCGGTTGGACATGCCCTAATCGCCTCCCTAGGGAGGGGTGTGGGTGGCATCCTGACCAGATGCCCGAACCACCTCATCTGGCTCCAACAGCCATACAAGTCACACTGACGGTGGCCATACAAACACATTTTACACTGTTACAAATATGCGCCACACTGTGAACCCACATCAAACAAGAATGACAAACACATTTCGCGAGAACATCTTCACCGTAACACAAAATAAACACAAAATAACAAATACCCAGAATGCCATGCAGCGCTACTCGCCCGGGCTACACCCCCGCAACCACCAAACCCCGCCCACCTCAACCGACACATGGAGGGGGGCGGTGATGTGGGGTGGTGGCGGGGGTGTAGCCCGGAAGAGTAGCACTGCATGGAATTCGGGGTATTTGTTCTTTTGTGTTTATTTTGTGTTACGGTGAAGATGTTCTCCCAAAATGTGTTTGTCATTCTTGTTTGATGTGGGTTCACAATATGTGGTGCATATTTGTAACAATGTTAACATTTTTTGGACAGCCACCGTCAGTGTGAGCTATATAGCTGTTGATCAAGTATGTTATGGACAACCTATGACGAGCACAAAAGGCTAATAACAAAACACCACTTGCAGTACTGTCACAGCGGGCCTTAAAGATGCTTGTCCAGTCGATATCGGATAGCCCTTCACTACGGTCACAGGGAGTCTCCTGTAAAGATTGGCAAGTATGTTGCCATGTCAGTATTGCCATTAAAGGAAGGTGAATTCACTTTTCACGTAGTTTCTACACACTATAGCCCCCCGGTAAACTGAGTTTGAGACTCCATCCATCCATCCATCATCTTCCGCTTATCCGAGGTCGGGTCGCGGGGGCAGCAGCCTAAGCAGGGAAGCCCAGACTTCCCTATCTCCAGCCACTTCGTCTAGCTCTTCCCGGGGGATCCCGAGGCGTTCCCAGGCCAGCCGGGAGACATAGTCTTTCCAACGTGTCCTGGGTCTTCCCCGTGGCCTCCTACCAGCTGGACGTGCCCTAAACACATCCCTAGGGAGGCGTTCGGGTGGCATCCTGACCAGATGCCCGAACCACCTCATCTGGCTCCTCTCGATGTGGAGGAGCAGCGGCTTTACGTTGAGCTCCTCCCGGATGGCAGAGCTTCTCACCCTATCTCTAAGGGAGAGCCCCGCCACCCGGCGGAGGAAACTCATTTCGGCCGCTTGTACCCGTGATCTTATCCTTTCGGTCATGACCCAAAGCTCATGACCATAGGTGAGGATGGGAACGTAGATCGACCGGTAAATTGAGAGCTTTGCCTTCCGGCTCAGCTCCTTCTTCACCACAACGGATCGATACAACGTCCGCATTACTGAAGACGCCGCACCGATCCGCCTGTCGATCTCACGATCCACTCTTCCCCCACTCGTGAACAAGACTCCTAGGTACTTGAACTCCTCCACTTGGGGCAGGGTCTCCTCCCCAACCCGGAGATGGCACTCCACCCTTTTCCGGGCGAGAACCATGGACTCTGACTTGGAGGTGCTGATTCTCATTCCGGTCGCTTCACACTCGGCTGCGAACCGATCCAGTGAGAGCTGAAGATCCCGGCCAGATGAAGCCATCAGGACTACATCATCTGCAAAAAGCAGAGACCTAATCCCGTGGCCACCAAACCGGAACCCCTCAACGCCTTGACTGCGCCTAGAAATTCTGTCCATAAAAGTTATGAACAGAATCGGTGACAAAGGACAGCCTTGGCGGAGTCCAACCTTCACTGGAAACATGTCCGACTTACTGCCAGCAATGCGGACCAAGCTCTGACACTGATCATACAGGGAGCGGACTGCCACAATAAGACATTCCGATACCCCATACTCTCTGAGCACTCCCCACAGGACTTCCCGAGGGACACGGTCGAATGCCTTCTCCAAGTCCACAAAGCACATGTAGACTGGTTGGGCAAACTCCCATGCACCCTCAAGAACCCTGCCGAGAGTATAGAGCTGGTCCACAGTTCCACGACCAGGACGAAAACCACACTGTTCCTCCTGAATCCGAGGTTCGACTATCCGGCGAAGCCTCCTCTCCAGTACACCTGAATAAACCTTACCGGGAAGGCTGAGGAGTGTGATCCCACGATAGTTGGAACACACCCTCCGGTCCCCCTTCTTAAAGAGAGGAACCACCACCCCGGTCTGCCAATCCAGAGGTACCGCCCCCGATGTCCACGCGATGCTGCAGAGTCTTGTCAACCAAGACAGCCCCACAGCATCCAGAGCCTTAAGGAACTCCGGGCGGATCTCATCCACCCCCGGGGCCTTGCCGCCGAGGAGCTTTTTAACTACCTCAGCGACCTCAGCCCCAGAAATAGGAGAGTCCACTACAGATTCCCCAGGCACCGCTTCCTCAAAGAAAGACGTGTTGGTGGGATTGAGGAGGTTTTCGAAGTATTCCCTCCACCGATCCACAACATCCGCAGTCGAAGTCAGCAGAACACCATCCGCACCATACACGGTGTTGATAGTGCACTGCTTCCCCTTCCTGAGGCGCCGTATGGTGGTCCAGAATCGCTTCGAAGCCGTCCGGAAGTCGTTTTCCATGGCTTCCCCGAACTCTTCCCATGTCCGAGTTTTTGCCTCCGCGACCGCTGAAGCTGCACACCGCTTGGCCCGTCGGTACCCGTCCACTGCCTCCGGAGTCCTATGAGCCAAAAGAACCCGATAGGACTCCTTCTTCAGCTTGACGGCATCCCTCACTGCTGGTGTCCACCAACGGGTTCTGGGATTACCGCCACGACAGGCACCAACAACCTTGCGGCCACAGCTCCAATCAGCCGCCTCGACAATAGAGGTTCGGAACATGGTCCACTCGGACTCAATGTCCCGCACCTCCCTCGTGACATGTTCAAAGTTCTCCCGGAGGTGTGAATTGAAACTCTCTCTGACAGGAGACTCTGCCAGACGTTCCCAGCAGACCCTCACAATGCGCTTGGGCCTGCCAGGTCTGTCCGGCATCCTCCCCCACCATCGCAGCCAACTCACCACCAGGTGGTGATCGGTAGAAAGCTCCGCCCCTCTCTTCACCCGAGTGTCCAAAACATGAGGCCGCAAATCCGATGACACAACTACAAAGTCGATCATGGAACTGCGGCCTAGGGTGTCCTGGTGCCAAGTGCACATATGGACACCCTTATGTTTGAACATGGTGTTTGTTATCGACAAACTGTGACGAGCACAAAAGTCCAATAACAAAACACCACTCGGGTTCAGATCCGGGCGGCCATTCTTCCCAATCACGCCTCTCCAGGTTTCACTGTCGTTGCCAACATGAGCATTGAAGTCTCCTAGTAGGACAAGGGAATCACCCGGAGGAGCACTTTCCAGTACTCCCTCGAGTGCTCCCAAAAAGGGTGGGTATTCTGAACTGCTGTTTGGTGCGTAAGCACAAACAACAGTCAGGACCCGTCCCCCCACCCGAAGGCGAAGGGAAGCTACCCTCTCGTCCACTGGGTTGAACTCAAACGTACAGGCTTTGAGCCGGGGGGCAACCAGAATTGCCACCCCAGCCCGTCGCCTCTCACTGCCGGCAACGCCAGAGTGGAAGAGGGTCCAGTCCCTCTCGAGAGAACTGGTTCCAGAGCCCTTGCTGTGCGTCGAGGTGAGTCCGACTATATCCAGCCGGAACTTCTCTACCTCGCGCACTAGCTCAGGCTCCTTCCCCCCCAGTGAGGTGACGTTCCACGTCCCAAGAGCTAGCTTCTGTAGCCGAGGATCGGACCGCCAAGTGCCCTGCCTTCGGCTGCCGCCCAGCTCACAATGCACCCGACCTCTATGGCCCCTCCTATGAGTGGTGAGCCCATTGGAGGGATGACCCACGTTGCCTCTTCGGGCTGTGCCCGGCCGGGCCCCATGGGAACAGGCCCGACCACCAGGCGCTCGCCATCGTGCCCCAACTCCGGGCCTGGCTCCAGAGCAGGGCCCCGGTGACCCACGTCCGGGCGAGGGAAATCTGGGTTCATTTCGTTGCAATTCCATAGAAGTCTTTGAGCTGCTCTTTGTCTGATCACTCACCTAGGACCTGTTTGTCTTGGGAGACCCTACCAGGGGGCATGAAAACCCCCAGACACAAGTTTGAGACTCTTGATCTTAATAATTCAGAAAAAATCTGTAAAATAATCATGTTTTCTGTGGAACCGCCAGCATTGTCACTCCATTAAAGTTGGTTGATCGTAATTAATTGGAAAAACTCTGTAGAAAAAAGGTATTTTTCTGCAGAACTGTTTGCATTGTCACTTTATTAAAGGTGGTTGATCTTAACAATTTAGTAAGAATCTGAAAAATGTTCATATTTTTCCACAAAACGTTTAATGAAAATTTCTGTAAATATAATGTTTTAGATCATTATTTGGTCTACAGTGTTTTACTTTAATTTTATGGTTTTCATTTGGCAGCCGTAGCTACCAGTAGATTAGTTTTTTTACAGATTTTTTTTTTTACAGTGTACCTTGTGTGTTTGAGAACCTTAAAAAATATATTTTTTCTAGTAAAACTGACAAAGATAAATGTCTATACACACAAAAAAAATAATTCTGTAAAACAAACTGTCATCTACTGGCAGATACGGCTGCCAAACGAAAACTATAACATTTAAGTAAAACATTGCAAACCAAATAATAATCAAAAACATTATATTTACAGAAATTTTCATGAAACGTTTTGCGGAAAAATATCGTAATTTTACGGATTTTTACAATATTATTAAGGTCAACAACCTTTAATAAAGTATTGATGCAAACAGTTTTGCAGAAAAATACTTTTATTCTACAGAGTTTTTCCAAATTAATATGATCAACCAACTTTAATAAAGTGACAATGCTGGTATTTCCACAGAAAAATACCATTATTTTACACTCTTTCTGAATTGTTAAAATAGGGGGCCACTGGATGCTGAAACTACATGAAAAGTGGATTCAGCTTCTTTGAATGACCATCCAGACCTAGCAACATACTTGCGAATCCTCCCAATTTTAACGAGAGGCTTCCTGTGACCCTCGCAATGGATTGTCCCTATATCGACCGGACAAACATTTTAATGTGGTTCTGTGACAGCACTGCCTTCAACTTCCTTGACAACCTTTTGTCGTGTTCGCTCATTCAGCAAACCAACAGCATGCCGAGGGGGCCGCACGCATGTTATGCGAGGATTTGTTGGTTGTACAATGTTGACTACAAGACGTACTTGATTAACAGCATTACAAATCACACTGACGGGAGCTGTACAAAAAAAATTAACACTGTTACAAATATGCGCCAATATTGTGAAACCACATCAAACAAGAATGACGAACACATTTCGGGAGAACATCTTTACCGTAACACAAAATAAACACAAAAGAACAAATACCCAGAATTCCATGCAGCGCTACTCTTTCGGGCTACACCCCTGCCACCACCCCACATCACGGTCCCCCTCCTTGCGCCAGTTGAGGCGGGCGGGGTTTGGTGGTTGCGGGGGTGTAGCCCGGAAGAGTAGCGCTGCATGGCATTCTGGGTATTTGTTCTTTTGTGTTTATTTTGTGTTACGGTGAAGATGTTCTCCCGAAATGTGTTTGTCATTCTTGTTTGATGAGGGTTCACAGTGTGGCGCATATTTGTAACAGTGTGAAATTTGTTTGTACGGCCACCGTCAGTGTGACCTGTGTGGCTGTTGGCTGTTGATCAAGTATGTCTTGCACTCACCAGCGTGTGCCATATTACAGAGAAAAATGTTAAATTGTTAGTAAAAGCATAAACCTTTATATACCAGGCTTCAAATATGTTTAGCCTGACGGTACCTGTCTGCTGCCTCCGGAGGATTGTCATACTAAATGTGAAAGGTTTATAATAATAACTCCAAAACCAAACATGAAATTTGTCTTAAAAAGCCTTAATGTTGAATGTATGTGAGTTTTACCTGAATCAGGTATTTTGGAAAGAATCACAAATACAAAGCTTAGGTTTTACTGGCCTCATATTGGTCACACTCAAAATTACAGTTTTTAAAACATAACTCCAAAAATACACATGTATAATGTCTAATAATAACTGTAGAAATGCATCTTTGAGAGTTTTCCTGAAAAAAAATAATTTGGTAAGGTTTGCAAAAATAAAATTTAATTTTTTACTCAATTTGACATTTGTATTGCGAAAAAAGCAATACAAATGTATTCCAACATAATTCCTAATCCAAACGTGCAAAATGTCTAAAAATGCCTGTGATATTGAATACATGTGAGTTTTACTAGATACAGTTGTTTTTCTATGGTTTGTAAATACAAAAATGAGGTTTTACTCAATATGACTGTATACTGTAACACTCAATATGACAGTTATTTAAACATAACTCCTACACCACACATGAAAAATGGCTAATAATGCCTGAAATAATGCATCTTTGGGAGTTTTACTCGAAACATATGCTTTTTTAAATCTTGCAGATGCAAAAAGTAGTTTTTTATTCAATATGACTATAATAGTCTTAGAATCCTGAGATAATGCAAAAAAAGCAAAAAAATTTATTCAAACATAACTTCTAAACAACACATGAAAAATGGCTAATAAGGCCTAGGGATGTGTATTTTTGTCAGTTGTACTAGAAAAATAATCTTTTGTAGGGTTTGCAAAGACACAAGTTAGTTTTTTTTATTCAATATAACAGTGTAACTGTCATATTAAATATGAAAGGTTTATAATCATAACTCCAAAAACAAACTTGAAATTTGTCTAAAAAAGCCTGTAATGTTGAATTTATGTGGGTTTTAGCAGACTCAGGTATTTTGGAAATGTTCACAAATACAACAATTAGGTTTTGCTGGCCTCATATTGGTCAAATGCAAAATGAAAGTTTTTGAAACATAACTCAAAAAGTAGAAATGCAAAATGTCTAATAATGCTTGAAGAAATGTATCTTAGACAGTTTTACTGGAAAAAAAACATTTGGTAAGATTTGCGAAAACAAAAAGTATTTTTTTACTAAATTTGACAGTAATGTACTTATAATCCTGAGATAATGCGAAAAAAGCAATAAAAATGTATTCCAACATAATTCCTAATCCAAACGTGCAAAATGTCTAAAAATGCCTGTGATATTAAATACATATGAGTTTTACTAGATACAGTTGTTTTTCTATTGTTTGCAAATACAAAAATGAGGTTTTACTCAATATAACTGTATACTGTAACACTCAATATGACAGTTATTTAAACATAACTCCTACACCACACATGAAAAATGGCTAATAATGCCTGAAATAATGCATCTTTTGGATTTTTACTCGAAATATATGCTTTTTTAAATCTTGCTAATGCAAAAAGTAGTTTTTTACTCAATATGAATATAATGTTCTTAGAATCCTGAGATAATAAGAAAAAAGCAATGAAAATGTATTCCAATATGATTCCTAATCCAAACGTGCAAAATGTCTAAAAATGCCTGTGATATTGAAATAATGTTAGTTTTACTAGATACAGTTGTTTTTCTATGGTTTGCAAATACAAAATTTAGGTTCTACTCAATATGTAACACTGTAACACTTAATATGCCAGTTATTTAAACATAACTCCTACACCACACATGAAAAATAGCTAATAATGCCTGAAATAATGCATCTTTGGGAGTTTTACTCGAAACATATGCTTTTTTAAATCTTTCAAATGAGTAAAGGCGTTTTTTACTTAATATGACAATAATGTTCTTACAATCCTGACATAATGCGAAAAAAGTAATAAAGTTGTATTCAAACATAACTTCTAAACAGCACATGAAAAATTGCTGATAATGCCTAGAGATGTGTATTTTTGTTAGTTGTACTAGAAAAATAATCTTTTGTAAGGTTTGCAAAGACACAAGTTAGTTTTTTTTATTCAATATAACAGTGTAACTGTCATATTAATTATGAAAGGTTTATAATCATAACTCCAAAACCAAACTTGAAATTTGTCTAAAAAATCCTGTAATATTGAATTCATGTGAGTTTTAACAGAATCAGGTATTTTGGAAAGGTTCACAAATACAACAATTAGGTTTTACTGGCCTCATATTGGTCACACTCAAAATGACCGTTTTTGAAACATAACTCCAAAAGTAGAAATGCTAAATGTCTAATAATGCCTGAAGATATGTATCTTTGAGAGTTTTAATGGAAAAAAACCCATTTGGTAATGTTTGC
Source organism: Nerophis ophidion (assembly GCF_033978795.1). Lineage (NCBI taxonomy): Eukaryota > Metazoa > Chordata > Actinopteri > Syngnathiformes > Syngnathidae > Nerophis > Nerophis ophidion. Next base: position 9,105 of record NW_026907008.1, read on the forward strand.
AAAAACAGAAAGTATTTTTTTTACTAAATTTGACTGTAATGTACTTATAATCCTGAGATAATGCGAAAAAAGCAATAAAAATATATTCCAACATAATTCCTAATCCAAACGTGCAAAATGTCTAAAAATGCCTGTGATATTAAATACATATGAGTTTTACTAGATACAGTTGTTTTTCTATTGTTTGCAAATACAAAAATGAGGTTTTACTCAATATAACTGTATACTAACACTCAATATGACAGTTATTTAAACATAACTCCTACACCACACATGAAAAATGGCTAATAATGCCTGAAATAATGCATCTTTTGGATTTTTACTCGAAATATATGCTTTTTTAAATCTTGCAAATGCAAAAAGTAGTTTTTTACTTAATATGACTATAATATTCTTGGAATCCTGAGATAATGTGAAAAAAGCAATAAAAATGTATTCAAACATAACTTCTAAACAACACATGAAAAATGGCTAATAATGCGTAGAGATGTGTAATTTTGTTAGTTGTACTAGAAAAATGATCTTTTGTAAGGTTAGCAAAGACAAAAGTTGTTTTTTTATGCAATATAACAGTGTAACTGTCATATTAAATATGAAAGGTTTATAATCATAACTCCAAAACCAAACTTGAAATGTGTTTAAAAAGCCTATAATATTGAATTTATGTGAGTTTTAACAGAATCAGGTATTTTGGAGAGGTTCACAAATACAAAAATTTGGTTTTCCTGGCCTCATATTGGTCACATTCAAAATGACAGTTTTTGAAACATAACTCCAAAAGTAGAAATGCAACGTGTCTAAAAATGCCTGAAGAAATGTATCTTTGAGAGTTTTTCTGGAAAAAATACATTTGGTAAGGTTGGCGAAAACAAAAAGTATTTTTCTGCTAATTTGACAGTAATGTACTTAGAATCCTGAGATAATGCGACAAAAGCAATTAAAAGGTATTCCAACATAATTCCTAATTCAAACGTTCAAAATGTTTTACTAGATGCAGTATTTTTTTATGGTTTGCAAATACAAAAATGAGGTTTTACTCAATATGACTGTATAATGTAACACTCAATATGACAGTCATTTAAACATAACTCCTACACCACACATGAAAGATGGCTAATAATGCCTGAAATAATGCATCTTTGGGAGTTTTCCTGAAAAAAAAAAAAACATTTGGCAAGGTTTGCAAAAACTAAATAAAAAATTTTACTCAATTTGACAGTAATGTATTTAGAATCCGGAGACAAAGCGAAAAAAACAATAAAAATGTATTCAAATATAATTCCTAATCCAAACGTGCAAAATGTCTAAAAATGCCTATGATATTGAATACGTGTGAGTTTTACTAGATGCAGTTGTTTTTCTATGGTTTGCAAATACAAAAATGAGGTTTTAGTCAATATGACTGTATACTGTAACACTCAATATGACAATTATTTAAACATAGTTCCTACACCACACATGAAAAATGGCTAATAATGCCTGATATAATGCATCTTTTGGAGTTTTACTCGAAACATAAGCTTTTTTAAATTTTGCAAATGCGAAAAGTAGTTTTTTACTCAACATGATTATAATGTTCTTAGATTCCTGAGATAATGCGAAAAAAGCAATAAAAATATAACTCCTAATCCAAACGTGCAAAATATCTAAAAATGCCTATGATATTGAATACGTGTGAGTTTTACTAGATACAGTTGTTTTTCTAAGGTTTGCAAATACAAAATTTAGGTTTTACTCAATTTGACTGTATACTGTAACACTCAATATGACAGTTATTTAAACATAACTCCTACACCATAGATGAAAAAAACAATTAAAATATATTCAAACATAATTCCTAATCCAAACGTGCAAAATCTCTAAAATGCCTATGATATTGAATACGTGTGAGTTTTACTAGATGCAGTTGTTTTTCTATTGTTTGCAAATACAAAAATGAGGTTATTCTCAATATGACTGTATACTGTAACACTCAATATGACAGTTATTTAGTTCCTACACCACACATTAAAAATGGCTAATAATGCCTGAAATAATGCATCTTTTGGAGTTTTACTCTAAGTATTAGCTTTTTTAAATTTTGCAAATGCAAAAAGTAGTTTTTTACTCAACATGACTATAATGTTCTTAGATTCCTGAGATACTGCGAAAAAAGCAATAAAAACATAACTCCTAATCCAAACGTGCAAAATGTCTAAAAATGCCTGTGATATTGAATATATGTGAGTTTTACTAGACACAGTTGTTCTTTTTAATTGTTTGCAAAAACAAAAATTAGGTTTTACTCAATATGAGTGTATACTGTAACACTCAATATGACAGTTATTTAAACATAACTCCAACACCACACATGAAAAACGGCTTATAATGCCTGAAATAATGCATCTTTGGGAGTTCTACTCGAAACATATGCTTTTTTAAATATTGCAAATGCAAAAAGTAGTTTTTTACTCAATATGACTACAAAGGCTTACAATCCTGACATAAGTAAAAAAAATGTATTCAAACATAACTTCTAAAAAGCACATGCAAAATGGCTGATAATGCCTAGAGATATGTATTTTTGTTAGTTGTACTAGAAAAAATTTTTTTGTAAGGTTTGCAAAGACACAAGTTAGTTTTTTGATTCAATTGAACAGTGTAACAGTCATACTAAATATAAAAGGTTTATAATCATAACTCCAAAACCAAACTTGAAATTTGTCTAAAAAGCCCATAATATTGAATTTATGTGAGTTTTAACAGAATCCGGTATTTTGGGGAGGTTCACAAATACAAAAATTTGGTTTTCCTGGCCTCATATTGGTCACACTCAAAATGACAGTTTTTGAAAAATAACTCCAAAAGTAGAAATGCAACGTGTCTAAAAATGCTTGAAGAAATGTATCTTTGAGAGTTTTTCTGGAAAAAAAAAACATCTGGTAAGGTTGGCGAAAACAAAAAGCATTTTTCTACTAATTTGAGAGTAATGTACTTAGAATCCTGAGATAATGCGAAAAAAGCAATTAAAAGGTATTCCAACATAATTCCTAATTCAAACGGTCAAAATGTCTAAAAATGCCTGAGATATTGAATAAATGTGAGTTTTACTAGATACAGTTTTTTTTTTATTGTTTGCAAATACAAAAATGAGGTTTTACTCAATATGACTGTATAATGTAACACTCAATTTGACAGTTATTTAAACATAACTCCTACACCACACATGCAAAATGTCTAATAATGCCTGAAGAAATGCATCTTTGAGAGTTTTCCTGAAGAAAAAAACATTTGGCAAGGTTTGCAAAAACAAAATGCATTTTTTTTACTCAATTTGACAGTAATGTACTGTACTTAGAATCCTGAGATAAAGCAGGAAAAAAAAAAACAATAAAAATGTATTCAAACATAATTCCTAATCCAAACGTGCAAAATGTCTAAAAATGCCTATGATATTGAATACGTGCGAGTTTTACTAGATGCAGTTGTTTTTCTATGGTTTCCAAATACAAAAATGAGATTTTAGTCAATATGACAGTATACTGTAACACTCAATATGACAGTTATTTAAACATAGTTCCTACATCACACATGAAAAATGGCTAATAATGCCTGAAATAATGCATCTTTTGGAGTTTTACTCGAAGCATAAGCTTTTTTAAATTTTGCAAATGCAAAAAGTAGTTTTTTACTCAACATGAATATAATGTTCTTAGATTCCTGAGATAATTTCGAAAAAAGCAATAAAAACATAACTCCTAATCCAAACGTGCAAAATGTCTAAAAATGCCTATGATATTGAATACGTGTGAGTTTTACTAGCTACAGTTGTTTTTCTATAGTTTGGAAATACAAAATTTAGATTTTACTCAATGTGAATGTATACTGTAACACTCAATATGACAGTTATTTAAACATAACTCCAAAAACACACATGCAAAATGAATAATAATGCCTGAAGAAATGCATCTTTGAGAGTTTTCCTGAAAAAAAAACATTTGGCAAGGTTTGCAAAAACAAAATATAATTTTTTACTTTGACAGTATTATACTTAGAATCCTGAGATAATGCAAAAAAAGCAATAAAAATGTATTCAAAAATAAATTCCAAACGACGCATGAAAAACGGCTGATAATGCCTAGAGATGTGTATTTTTGTTAGTTGTACTAGAAATTTGATCTTTTGTAAGGTTAGCAAATACACAAGTTAGTTTTTTTATTCAATATAACAGTGTAACTATCATACTAAATATGAAAGGTTTATAATCATGACTCCAAAACCAAACTTGAAATTTGTCTAAAAAAGCCTGTAATATTGAATCAATGTGAGTTTTAACGGAATCGGGTATTTTGGAAAGAATCACAAATACAAAAACTAGGTTTTACTCAATATGACTGTATACTGTAACACTTAATATGACAGTTATTTAAACATAACTCCTACACAACACATGAAAAATGGCTAATAATGCCTTAAATAATGCATCTTTGGGAGTTTTACTCGAAGCATATGCTTTTTTTAAATCTTGCAAATGCAAAAAGTAGTTTTTTACTCAATATGTCTATAATGTTCTTAGAATCCTGAGATAATAAGAAAAAAACAAACAAAAAATGTATTCCAACATAACTCCTAATCCAAACGTGCAAAAAATCTAAAAATGCCTGTAATATTGAATAAATGTTAGATTAACTAGACACAGTTGTTTTTTTTTATAGTTTGCAAAAACAAAAATGAGGTTTTACTCAATATGACTGTATACTTTAACACTCAATATAACAGTTATTTAAACATAAATCCTACACAACACATGAAACATTGCTAATAATGCCTGAAATAATGCATCTTTGGGAGTTTTACTCGATACATATCCTTTTTTAAATATTGCAAAGGTCAAAAGTAGTTTTTTACTCAATATGACTACAAAGTCTTACAATCCTGATATAATGCGAAAAAAGTAATACAATTGTATTCAAACATAACTTCTAAAAACCACATGCAAAATGGCAGATAATTTCTAGAGATGTGTATTTTTGTTAGTTGTACTAGAAAAATAATCTTTTGTAAGGTTTGCAAAGACACAAGTTAGTTTTTTTATTCAATATAACAGTGTAACTGTCATATTAATTATGAAAGGTTTATAATCATAACTCCAAAACCAAACTTGAAATTTGTCTAAAAAATCCTGTAATATTGAATTCATGTGAGTTTTAACAGAATCAGGTATTTTGGAGAGGTTCACAAATACAAAAATTATGTTTTCCTCGCCTCATATTGGTCACACTCAAAATTACAGTTTTTGAAACATAACTCCAAAAGTAGAAATGCAACATGTCTAATAATGGCTGAAGAAATGTATCTTTGAGAGTTTTTCTGAAAAAAAAAAAACATTTGGTAAGGTTGGCGAAAACAAAAAGTATTTTTCTACTAATTTGACAGTAATGTACTTGGAATCCTGAGATAATGCGAAAAAAGCAATACAAATGTATTCCAACATAACTCCTAATCCAAACGTGCAAAATGTCTAAAAATGCCTGTGATATTGAATACATGTGAGTTTTACTAGACATAGTTTTTTTTTTTATAATTTGCAAAAAAAAAAAAAAGAGGTTTTACTCAATATGACTGTACACTGTAACACTCAATATGACAGTTATTTAAACATAACTCCAACACCACACATGAAAAACGGCTAATAATGCCTGAAATAATGCATCTTTGGGAGTTTTACTCGAAACATATGCTTTTTTAAATATTGCAAATGCAAAAAGTCGTTTTTTACTCAATATGACTACAAAGGCTTACAATCCTGACATAATGCAAAAAAAGTTCTAAAAAAAAATTCTAAAAAACACATGCAAAATGGCTAATAATGCCTAGAGATATGTATTTTTGTTAGTTGTACTAGAAAAATGATCTTTTGTAAGGTTTGCAAAGACACAAGTTAGTTTTTTTATTCAATATAACTGTGTAACAGTCATATTAAATATGAAAGGTTTATAATCATAACTCCAAAACCAAACTAGAAATTTGTCTAAAAAGCCAATAATATTGAATTTATGTGAGTTTTAACAGAATCAGGTATTTTGGGGAGGTTGACAAATACAAAAATTAGGTTTTTCCTGGCCTCATATTGGTCACACTCAAAATGACAGTTTTTGAAACATAACTCCAAAAGTAGAAATGCAACATGTCTAAAAATGCCTGAAGAAATGTATCTTTGAGAATTTTCTGGAAAAAAAAACATTTGGTAAGGTTGGCGAAAACAAAAAGTATTTTTCTACTAATTTGACAGTAATGTACTTAGAATCCTGAGATAATGCAAAAAAAGCAATTAAAAGGTATTCCAACATAATTCCTAATTCAAACGTTAAAAATGTTTAAAAATGCCTGTGATATTGAATAAATGTGAGTTTTACTAATTATAGGTTTTTTTTATGGTTTGCAAATACAAAAATGAGGTTTTACTCAATATGACTGTATAATGTAACACTCAATATGACAGTTGTTTAAACATAACTCCTACACCACACATGAAAAATATCTAATAATGCCTGAAATAATGCATCTTTGGGAGTTTTACTCAAAGCATAAGCTTTTTTAAATTTTGCAAATGCAAAAAGTAGTTTTTTACTCAACATGACCATAAAGTTCTTAGATTCCTAAGATAATGCGAAAAAAGCAATAAAATAATAACTCCTAATCCAAACGTGCAAAATGTCTAAAAATGCCTTTGATATTGAATACGTGTGAGTTTTACTAGATACAGTTGTTTTTCTATGGTTTGCAAATAAAAAATTTAGATTTTACTCAATGTGACTGTATACTGTAACACTCAATATGACAGTTATTTAAACATAACTCCTACAACACACATGGAAAATGTCTAATAATGCCTGAAGAAATGCATCTTTGAGAGTTTTCCTGGAAAAAAACATTTGGCAAGGTTTGCAATAACAAAATATAATTTTTTACTCAATTTGACAGTAATGTACTTAGAATCCTGAGATAATGCAAAAAAAGCAATAAAATGTATTCAAACATAACTTCTAAACAACACATGAAAAATGGCTAATAATGCGTAGAGATGTGTAATTGTGTTAGTTGTACTAGAAAAATGATCTTTTGTAAGGTTAGCAAAGACAAAAGTTGTTTTTTTATGCAATATAACAGTGTAACTGTCATATTCAATAAGAAAGGTTTATAATCATAACCCCAAAACCAAACTTGAAATTTGTCTAAAAAAGCCTGTAATATTGAATTTATGTGAGTTTTACCAGAAACTGGTATTTTGGAAAGAATCACAAATACAAACATTGGGTTTTACTGGCCTCATATTGGTCACTAATAATGCCTGAAGAAATGCATCTTTGAGAGTTTTCCTGAAGAAAAAAACATTTGGCAAGGTTTGCAAAAACAAAATGCATTTTTTTTTACTCAATTTGACAGTAATATACTTAGAATCCTGAGATAAAGCAGGAAAAAAAACAATAAAAATGTATTCAAACATAATTCCTAATCCAAACGTGCAAAATGTCTAAAAATGCCTATGATATTGAATACGTGCGAGTTTTACTAGATGCAGTTGTTTTTCTATGGTTTGCAAATACAAAAATGAGATTTTAGTCAATATGACAGTATACTGTAACACTCAATATGACAGTTATTTAAACATAGTTCCTACATCACATTTTGCACGTTTGGATTAGGAATTATGATGGAATACATTTGTATTGCTTTTTTTTTGCAATATCTCAGAATTGTATGTACATTCTTGTCAAATTGAGTAAAAACATACTTTTTACAAAATGTTATTTTTCTAGTACCGCTAACAAAGATACATATCTCCAGGCATTATTAGTCATTTTGCATTTGTTGTTTAGAAGGGATGTTTGAAAACATTTTTATTGCTTTTGTCACATTATCTCAAGATTCTAAGAACATTATCGTCATATTGAGTAAAAAACTACTTTTTGCATTTGCAAGATTTAAAAAAGCATATGTTTCGAGTAAAACTCCCAAAGGTGCATTTTTTCAGGCATTATTAGCCATTTTTCATGTGTGGTGTAAGAGTTATGTAAAAATAACTGTCATATTGTATACAGTCATATTGAGTAAAACCAAATCTTTGTCTTTGCAAACAAAAAAAAACAACTGTATCTAGTAGAGATGCGCGGTTTACGGTCACAACCGTGGAGTCCGCGGATAAACAGCAGGTCGGGCGGGTGAATTGACGAAAAAATAGATTTTAAATAGATTCGGGCAGGTGGCGGTTGAACCATTGGGAAATATATATACATATTGAAATGTTATGTTGAAGAGTTTCATTTAGCCTACTGACGTGTATATATAAATGGTTTATTTATATTGGTTAGTAACGTAAAGTGTTGTTCCTGGCTGTACTTGATGGTACAGTCTAGTGGTTAGGATTCAATGCGCTCACCGTTGCGATCCGGGTTTGATGCTCGGTGAAGGAAATCACTTTTTTTTAACCATGAATTGATTAGCGTGGACCCCGACTTAAACAAGTTGAAAAACTTATTGGGGTGTTACCATTTAGTGGTCAATTGTACGGGCCTCATATTGGTCACACTCAAAATGACGGTTTTTGAAACAAAACTCCAAAAATATGCATGCACAATGTCTAATAATGCCTGAAAAATGCATCTTTGAGAGTTTTCCTGAAAAAACAAAAAATAATTTTTTACTCAATTTGACAATGTTCTTAGAATCCTGAGATAAAGCGAAAAAAAACAATAAAAATGTATTCCAACATAATTCCTAATCCAAACGTGCAAAATGTCTAAAAATGCCTATGATATTGAATACATGTGAGTTTTACTAGATACAGTTGTTTTTCTATGGTTTGCAAATACAAAAATGAGGTTTTAGTCAATATGACTGTATACTGTAACACTCAATATATCAGTTATTTAAACATAAATCCTACACAACACATGAAAAATGGCTAATAGTGCCTGAAATAATGCATCTTTGGGAGTTTTACTGGAAGCAAATGCTTTTTTAAATTTTGCAAATGCAAAAAGTAGTTTTTTACTCAACATGATTATAATGTTCTTAGAATCCTGAGATAATGCGAAAAAAGCAAAAAAAAATGTATTCCAACATAATTCCTAATCCAATAGTGCAAAATGTCTAGAAATGCCTGTGATATTGAATAATTGTTAGTTTTACTAGTTACAGATGTTTTTTTTATGGTTTGCAAATACAAAATTTAGGTTTTACTCAATATGACTGTATACTGTAACACTAAATATGACAGTTATTTAAACATTACTCCTACACTACACATGCAAAATGGCTAATAATGCTTGAAATAATGCATCTTTGGGAGTTTTACTCGAAACATATGCTTATTTAAATATTGCAAATGCAAAAAGTAGTTTTTTACTCAATTTGACAGTAATGTACTTAGAATCCTGAGATAAAGCGAAAAAAAAAAATGTAAATGTATTCCATCATAATTCCTAATCCAAACGTGCAAAATGTCTAAAAATGTCTGTGATATTGAATTAATGTTTGTTTTACTAGATACAGTTCTATGGCTTGCAAATACAAAATTTAGGTTTTACTCAATATGACTGTATACTTTAACACTCAATTTGACAGTTATTTAAACATAACTCCTACACCACACATGCAAAATGTCTAATAATGCCTGAAGAAATGCATCTTTGAGAGTTTTCCTGAAAAAAAGAAACATTTGGCAAGGTTTGCAAAAACAAAATATAATTTTTTACTTAATTTGACAGTTTGAATACATTTTTTTTACTTATGTCAGGATTGTACACCACACATGCAAAATGTCTAATAATGCCTGAAGAAATGCATCTTTGAGAGTTTTCCTGAAAAAAAAAACATTTGGCAAGGTTTGCAAAAACAAAATATAATTTTTTACTTAATTTGACAGTAATGTACTTAGAATCCCGAGATAAAGCGAAAAAAACAATTAAAATGTATTCAAACATAATTCCTAATCCAAACGTGCAAAATGTCTAAAAATGCCTGTGATAAGGAACACATGTTAGTTTTACTAGATACAGTTGTTTTTCTATGGTTTGCAAATACAAAAATGAGGTCTTAGTCAATATGACTGTATACTGTAACACTCAATATGACAGTTATTTAAACATAGTTCCTACACCACACATGAAAAATGGCTAATAATGCCTGAAATAATGCATCTTTTGGAGTTGTACTCGAAGCATTAGCTTTTTTAAATTTTGCAAAAGCAAAAAGTAGTTTTTTACTCAACATGACTATAATGTTCTTAGATTCCTGAGATAATGCGAAAAAAGCAATAAAAACATAACTCCTAATCCAAACGTGCAAAATGTCTAAAAATGCCTGTGATATTGAATACATGTGAGTTTTATTAGACAGAGTTGTTGTTTTTTATTGTTTGCAAAAACAAAAATGAGGTTTTACTCAATATGACTGTATACTGTAACACTCAATATGACAGTTATTTAAACATAACTCCCACACCACACATGAAAAACGGCTAATAATGCCTGAAATAATGCATCTTTGGGAGTTTTACTCGAAACATATGCTTTTTTTAAATATTGCAAATGCAAAAAGTAGTTTTTTATTCAATATGACTACAAAGGCTTACAATCCTGACATAAGTAAAAAAAATGTATTCAAACATAACTTCTAAAAAGCACATGCAAAATGGCTAATAATGCCTAGAGGTATGTATTTTTGTTGGTTGTACTAGAAAAAATATCTTTTGTAAGGTTTGCAAAGACACAAGTTAGTTTTTTGATTCAATATAACAGTGTAACAGTCATACTAAATATAAAAGGTTTATAATCATAACTCCAAAACCAAACTTGAAATTTGTCTAAAAAGCCTATAATATTGAATTTATGTGAGTTTTAACAGAATCAGGTATTTTGGAGAGGTTCACAATTACAAAAATGTGGTTTTCCTGGCCTCATATTGGTCACACTCAAAATGACAGTTTTTGAAACATAACTCCAAAAGTAGAGATGCAACGTGTCTAAAAATGCCTCAAGAAATATTATCTTTGAGAGTTTTTCTGGAAAAAATACATTTGGTAAGGTTGGCAAAAACAAAAAGTATTTTTCTACTAATTTGACAGTAATGTACTTAGAATCCTGAGATAATGCGAAAAAAGCAATTAAAAGGTATTCCAACGTTCAAAATGTTTTACTAGATACAGTATTTTTTTATGGTTTGCAAATACAAAAATGAGGTTTTACTCAATATGACTGTATAATGTTACACTCAATATGACAGTTATTTAAATATAACTCCTACACCACACATGAAAAAAAGCTGATAATGCCTGAAATAATGCATCTTTGGGAGTTTGCCTGAAAAAAAAAACTTTTGGCAAGGTTTGCAAAAACTAAATAAAAATGTTTACTCAATTTGACAGTAATGTACTTAGAATCCGGAGATAAAGCGAAAAAAACAATAAAAATGTATTCAAACATAATTCCTAATCCAAACGTGCAAAATGTCAAAAAATGCCTATGATATTGAATACGTGTGAGTTTTACTAGATGCAGTTGTTTTTCTATGGTTTGCAAATACAAAAATGAGGTTTTAGTCAATATGACTGTATACTGTAACACTCAATATGACAATTATTTAAACATAGTTCCTACACCACACATGAAAAATGGCTAATGATGCCTGATATAATCCATCTTTTGGAGTTTTACTCGAAGCATAAGCTTTTTTAAATTTTGCAAATGCGAAAAGTAGTGTTTTACTCAACATGATTATAATGTTCTTAGATTCCTGAGATAATGCGAAAAAAGCAATAAAAACATAACTCCTAATCCAAACGTGCAAAATGTCTAAAAATGCCTATGATATTGAATACGTGTGAGTTTTACTAGATACAGTTGTTTTTCTATGGTTTGCAAATACAAAATTTAGGTTTTACTCAATTTGACTGTATACTGTAACACTCAATATGGCAGTTATTTAAACATAACTCCTACACCATACATGCAAAATGTCTAATAATGCCTGAAGAAATGCATCTTTGAGAGTTTTCCTGAAAAAAAAAACATTTGGCAAGGTTTGCAAATACAAAATATAATATTTTACTTTGACAGTAATGTACTTAGAATCCTGAGATAATGCAAAAAAAGCAATAAAAATGTATTCAAACATAAATTCCAAACGACGCATGAAAAACAGCTGATAATGCCTTGAGATGTGTATTTTTGTTAGTTGTACTAGAAAATTGATCTTTTGTAAGGTTAGAAAAGACACAAGTTAGTTTTTTTATTCAATATAACAGTGTAACTATCATACTAAATATGAAAGGTTTATAATCATAACTCCAAAACCAAACTTGAAATTTGTCTAAAAAAGCCTGTAATATTGATTTTATGTGAGTTTTAACAGAATCGGGTATTTTGGAAAGAATCACAAATACAAAAACTAGGTTTTACTCAATATGACTGTAAACTGTAACACTCAATATGACAGTTATTTAAACATAACTCCTACACCACACATGAAAAATGGCTAATAATGCCTGAAATAATGCATCTTTGGGAGTTTTACTCGAAGCATATGCTTTTTTTAAATCTTGCGAATGCAAAAAGTAGTTTTTTACTCAATATGTCTATAATGTTCTTAGAATCCTGAGATAATGCGAAAAAAACTAACAAAACAATTTATTCCAACATAACTCCTAATCCAAACGTGCAAAATGTCTAAAAATGCCTGTAATATTGAATAAATGTTAGATTTACTAGACACAGTTGTTTTTTTTTATAGTTTGCAAAAACAAAAATGAGGTTTTACTCAATATGACTGTATACTGTAACACTCAATATAACAGTTATTTAAACATAAATCCTACACAACACATGAAACATTACTAATAATGCCTAAAATAATGCATCTTTGGGAGTTTTACTCGATACATATCCTTTTTTAAATATTGCAAATGCCAAAAGTACTTTTTTACTCATATTGACTACAAAGTCTTACAATCCTGACATCATGCGAAAAAAGTAATAAAAATGTATTCAAACATAACTTCTAAAAACCACATGCAAAATGGCTGATAATGCCTAGAGATGTGTATTTTTGGTAGTTCTGAAAAAGTAGAAATAAAACATGTCTAAAAATGCCTGAAGAAATGTATCTTTGAGAGTTTTTCTGGAAAAAAAAAAACATTTGGTAAGGTTGGCGAAAACAAAAAGTATTTTTCTACTAATTTGACAGTAATGTACTTGGAATCCTGAGATAATGCGAAAAAAGCAATACAAATGTATTCCAACATAATTCCTAATTCAAACGTTCAAAATGTCTAAAAATGCCTGTGATATAGAATGCATGTGAGTTTTACTAGATACCGTTTTTTTTGATGGTTTGCAAATACAAAAATGAGGTTTTACTCAATATGACCGTATAATTTAACACTCGATATGACAGTTATTTAAACATAACCCCTACACCACACATAAAAAAATGCTTATAATTTCTGAAATAATGCATCTTTGGGAGTTTTACTCGAAGCATAAGCTTTTTTAAATTTTGCAAATGCAAAAAGTTGTCTTTTACTCAACATGACTATAATGTTCTTAGATTCCTGAGATACTGCGAAAAAAGCAATAAAAACATAACTCCTAATCCAAACGTGCAAAATGTCTAAAAATACCTTTGATATTGAATACATGTGAGTTTTACTAGACACAGTTGTTTTTTTTATAGTTTGCAAAAACAAAAATGAGGTTTTACTCAATATAACTGTATACTGTAACACTCAATATGACAGTTATTTAAACATAACTCCAACACCACACATGAAAAACGGCTAATAATGCCTGAAATAATGCATCTTTGGGAGTTTTACTCGAAACATATGCTTTTTTAAATATTGCAAATGCAAAAAGTCGTTTTTTACTCAATATGACTACAAAGGCTTACAATCCTGACATAATGCAAAAAAAGTAAAAAAAAATGTATTCAAACATAACTTCTAAAAAACACATGCAAAATGGCTAATAATGCCTAGAGATATTTATTTTTGTTAGTTGTACTAGAAAAATGATTTTTTTGTAAGGTTTGCAAAGACACAAGTTAGTTTTTTTATTCAATATAACAGTGTAACAGTCATACTAAATATGAAAGGTTTATAATCATAACCCCAAAACCAAACTTGAAATTTGTCTAAAAAGGCTATAATATTGAATTTATGTGAGTTTTAACAGAATCAGGTATTTTGGAGAGGTTCACAAATACAAAAACCAGGTTTTCCTGGCCTCATATTGGTCACACTCAAAATGACAGTTTTTGAAACATAATTCCAAAAGTAGAAATGCAATGTATCTTTGAGAGTTTTTCTGGAAAAAAAAAAAACATTTGGTAAGGTTGGCGAAAACAAAAAGTATTTTTCTACTAATTTGACAGTAATGTACTTAGAATCCTGAGATAATGCAAAAAAAGCAATTAAAAGGTATTCCAACATAATTCCTAATTCAAACGTTCAAAATGTCTAAAAATGCCTGTGATATTGAATAAATGTGAGTTTTACTAGATATAGGTTTTTTTTATGGTTTGCAAATACAAAAATGAGGTTTTACTCAATATGACTGTATAATGTAATACTCAATATGACAGTTATTTAAACATAACTCCTACACCACACATGAAAAATGTCTAATAATGCCTGAAATAATGCATCTTTGGGAGTTTTACTCAGAGCATAAGCTTTTTTTAATTTTGCAAATGCAAAAAGTTGTTTTTTACTCAACATGACTATAATGCTCTTAGATTCCTGAGATAATGCAAAAAAAGCAATAAAAATGTATTCAACAAAACTCCTAATCCAAACGTGCAAAATGTCCTAAAATGCCTGTGATATTGAATTAATGTTAGTTTTACTAGATACAGTTGTTTTTCTATGGTTTGCAAATACAAAATTTAGGTTTTACTCAATGTGACTGTATACTGTAACACTCAATATGACAGTTATTTAAACATAACTCCTACACCAAACATGCAAAATGTCTAATAATGCCTGAAGAAATGCATCTTTGAGAGTTTTCCTGAAAAAAAAACATTTGGCAAGGTTTGCAAAAACCAAAAAATAATGTTTTACTCAATTTGACAGTAATGTACTCAGAATCCTGAGATAATGCGAAAAAAGCAATAAAATTGTATTCAAACATAACTTCCAAACAACGCATGAAAAATGGCTGATAATGCCTAGACATGTGTATTTTTGTTAGTTGTATTAGAAAATGTATCTTTTTTAAGGTTAGCAAAGACACAAGTTAGTTCTTTTATTCAATATAACAGTGTAACTATCATACTAAATATTAAAGTTTTATAATCATAACTCCAAAACCAAACTTGAAATTTGTCTTAAAAAGCCTGTAATATTGAGTTTATGTGAGTTTTAAAAGAATCAGGTATTTTGGAGAGGTTCACAAATACAACAATTATGTTTTCCTGGCCTCATATTGGTCACACTCAAAATGACAGTTTTTGAAACATAACTCCAAAAGTAGAAATGCAACATGTCTAAAAATGCCTGAAGAAATGTATCTTTGAGAGTTTTTCTAGAAAAAAAACTATTTGGTTAGGTTGGCGAAAACAAAAAGTATTTTTCTAGTAGTTACATTATACAATATGACTGTATAATGTAACACTCAATTTGACAGTTATTTAAACATAACTCCTACACCACACATGCAAAATGTCTAATAATGCCGGAAGAAATGCATCTTTGAGAGTTTTCCTGAAAAAAAAAAAAAACATTTGGGAAGGTTTGCAAAAACAAAATACTTTTTTTTTTCTCAATTTGACGGTAATGTACTTAGAATCCGGAGATAAAGCCAAAACAATAATAAAAATGTATTCAAACATAATTCTTAATCCAAACGTGCAAAATGTCTAAAAATGCCTAATATATGGAATACGTGTGAGTTTTACTAGATGCAGTTGTTTTTCTATGGTTTGCAAATACAAAAAGGAGATTTTAGTCAATATGACTGTATACTGTAACACTCAATATGACAGTTTTTTAAACATAGTTCCTACACCACACATTAAAAATGGCTAATAATGCCTGAAATAATGCATCATTTGGAGTTTTACTCGAAGCAAAAGCTTTTTTAAATTTTGCAAATGCAAAAAGTATTTTTTTACTCAACATGACTATAAAGTTCTTAGATTCCTAAGATAATGCGAAAAAAGCAATAAAATCATAACTCCTAATCCAAACGTGCAAAATGTCTAAAAATACCTTTGATATTGAATACGTGTGAGTTTTACTAGATACAGTTGTTTTTCTATGGTTTGCAAATACACAATTTAGATTGTACTCAATGTGACTGTATACTGTAACACTCAATATGACAGTTATTTAAACATAACTCCTACAAACACACATGCAAAATGTCTAATACTGCCTGAAGAAATGCATCTTTGAGAGTTTTCCTGAAAAAAAACATTTGGCAAGGTTTGCAAAAACAAAATATAATTTTTTACTCAATTTGAAAGTAATGTACTTAGAATCCTGAGATAATGCAAAAAAAAGCAATAAAAATGTATTCAAACATAACTTCCAAACAACGCATGTAATATGGCTGATAATGCCTAGAGATGTGTATTTTTGTTAGTTGTACTAGAAAATTGATCTTTTGTAAGGTTAGCAAAGACACAAGTTAGTTTTTTTATTCCATATAACAGTGTAACTGTCATACTAAATATGAAAGGTTTATAATCACAACTCCAAAACCAAACTTGAAATTTGTCTAAAAAAGCCTGTAATATTGAATTTACGTGAGTTTTACCAGAATCGGGTATTTTGGAAAGAATCACAATGACAAACATTCGGTTTTACTGGCCTCATATTGGTCACACTCAAAATGACAGTTTTTGAAACAAAAATCCAAAAATATGCATGCAAAATGTCTAATAATGCCTGAAAAAAGGCATCTTTGAGAGTTTTCCTGAAAAAAAAAACATTTGACAAGGTCTGCAAAAACAAAATATATTTTTTTACTCAATTTGACAGTAATGTACTTAGAATCCTGAGATAAGGCAAAAAACACAATAAAAATGTATTCCAACATAATTCCTAATCCAAACGTGCAAAATGTCTAAAAATGCCTGTGATATTGAATACATGTGAGTTTTACTAGATACAGTTGTTTTTCTATGGTTTGCAGATACAAAAATGAAGTTTTAGTCATTATGACTGTATACTGTAACACTCAATATAACAGTTATTTAAACATAAATCCTACACAAAACATAAAAAATGGCTAATAATGCCTGAAAAAATGCATCTTTGGGAGATTTACTGGAAGCATATGCTTTTTTAAATTTAGCAAATGCAAAAAGTTGTTTTTTAATCAATATGTCTATAATGTTCTTAGAATCCTGAGATAATGCGAAAAAAGCAATAAAAATGTATTCCAACCTAACTCCTAATCCAAACCTGCAAAATGTCTAGAAATGCCTGTGATATTGAATAAATGTTAGTTTTACCAGATGCAGTTGTTTTTCTATGGTTTGCAAATACAAAATTGAGGATTTACTCAATATGACTGTATACTGTAACACTCAATATGACAGTTATTTAAACATAACTCCTAAACCACACATGCAAAATGTCTAATAATGCCTGAAATAATGCATCTTTGGGAGTTTTACTCGAAACATATGCTTTTTAAATCTTGCAAATGCAAAAAGTAGTTTTTTTCTCAATATGACTATAATGTTCTTAGAATCCTGAGATAATGCGAAAAAAGCAATAAAAATGTATTCCAACATAACTCCTAATCCAAACGTGCAAAATGTCTAAAAATGCCTGTGATAAGGAATACATGTTAGTTTTACTAGATACAGTTGTTTTTCTATGGTTTGCAAATACAAAATGTAGGTTTTACTCAATATGACTGTATACTGTAACACTCAATATGACAGTTATTTAAACATAACTCCTACACCACACATGAAAAATGGCTAATAATGCCTGAAATAATGCATCTTTGGGGGTTTCACTCGAAGCATATGCTTTTTTAAATCTTGCAAATGCAAAAATTAGTTTTTTTCTCAATATGACTATAATGTTCTTAGAATCCTGAGATAATGCGAAAAAAGCAATAAAAATGTATTCCAACATAACTCCTAATCCAAACGTGCAAAATGTCTAAAAATGCCTGTGATAAGGAATACATGTTAGTTTTACTAGATACAGTTGTTTTCCTATGGTTTGCAAATACAAAATGTAGGTTTTACTCAATATGACTGTATACTGTAACACTCAATATGACAGTTATTTAAACATAACTCCTACACCACACATGAAAATTGGCTAATAATGCCTGAAATAATGCATCTTTGGGAGTTTTACTCGAAACATATGCTTTTTTAAATATTGCAAATGCAAAAAGTAGTTTTTATTCAATATGACTATAATAGTCTTAGAATCCTGAGATAATGCAAAAAAAGCAATAAAATGTATTCAAACATAACTTTTAAAGAACACATGCAAAATGGCTAATAATGCCTAGAGATATGTATTTTTGTTAGTTGTACTAGAAAAATGATCTTTTGTAAGGTTTGCAAAGACACAAGTTAGTTTTTTTATTCCATATAACAGTGTAACTGTCATACTAAATATGAAAGGTTTATAATCATAACTCCAAAACCAAACTTGAAATTTGTCTAAAAAAGCCTGTAATATATAATTTACGTGAGTTTTACCAGAATCGGGTATTTTGGAAAGAATCACAAATACAAACATTGGGTTTTACTGGCCTCATATTGGTCACACTCAAAATGACAGTTTTTGAAACAAAACTCCAAAAATATGCATGCAAAATGTCTAATAATGCCTGAAGAAATGGATCTTTGAGAGTTTTCCTGAAAAAAAAACAAACATTTGGCAATATTTGCAAAAACAAAATATAATTTTTTACTCAATTTGACAGTAATGTACTTAGAATCCTGAGATAAAGCGAAAAAAACAATAAAAATGTATTCCAACATAATTCCTAATCCAAACGTGCAAAATGTCTAAAAAAGTCTCTGATATTGAATACGTGTGAGTTTTTCTAGATACAGTTGTTTTTCTATGGTTTGCAAATAGAAAAATGAGGGTTTAGTCAATATGACTGTATACTGTAACACTCAATATAACAGTTATTTAAACATAAATCCCACACAACACATGAAAAATGGCTAATAATGCCTGAAATAATGCATATTTTGGAGTTTTACTGGAAGCATATGCTTTTTTAAATTTTGCAAATGCAAAAAGTAGTTTTTTACTCAATATGACTATAATATTCTTAGAATCCTGAGATAATGCGAAAAAAGCAATAAAAATGTATTCCAACATAACTCCTAATCCAAACGTGCAAAATGTCTAAAAATGCCTGTGATATTGAATAATTGTTAGTTTTACTAAATACAGTTGTTTTTTTATGGTTTGCAAATACAAAATTTAGGTTTTACTCAATATGACTGTATACTGTAACACTCAATATGACAGTTATTTAAACATAAGTCCTACACCACACATGGAAAATGGCTAATAATGCCTGAAATAATGCATCTTTGGGGGTTTCACTCGAAGCATATGCTTTTTTAAATCTTGCAAATGCAAAAAGTAGTTTTTTTCTCAATATGACTATAATTTTCTTAGAATCCTGAGATAATGCGAAAAAAGCAATAAAAATGTATTCCAACATAACTCCTAATCCAAACGTGCAAAATGTCTAAAAATGCCTGTGATAAGGAATACATGTTTGTTTTTCTAGATACAGTTGTTTTAGTTTGGTTTGCAAATACAAAATGTAGGTTTTACTCAATATGACTGTATACTGTAACACTCAATATGACAGTTATTTAAACATAACTCCTACACCACACATGAAAATTGGCTAATAATGCCTGAAATAATGCATCTTTGGGAGTTTTACTCGAAACATATGCTTTTTTAAATATTGCAAATGCAAAAAGTAGTTTTTATTCAATATGACTATAATAGTCTTAGAATCCTGAGATAGTGCGAAAAAAGCAATAAAATGTATTCAAACATAACTTTTAAAGAACACATGCAAAATGGCTAATAATGCCTAGAGATATGTATTTTTGTTAGTTGTACTAGAAAAATGATCTTTTGTAAGGTTTGCAAAGACACAAGTTAGTTTTTTTATTCCATATAACAGTGTAACTGTCATACTAAATATGAAAGGTTTATAATCATAACTCCAAAACCAAACTTGAAATTTGTCTAAAAAAGCCTGTAATATATAATTTACGTGAGTTTTACCAGAATCGGGTATTTTGGAAAGAATCACAAATACAAACATTGGGTTTTACTGGCCTCATATTGGTCACACTCAAAATGACAGTTTTTGAAACAAAACTCCAAAAATATGCATGCAAAATGTCTAATAATGCCTGAAGAAATGCATCTTTGAGAGTTTTCCTGAAAAAAAAGAAACATTTGGCAATATTTGCAAAAACAAAATATAATTTTTTACTCAATTTGACAGTAATGTACTTAGAATCCTGAGATAAAGCGAAAAAAACAATAAAAATGTATTCCAACATAATTCCTAATCCAAACGTGCAAAATGTCTAAAAAAGTCTCTGATATTGAATACATGTGAGTTTTTCTTGATACAGTTGTTTTTCTATGGTTTGCAAATAGAAAAATTAGGGTTTAGTCAATATGACTGTATACGTTAACACTCAATATAACAGTTATTTAAACATAAATCCCACACAACACATGAAAAATGGCTAATAATGCCTGAAATAATGCATATTTTGGAGTTTTACTGGAAGCATGTGCTTTTTTAAATCTTGCTAATGCAAAAAGTAGTTTTTTTTCGCAATATGACTATAATGTTCTTAAAATCCTGAGATAATGCGAAAAAAGCAATAAAAATGTATTCCAACATAACTCCTAATCCAAACGTGCAAAATGTCTAACAATGTCTGTGATAAGTAATACATGTTAGTTTTACTAGATACAGTTGTTTTACTATAGTTTGCAAATACAAAATGTATGTTTTACTCAATATGACTGTATACTGTAACACTCAATATGACAGTTATTTAAACATAACTCCTACACCACACATGAAAAATGGCTAATAATGCCTGAAATAATGCATCTTTGGGAGTTTTATTCGAAACATATGCTTTTTTAAATCTTGCAAATGCAAAAAGTAGTTTTTTATTCAATATTACTATAATAGTCTTAGAATCCTGAGATAATGAGAAAAAAAGCAATAAAAATGTATTCCAACATAACTTTTAAACAACACATGCAAAATGGCTAATAATGCCTAGAGATATGTATTTTTGTTAGTTGTACTAGAAAAATGATCTTTTGTGAGGTTTGCAAAGACACAAGTTAGTTTTTTTATTCAATATAACAGTGTAACTGTCATATTAAATATGAAAGGTTTATAATCATAACTCCAAAACTAAACGTGAAATTTGTCTAAAAAAGCATGTAATATTGAATTTATGTGACTTTTACCAGAATCGGGTATTTTGGAAAGAATCACAAATACAAAAACCAGGTTTTACTCAATATGACTGTATACTGTAACGCCCAATATGACAGTTATTTAAACATAACTCCTACACCACACATGAAAAATGGCTAATAATGCCTGAAATAATGCATCTTTGGGAGTTTTACTCGAAACATATGCTTTTTTAAATCTTGCAAATGCAAAAAGTACTTTTTTATTCAATATTACTATAATAGTCTTAGAATCCTGAGATAATGAGAAAAAAGCAATAAAAATGTATTCAAACAAAACTTTTAAACAACACATGCAAAATGGCTAATAATGCCTAGAGATATGTATTTTTGTTAGTTGTACTAGAAAAATGATCTTTTGTAAGGTTTGCAAAGACACAAGTTAGTTTTTTTATTCAATATAACAGTGTAACTGTCATACTAAATATGAAAGGTTTATAATCATAACCCCAAAACCAAACTTGAAATTTGTCTAAAAAAGCCTGTAGTATATAATATACGTGAGTTTTACCAGAATCGGGTATTTTGGAAAGAATCACAAATACAAACATTGGGTTTTACTGGCCTCATATTGGTCACACTCAAAATGACAGTTTTTGAAACAAAACTCCAAAAATATGCATGCAAAATGTCTAATAATGCCTGAAGAAATGCATCTTTGAGAGTTTTCCTGAAAAAAAAAAAATATTTGGCAATATTTGCAAAAACAAAATATGATTTTTTACTCAATTTGACAGTAATGTACTTAGAATCCTGAGATAAAGCGAAAAAAACAATAAAAATTTATTCCAACATAATTCCTAATCCAAACGTGCAAAATGTCTAAAAAAGTCTCTGATATTGAATACATGTGAGTTTTACTAGATACAGTTGTTTTTCTATGGTTTGCAAATAGAAAAATTAGGGTTTAGTCAATATGACTGTATACGTTAACACTCAATATAACAGTTATTTAAACATAAATCCCACACAACACATGAAAAATGGCTAATAATGCCTGAAATAATGCATATTTTGGAGTTTTACTGGAAGCATATGCTTTTTTAAATTTTGCAAATGCAAAAAGTAGTTTTTTACTCAATATGACTATAATATTCTTTGAATCCTGAGATAATGCGAAAAAAGCAATGAAAATGTATTCCAACATAACTCCTAATCCAAACGTGCAAAATGTCTAAAAATGCCTGTGATATTGAATAATTGTTAGATTTACTAAATACAGTTGTTTTTTTATGGTTTGCAAATACAAAATTTAGGTTTTACTCAATATGACTGTATACTGTAACACTCAATATGACAGTTATTTAAACATAAGTCCTACACCACACATGGAAAATGGCTAATAATGCCTGAAATAATGCATCTTTGGGGGTTTCACTCGAAGCATATGCTTTTTTAAATCTTGCAAATGCAAAAAGTAGTTTTTATTCAATATGACTATAATAGTCTTAGAATCCTGAGATAATGCGAAAAAAGCAATAAAATGTATTCAAACATAACTTTCAAACAACACATGCAAAATGGCTAATAATGCCTAGAGATATGTATTTTTGTTAGTTATACTAGAAAAATTATCTTTTGTAAGGTTTGCAAAGACACAAGTTAGTTTTTTTATTCAATATAACAGTTCAACTGTCATACTAAATATGAGAGGTTTATAATCATAACTCCAAAACTAAACGTGAAATTTGTCTAAAAAAGCCTGTAATATTGAATTTATGTGAGTTTTACCAGAATCGGGTATTTTGGAAAGAATCACAGATACAAACATTGGGTTTTACTGGCCTCATATTGGTCACACTCAAAATGACAGTTTTTGAAACAAAACTCCAAAAATATGCATGCAAAATGTCTAATAATGGCTGAAGAAATGCATCTTTGAGAGTTTTCCTGAAAAAAAAAAAACATTTGGCAATATTTGCAAAAACAAAATATAATTTTTTACTCAATTTGACAGTAATGTACTTAGAATCCTGAGATAAAGCGAAAAAAACAATAAAAATGTATTCCAACATAATTCCTAATCCAAACGTGCAAAATGTCTAAAAAAGTCTCTGATATTGAATACATGTGAGTTTTACTAGATACAGTTGTTTTTCTATGGTTTGCAAATAGAAAAATGAGGGTTTAGTCAATATGTCTCAATGTTTGTATTTGTGATTCTTTCCAAAATACCCGATTCTGGTAAAACTCACGTAAATTATATATTACAGGCTTTTTTAGACAAATTTCAAGTTTGGTTTTGGAGTTATGATTATAAACCTTTCATATTTAGTATGACAGTTACACTGTTTTATGGAATAAAAAAACTAACTTGTGTCTTTGCAAACCTTACAAAAGATAATTTTTCTAGTACAACTAACAAAAATACATATCTCTAGGCATTAGCCATTTTGCATGCGTTGTTTAAAAGTTATGTTTGAATACATTTTATTGCTTTTTTCGCATTATCTCAGGATTCTAAGACTATTATAGTCATATTGAATAAAAACTACTTTTTGCATTTGCAAGATTTAAAAAACCATATGTTTCGAGTAAAACTCCCAAAGATGCATTATTTCAGGCATTATTAGCCATTTTTCATGTGTGGTGTAGGAGTTATGTTTAAATAACTGTCATATTGAGTGTTACAGTATACAGTCATATTGAGTAAAACCTACATTTTGTATTTGCAAACCATAGAAAAACAACTGTATCTAGTAAAACTAACATGTATTCCTTATCACAGGCATTTTTAGACATTTTGCACGTTTGGATTAGGTGTTATGTTGGAATACATTTTTATTGCTTTTTTCGCATTATCTCAGGATTCTAAGAATATTATAGTCATATTGAGTAAAAAACTACTTTTTGCATTTGCAAGATTTATAAAAGCATATGCTTCGAGTGAAACCCCCAAATATGCATTATTTCAGGCATTATTAGCCATTTTCCATGTGTGGTGTAGGACTTATGTTTAAATAACTGTCATATTGTGTGTTACAGTATACAGTCATATTGAGTAAAACCTAAATTTTGTATTTGCAAACCATAAAAAAACAACTGTATTTAGTAAAACTAACAATTATTCAATATCACAGGCATTTTTAGACATTTTGCACGTTTGGATTAGGAGTTAAGTTGGAATACATTTTTATTGCTTTTTTCGCATTATCTCAGGATTCTAAGAACATTATAGTCATATTGAGTAAAAAACTACTTTTTGCATTTGCAAAATTTAAAAAAGCATATGCTTCCAGTAAAACTCCAAAATATGCATTATTTCAGGCATTATTTGCCATTTTCATGTGTTGTGTGGGATTTATGTTTAAATAACTGTTATATTGAGTGTTACAGTATACAGTCATATTGACTAAACCCTCATTTTTCTATTTGCAAACCATAGAAAAACAACTGTATCTAGTAAAACTCACATGTATTCAATATCAGAGACTTTTTTAGACATTTTGCACGTTTGGATTAGTAATTATGTTGGAATACATTTTTATAGTTTTTTTCGCTTTATCTCAGGATTCTAAGTACATTACTGTCAAATTGAGTAAAAAATTATATTTTGTTTTTGCAAATATTGCCAAATGTTTGTTTTTTTTCAGGAAAACTCTCAAAGATGCATTTCTTCAGGCATTATTAGACATTTTGCATGCATATTTTAGGAGTTTTGTTTCAAAAACTGTCATTTTGAGTGTGACCAATATGAGGCCAGTAAAACCCAATGTTTGTATTTGTGATTCTTTCCAAAATACCCGATTCTGGTAAAACTCACGTAAATTATATATTACAGGCTTTTTTAGACAAATTTCAAGTTTGGTTTTGGAGTTATGATTATAAACCTTTGATATTTAGTATGACAGTTACACTGTTATATGGAATAAAAAAACTAACTTGTGTCTTTGCAAACCTTAAAAAAGATCATTTTTCTAGTACAACTAACAAAAATACATATCTCTAGGCATTATTAGCCATTTTGCATGTGTTGTTTAAAAGTTATGTTTGAATACATTTTATTGCTTTTTTCGCATTATCTCGGGATTCTAAGACTATTATAGTCATATTGAATAAAAACTACTTTTTGCATTTGCAAGATTTAAAAAAGCATATGTTTCGAGTAAAACTCCCAAAGATGCATTATTTCAGGCATTATTAGCCATTTTTCATGTGTGGTGTAGGAGTTATGTTTAAATAACTGTCATATTGAGTGTTACAGTATACAGTCATATTGAGTAAAACCTACATGTTGTATTTGCAAACCATAGAAAAACAACTGTATCTAGTAAAACTAACATGTATTCCTTATCACAGGCATTTTTAGACATTTTGCACGTTTGGATTAGGTGTTATGTTGGAATACATTTTTATTGCTTTTTTCGCATTATCTCAGGATTCTAAGAATATTATAGTCATATTGAGTAAAAAACTACTTTTTGCATTTGCAAAATTTAAATAAGCATATGCTTCCAGTAAAACTCCAAAATATGCATTATTTCAGACAATATTAGCCATTTTTCGTGTGTTGTGTGGGATTTATGTTTAAATAACTGTTATATTGAGTGTTACAGCATACAGTCATATTGACTAAACCCTCATTTTTCTATTTGCAAACCATAGAAAAACAACTGTATCTAGTAAAACTCACATGTATTCAATATCAGAGACTTTTTTAGACATTTTGCACGTTTGGATTAGGAATTATGTTGGAATACATTTTTATTGTTTTTTTCGCTTTATCTCAGGATTCTAAGTACATTACTGTCAAATTGAGTAAAAAATTATATTTTGTTTTTGCAAATATTGCCAAATGTTTTTTTTTTTCAGGAAAACTCTCAAAGATGCATTTCTTCAGGCATTATTAGACATTTTGATTGCATATTGTTGGAGTTTTGTTTCAAAAACTGTCATTTTGAGTGTGACCAATATGAGGCCAGTAAAACCCAATGTTTGTATTTGTGATTCTTTCCAAAATACCCGATTCTGGTAAAACTCACGTAAATTATATATTACAGGCTTTTTTAGACAAATTTCAAGTTTGGTTTTGGAGTTATGATTATAAACCTTTCATATTTAGTATGACAGTTACACTGTTATATGGAATAAAAAAACTAACTTGTGTCTTTGCAAACCTTACAAAAGATCATTTTTCTAGTACAACTAACAAAAATACATATCTCTAGGCATTATTAGCCATTTTGCATGTGTTGTTTAAAAGTTATGTTTGAATACATTTTATTGCTTTTTTCGCATTATCTCAGGATTCTAAGACTATTATAGTCATATTGAATAAAAACTACTTTTTGCATTTGCAAGATTTAAAAAACCATATGTTTCGAGTAAAACTCCCAAAGATGCATTATTTCAGGCATTATTAGCCATTTTTCATGTGTGGTGTAGGAGTTATGTTTAAATAACTGTCATATTGAGTGTTACAGTATACAGTCATATTGAGTAAAACCTACATTTTGTATTTGCAAACCATAGAAAAACAACTGTATCTAGTAAAACTAACATGTATTCCTTATCACAGGCATTTTTAGACATTTTGCACGTTTGGATTAGGAGTTATGTTGGAATTCATTTTTATTGCTTTTTTCGCATTATCTCAGGATTCTAAGAAAATTATAGTCATGTTGAGAAAAAAACTACTTTTTGCATTTGCAAGATTTAAAAAAGCATATGCTTCGAGTGAAACCCCCAAAGATGCATTATTTCAGGCATTATTAGCCATTTTCCATGTGTGGTGTAGGACTTATGTTTAAATAACTGTCATATTGAGTGTTACAGTATACAGTCATATTGAGTAAAACCTAAATTTTGTATTTGCAAACCATAAAAAAACAACTGTATTTAGTAAAACTAACAATTATTCAATATCACAGGCATTTTTAGACATTTTGCACGTTTGGATTAGGAGTTATGTTGGAATACATTTTTATTGCTTTTTTCGCATTATCTCAGGATTCTAAGACTATTATAGTCATATTGAATAAAAACTACTTTTTGCATTTGCAAAATTTAAAAAAGCATATGCTTAGAGTGAAACCCCCAAAGATGCATTATTTCAGGCATTATTAGCCATTTTCCATGTGTTGTATAGGACTTATGTTTAAATAACTGTCATATTGAGTGTTACAGTATACAGTCATATTGAATAAAACCTAAATTTTGTATTTGCAAACCATAAAAAAACAACTGTATTTAGTAAAACTAACAATTATTCAATATCACAGGCATTTTTAGACATTTTGCACGTTTGGATTAGGAGTTATTTTGGAATACATTTTTATTGCTTTTTTCGCATTATCTCAGGATTCTAAGAATATTATAGTCATATTGAGTAAAAAACTACTATTTGCATTTGCAAAATTTAAAAAAGCATATGCTTCCAGTAAAACTCCATAATATGCATTATTTCAGGCATTATTAGCCATTTTTCATGTGTTGTGTGGGATTTATGTTTAAATAACTGTTATATTGAGTGTTACAGTATACAGTCATATTGACTAAACCCTCATTTTTCTATTTGCAAACCATAGAAAAACAACTGTATCTAGTAAAACTCACATGTATTCAATATCAGAGACTTTTTTAGACATTTTGCACGTTTGGATTAGGAATTATGTTGGAATACATTTTATTGTTTGTTTCGCTTTATCTCAGGATTCTAAGTACATTACTGTCAAATTGAGTAAAAAATTATATTTTGTTTTTGCAAATATTGCCAAATGTTTGTTTTTTTTCAGGAAAACTCTCAAAGATGCATTTCTTCAGGCATTATTAGACATTTTGCATGCATATTTTTGGAGTTTTGTTTCAAAAACTGTCATTTTGAGTGTGACCAATATGAGGCCAGTAAAACCCAATGTTTGTATTTGTGATTCTTTCCAAAATACCCGATTCTGGTAAAACTCACGTAAATTATATATTACAGGCTTTTTTAGACAAATTTCAAGTTTGGTTTTGGAGTTATGATTATAAACCTTTCATATTTAGTATGACAGTTACACTGTTATATGGAATAAAAAAAACTAACTTGTGTGTTTGCAAAACTTACAAAAGATCATTTTTCTAGTACAACTAACAAAAATACATATCTCTAGGCATTATTAGCCATTTTGCATGTGTTGTTTAAAAGTTATGTTTGAATACATTTTATTGCTTTTTTCGCATTATCTTAGGATTCTAAGACTATTATAGTCATATTGAATAAAAACTACTTTTTGCATTTGCAAGATTTAAAAAAGAATATGTTTCGAGTAAAACTCCCAAAGATCCATTATTTTAGGCATTATTAGCCATTTTTCATGTGTGGTGTAGGAGTTATGTTTAAATAACTGTCATATTGAGTGTTACAGTATACAGTCATATTGAGTAAAACCTACATTTTGTATTTGCAAACCATAGAAAAACAACTGTATCTAGTAAAACTCACATTTATTCAATATCACAGGCATTTTTAAACATTTTTAAGTTTGAATTAGGAATTATGTTGGAATACCTTTTAATTGCTTTTTTTGCATTATCTCAGGATTCTAAGTACATTACTGTCAAATTAGTAGAAAAATACTTTTTGTTTTCGCCAACCTTACCAAATGTTTTTTTTTCCAGAAAATTCTCAAAGATACATTTCTTCAGGCATTTTTAGACATGTTGCATTTCTACTTTTGGAGTTATGTTTCAAAAACTGTCATTTTGAGTGTGACCAATATGAGGCCAGAAAAACCTAATTTTTGTATTTGTCAACCTCTCCAAAATACCTGATTCTGTTAAAACTCACATCAATTCAATATCATAGGCTTTTTAGACAAATTTCAAGTTTGGTTTTGGAGTTATGATTATAAACCTTTCATATTTAGTATGACTGTTACACAGTTATATTGAATAAAAAAACTAACTTGTGTCTTTGCAAACCTTACAAAAGATCATTTTTCTAGTACAACTAACAAAAATACATATCTCTAGGCATTATTAGCCATTTTGCATGTGTTTTTTAGAAGTTATGTTTGAATACATTTTTTTTTACTTTTTTTGCATTATGTCAGGATTGTAAGCCTTTGTAGTCATATTGAGTAAAAAACGACTTTTTGCATTTGCAATATTTAAAAAAGCATATGTTTCGAGTAAAACTCCCAAAGATGCATTATTTCAGGCATTATTAGCCGTTTTTCATGTGTGGTGTTGGAGTTATGTTTAAATAACTGTCATATTGAGTGTTACAGTATACAGTCATATTGAGTAAAACCTCTTTTTTTTTTTTTTGCAAACTATAAAAAAAAAACTATGTCTAGTAAAACTCACATGTATTCAATATCACAGGCATTTTTAGACATTTTGCACGTTTGGATTAGGAGTTATGTTGGAATACATTTGTATTGCTTTTTTCGCATTATCTCAGGATTCCAAGTACATTACTGTCAAATTAGTAGAAAAATACTTTTTGTTTTCGCCAACCTTACCAAATGTTTTTTTTTTCCAGAAAAACTCTCAAAGATACATTTCTTCAGCCATTATTAGAAATGTTGCATTTCTACTTTTGGAGTTATGTTTCAAAAACTGTAATTTTGAGTGTGACCAATATGAGGCCAGGAAAACATAATTTTTGTATTTGTGAACCTCTCCAAAATACCTGATTCCGTTAAAACTCACATGAATTCAATATTACAGGATTTTTTAGACAAATTTCAAGTTTGGTTTTGGAGTTATGATTATAAACCTTTCATAATTAATATGACAGTTACACTGTTATATTGAATAAAAAAAACTAACTTGTGTCTTTGCAAACCTTACAAAAGATTATTTTTCTAGTACAACTTACAAAAATACACATCTCTAGAAATGATCTGCCATTTTGCATGTGGTTTTTAGAAGTTATGTTTGAATACAATTGTATTACTTTTTTCGCATTATATCAGGATTGTAAGACTTTGTAGTCATATTGAGTAAAAAACTACTTTTGGCCTTTGCAATATTTAAAAAAGGATATGTATCGAGTAAAACTCCCAAAGATGCATTATTTCAGGCATTATTAGCAATGTTTCATGTGTTGTGTAGGATTTATGTTTAAATAACTGTTATATTGAGTGTTAAAGTATACAGTCATATTGAGTAAAACCTCATTTTTGTTTTTGCAAACTATAAAAAAAAACAACTGTGTCTAGTTAATCTAACATTTATTCAATATTACAGGCATTTTTAGATTTTTTGCACGTTTGGATTAGGAGTTATGTTGGAATACATTTTTTGTTTGTTTTTTTCTTATTATCTCAGGATTCTAAGAACATTATAGACATATTGAGTAAAAAACTACTTTTTGCATTTGCAAGATTTAAAAAAAGCATATGCTTCGAGTAAAACTCCCAAAGATGCATTATTTAAGGCATTATTAGCCATTTTTCATGTGTTGTGTAGGAGTTATGTTTAAATAACTGTCATATTGAGTGTTACAGTATACAGTCATATTGAGTAAAACCTAGTTTTTGTATTTGTGATTCTTTCCAAAATACCCGATTCCGTTAAAACTCACATAAATTCAATATTACAGGCTTTTTTAGACAAATTTCAAGTTTGGTTTTGGAGTTATGATTATAAACCTTTCATATTTAGTATGATAGTTACACTGTTATATTGAATAAAAAAACTAACTTGTGTCTTTGCTAACCTTACAAAAATCAAATTTCTAGTACAACTAACAAAAATACACATCTCTAGGCATTATCAGCCGTTTTTCATGCGTCGTTTGGAATTTATTTTTGAATACATTTTTATTGCTTTTTTTGCATTATCTCAGGATTCTAAGTATAATACTGTCAAAGTAAAAAATTATATTTTGTTTTTGCAAACCTTGCCAAATGTTTTTTTTTTCAGGAAAACTCTCAAAGATGCATTTCTTCAGGCATTATTATTCATTTTGCATGTGTGTTTTTGGAGTTATGTTTAAATAACTGTCATATTGAGTGTTACAGTATACATTCACATTGAGTAAAATCTAAATTTTGTATTTGCAAACTATAGAAAAACAACTGTAGCTAGTAAAACTCACACGTATTCAATATCATAGGCATTTTTAGACATGATGATGAGGTGGCGACTTGTCCAGGGTGTACCCTGCCTTCCGCCCGATTGTAGCTGAGATAGGCGCCAGCGCCCCCCGCAACCCCGAAAGGGAATAAGCGGTAGAAAATGGATGGATGGATGGATTTTTAGACATTTTGCACGTTTGGATTAGGAGTTATGTTTTTATTGCTTTTTTCGAAATTATCTCAGGAATCTAAGAACATTATATTCATGTTGAGTAAAAAACTACTTTTTGCATTTGCAAAATTTAAAAAAGCTTATGCTTCGAGTAAAACTCCAAAAGATGCATTATTTCAGGCATTATTAGCAATTTTTTATGTGTGATGTAGGAACTATGTTTAAATAACTGTCATATTGAGTGTTACAGTATACTGTCATATTGACTAAAATCTCATTTTTGTATTTGAAAACCATAGAAAAACAACTGCATCTAGTAAAACTCGCACGTATTCAATATCATAGGCATTTTTAGACATTTTGCACGTTTGGATTAGGAATTATGTTTGAATACATTTTTATTGTTTTTTTTCCTGCTTTATCTCAGGATTCTAAGTACATTACTGTCAAATTGAGTAAAAAAAATGCATTTTGTTTTTGCAAACCTTGCCAAATGTTTTTTTCTTCAGGAAAACTCTCAAAGATGCATTTCTTCAGGCATTATTAGACATTTTGCATGTGTGGTGTAGGAGTTATGTTTAAATAACTGTCAAATTGAGTGTTACATTATACAGTCATATTGAGTAAAACCTCATTTTTGTATTTGCAAACCATAAAAAAAAACTGTATCTAGTAAAACTCACATTTATTCAATATCTCAGGCATTTTTAGACATTTTGACCGTTTGAATTAGGAATTATGTTGGAATACCTTTTAATTGCTTTTTTCGCAGTATCTCAGGATTCTAAATACATTACTCTCAAATTAGTAGAAAAATGCTTTTTGTTTTCGCCAACCTTACCAAATGTTTTTTTTTCCAGAAAAACTCTCAAAGATACATTTCTTCAAGCATTTTTAGACACGTTGCATTTCTACTTTTGGAGTTATGTTTCAAAAACTGTCATTTTGAGTGTGACCAATATGAGGCCAGGAAAACCAAATTTTTGTATTTGTGAACCTCCCCAAAATACCGGATTCTGTTAAAACTCACATAAATTCAATATTATGGGCTTTTTAGACACATTTCAAGTTTGGTTTTGGAGTTATGATTATAAACATTTTATATTTAGTATGACTGTTACACTGTTCAATTGAATCCAAAAACTAACTTGTGTCTTTGCAAACCTTACAAAAAAATTTTTTTCTAGTACAACTAACAAAAATACATATCTCTAGGCATTATCAGCCATTTTGCATGTGCTTTTTAGAAGTTATGTTTGAATACATTTTTTTTACTTATGTCAGGATTGTAAGCCTTTGTAGTCATATTGAGTAAAAAACTACTTTTTGCATTTGCAATATTTAAAAAAGCATATGTTTCGAGTAAAACTCCCAAAGATGCATTATTTCAGGCATTATAAGCCGTTTTTCATGTGTGGTGTTGGAGTTATGTTTAAATAACTGTCATATTGAGTGTTACAGTATACACTCATATTGAGTAAAACCTAATTTTTGTTTTTGCAAACAATTAAAAACAACAACTGTGTCTAGTAAAACTCACATATATTCAATATCACAGGCATTTTTAGACATTTTGCACGTTTGGATTAGGAGTTATGTTTTTATTGCTTTTTTCTTAGTATCTCAGGAATCTAAGAACATTATAGTCATGTTGAGTAAAAAACTACTTTTTGCATTTGCAAAATTTAAAAAAGCTAATGCTTAGAGTAAAACTCCAAAAGATGCATTATTTCAGTTATTATCATTCATTTTTCATGTGTGGTGTAGGAACTAAATAACTGTCATATTGAGTGTTACAGTATACAGTCATATTGAGAATAACCTCATTTTTGTATTTGCAAACAATAGAAAAACAACTGCATCTAGTAAAACTCACACGTATTCAATATCATAGGCATTTTAGAGATTTTGCACGTTTGGATTAGGAATTATGTTTGAATATATTTTAATTGTTTTTTTCATCTATGGTGTAGGAGTTATGTTTAAATAACTGTCATATTGAGTGTTACAGTATACAGTCAAATTGAGTAAAACCTAAATTTTGTATTTGCAAACCTTAGAAAAACAACTGTATCTAGTAAAACTCACACGTATTCAATATCATAGGCATTTTTAGATATTTTGCACGTTTGGATTAGGAGTTATATTTTTATTGGTTTTTTCGCATTATCTCAGGAATCTAAGAACATTATAATCATGTTGAGTAAAAAACTACTTTTTGCATTTGCAAAATTTAAAAAAGCTTATGTTTCGAGTAAAACTCCAAAAGATGCATTATATCAGGCATTATTAGCCATTTTTCATGTGTGGTGTAGGAACTATGTTTAAATAATTGTCATATTGAGTGTTACAGTATACAGTCATATTGACTAAAACCTCATTTTTGTATTTGCAAACCATAGAAAAACAACTGCATCTAGTAAAACTCACACGTATTCAATATCATAGGCATTTTTAGACATTTTGCACGTTTGGATTAGGAATTATATTTGAATACATTTTTATTGTTTTTTTCGCTTTGTCTCCGGATTCTAAATACATTACTGTCAAATTGAGTAAAAATTTTTTATTTAGTTTTTGCAAACCTTGCCAAATGTTTTTTTTTTTTTCACGAAAACTCCCAAAGATGCATTATTTCAGGCATTATTAGCCATCTTTCATGTGTGGTGTAGGAGTTATGTTTAAATGACTGTCATATTGAGTGTTACATTATACAGTCATATTGAGTAAAACCTCATTTTTGTATTTGCAAACCATAAAAAAATACTGCATCTAGTAAAACATTTTGAACGTTTGAATTAGGAATTATGTTGGAATACCTTTTAATTGCTTTTGTCGCATTATCTCAGGATTCTAAGTACATTACTGTCAAATTAGTAGAAAAATAATTTTTGTTTTCGCCAACCTTACCAAATGTATTTTTTCCAGAAAAACTCTCAAAGATACATTTCTTCAGGCATTTTTAGACACGTTGCATTTCTACTTTTGGAGTTATGTTTCAAAAACTGTCATTTTGAATGTGACCAATATGAGGCCAGGAAAACCAAATTTTTGTATTTGTTAACCTCTCCAAAATACCTGATTCTGTTAAAACTCACATAAATTCAATATTATAGGCTTTTTAAACACATTTTAAGTTTGGTTTTGGAGTTATGATTATAAACCTTTCATATTTAATATGACAGTTACACTGTTATATTGCATAAAAAAACAACTTTTGTCTTTGCTAACCTTACAAAAGATCATTTTTCTAGTACAACTAACAAAATTACACATCTCTACGCATTATTAGCCATTTTTCATGTGTTGTTTAGAAGTTATGTTTGAATACATTTTTATTGCTTTTTTCACATTATCTCAGGATTCCAAGAACATTATAGTCATATTAAGTAAAAAACTACTTTTTGCATTTGCAAGATTTAAAAAAGCATATATTTCGAGTAAAAATCCAAAAGATGCATTATTTCAGGCATTATTAGCCATTTTTCATGTGTGGTGTAGGAGTTATGTTTAAATAACTGTCATATTGAGTGTTAGTATACAGTTATATTGAGTAAAACCTCATTTTTGTATTTGCAAACAATAGAAAAACAACTGTATCTAGTAAAACTCATATGTATTTAATATCACAGGCATTTTTAGACATTTTGCACGTTTGGATTAGGAATTATGTTGGAATATATTTTTATTGCTTTTTTCGCATTATCTCAGGATTATAAATACATTACAGTCAAATTTAGTAAAAAAAATACTTTCTGTTTTTGCAAACATTACCAAATGGGTTTTTTTCCATTAAAACTCTCAAAGATACATATCTTCAGGCATTATTAGACATTTAGCATTTCTACTTTTGGAGTTATGTTTCAAAAACGGTCATTTTGAGTGTGACCAATATGAGGCCAGTAAAACCTAATTGTTGTATTTGTGAACCTTTCCAAAATACCTGATTCTGTTAAAACTCACATGAATTCAATATTACAGGATTTTTTAGACAAATTTCAAGTTTGGTTTTGGAGTTATGATTATAAACCTTTCATAATTAATATGACAGTTACACTGTTATATTGAATAAAAAAAACTAACTTGTGTCTTTGCAAACCTTACAAAAGATTATTTTTCTAGTTCAACTAACAAAAATACACATCTCTAGGCATTATCAGCAATTTTTCATGTGCTGTTTAGAAGTTATGTTTGAATACAACTTTATTACTTTTTTCGCATTATGTCAGGATTGTAAGAACATTATTGTCATATTAAGTAAAAAACGCCTTTACTCATTTGAAAGATTTAAAAAAGCATATGTTTCGAGTAAAACTCCCAAAGATGCATTATTTCAGGCATTATTAGCTATTTTTCATGTGTGGTGTAGGAGTTATGTTTAAATAACTGGCATATTAAGTGTTACAGTGTTACATATTGAGTAGAACCTAAATTTTGTATTTGCAAACCATAGAAAAACAACTGTATCTAGTAAAACTAACATTATTTCAATATCACAGGCATTTTTAGACATTTTGCACGTTTGGATTAGGAATCATATTGGAATACATTTTCATTGCTTTTTTCTTATTATCTCAGGATTCTAAGAACATTATATTCATATTGAGTAAAAAACTACTTTTTGCATTTGCAAGATTTAAAAAAGCATATATTTCGAGTAAAAATCCAAAAGATGCATTATTTCAGGCATTATTAGCCATTTTTCATGTGTGGTGTAGGAGTTATGTTTAAATAACTGTCATATTGAGTGTTACAGTATACAGTTATATTGAGTAAAACCTCATTTTTGTATTTGCAAACAATAGAAAAACAACTGTATCTAGTAAAACTCATATGTATTTAATATCACAGGCATTTTTAGACATTTTGCACGTTTGGATTAGGAGTTATGTTGGAATACATTTTTATTGCTTTTTTCGCATTATCTCAGGATTATAAGTACATTACTGTCAAATTTAGTAAAAAAATACTTTTTGTTTTCGCAAATCTTACCAAATGTTTTTTTTCCAGTAAAACTGTCTAAGGTACATTTCTTCAAGCATTATTAGACATTTTGCATTTCTACTTTTTGAGTTATGTTTCAAAAACTGTCATTTTGCGTGTGACCAATATGAGGCCAGCAAAACCTAATTGTTTGTATTTGTGAACATTTCCAAAATACCTGAGTCTGCTAAAACCCACATAAATTCAACATTACAGGCTTTTTTAGACAAATTTCAAGTTTGTTTTTGGAGTTATGATTATAAACCTTTCATATTTAATATGACAGTTACACTGTTATATTGAATAAAAAAAACTAACTTGTGTCTTTGCAAACCCTACAAAAGATTATTTTTCTAGTACAACTAACAAAAATACACATCCCTAGGCATTATTAGCCATTTTGCATGTGTTTTTTAGAAGTTATG
This sequence comes from Nerophis ophidion, assembly GCF_033978795.1. Lineage (NCBI taxonomy): Eukaryota > Metazoa > Chordata > Actinopteri > Syngnathiformes > Syngnathidae > Nerophis > Nerophis ophidion. The sequence goes on from NW_026907008.1 coordinate 46,224, forward strand.
TTTGAATACATTTTTTTGCTTTTTTTGCATTATCTCAGGATTCTAAGACTATTATAGTCATATTGAATAAAAAACTACTTTTTGCATCTGCAAGATTTAAAAAAGCATATGTTTCGAGTAAAACTCCCAAAGATGCATTATTTCAGGCATTATAAGCCATTTTTCATGTGTGGTGTAGGAGTTATGTTTAAATAACTGTCATATTGAGTGTTACAGTATACAGTCATATTGAGTAAAACCTCATTTTTGTATTTACAAACCATAGAAAAACAACTGTATCTAGTAAAACTCACATGTATTCAATATCACGAGCATTTTTAGACATTTTGCACGTTTGGATTAGGAATTATGTTGGAATACATTTGTATTGCTTTTTTCGCAATACAAATGTCAAATTGAGTAAAAAATTAAATTTTGTTTTTGCAAACCTTACCAAATTATTTTTTTTCAGGAAAACTCTCAAAGATGCATTTCTACAGTTATTATTAGACATTATACATGTGTATTTTTGGAGTTATGTTTTAAAAACTGTAATTTTGAGTGTGACCAATATGAGGCCAGTAAAACCTAAGCTTTGTATTTGTGATTCTTTCCAAAATACCTGATTCAGGTAAAACTCACATACATTCAACATTAAGGCTTTTTAAGACAAATTTCATGTTTGGTTTTGGAGTTATTATTATAAACCTTTCACATTTAGTATGACAATCCTCCGGAGGCAGCAGACAGGTACCGTCAGGCTAGACATATTTGAAGCCTGGTATATAAAGGTTTATGCTTTTACTAACAATTTAACATTTTTCTCTGTAATATGGCACACGCTGGTGAGTGCAAGACATACTTGATCAACAGCCAACAGCCACACAGGTCACACTGACGGTGGCCGTACAAACAAATTTCACACTGTTACAAATATGCGCCACACTGTGAACCCTCATCAAACAAGAATGACAAACACATTTCGGGAGAACATCTTCACCGTAACACAAAATAAACACAAAAGAACAAATACCCAGAATGCCATGCAGCGCTACTCTTCCGGGCTACACCCCCGCAACCACCAAACCCCGCCCGCCTCAACTGACGCAAGGAGGGGGGCGGTGATGTGGGGTGGTGGCAGGGGTGTAGCCCGGAAGAGTAGCGCTGCATGGAATTCTGGGTATTTGTTCTTTTGTGTTTATTTTGTGTTACGGTAAAGATGTTCTCCCGAAATGTGTTCGTCATTCTTGTTTGATGTGGTTTCACAATATTGGCGCATATTTGTAACAGTGTTAATTTTTTTTGTACAGCTCCCGTCAGTGTGATTTGTAATGCTGTTAATCAAGTACGTCTTGTAGTCAACATTGTACAACCAACAAATCCTCGCATAACATGCGTGCGGCCCCCTCGCCATGCTGTTGGTTTGCTGAATGAGCGAACACGACAAAAGGTTGTCAAGGAAGTTGAAGGCAGTGCTGTCACAGAACCACATTAAAATGTTTGTCCGGTCGATATAGGGACAATCCATTGCGAGGGTCACAGGAAGCCTCTCGTTAAAATTGGGAGGATTCGCAAGTATGTTGCTAGGTCTGGATGGTCATTCAAAGAAGCTGAATCCACTTTTCATGTAGTTTCAGCATCCAGTGGCCCCCTATTTTAACAATTCAGAAAGAGTGTAAAATAATGGTATTTTTCTGTGGAAATACCAGCATTGTCACTTTATTAAAGTTGGTTGATCATATTAATTTGGAAAAACTCTGTAGAATAAAAGTATTTTTCTGCAAAACTGTTTGCATCAATACTTTATTAAAGGTTGTTGACCTTAATAATATTGTAAAAATCCGTAAAATTACGATATTTTTCCGCAAAACGTTTCATGAAAATTTCTGTAAATATAATGTTTTTGATTATTATTTGGTTTGCAATGTTTTACTTAAATGTTATAGTTTTCGTTTGGCAGCCGTATCTGCCAGTAGATGACAGTTTGTTTTACAGAATTTTTTTTTTTGTGTGTATAGACATTTATCTTTGTCAGTTTTACTAGAAAAAATATATTTTTTAAGGTTCTCAAACACACAAGGTACACTGTAAAAAAAAAAATCTGTAAAAAAACTAATCTACTGGTAGCTACGGCTGCCAAATGAAAACCATAAAATTAAAGTAAAACACTGTAGACCAAATAATGATCTAAAACATTATATTTACAGAAATTTCCATTAAACGTTTTGTGGAAAAATATCAACATTTTTCAGATTTTTACTAAATTGTTAAGATCAACCACCTTTAATAAAGTGACAATGCAAACAGTTCTGCAGAAAAATACCTTTTTTCTACAGAGTTTTTCCAATTAATTACGATCAACCAACTTTAATGGAGTGACAATGCTGGCGGTTCCACAGAAAAACATGATTATTTTACAGATTTTTTCTGAATTATTAAGATCAAGAGTCTCAAACTCAGTTTACCGGGGGGCTATAGTGTGTAGAAACTACGTGAAAAGTGAATTCACCTTCCTTTAATGGCAATACTTACATGGCAACATACTTGCCAATCTTTACAGGAGACTCCCTGTGACCGTAGTGAAGGGCTATCCGATATCGACTGGACAAGCATCTTTAAGGCCTGCTGTGACAGTACTGCAATTGGTGTTTTGTTATTAGACTTTTGTGCTCGTCATAGGTTGTCCATAACTTACTTGATCAACAGCTATATAGCTCACACTGACGGTGGCTGTCCAAAAAATGTTAACATTGTTACAAATATGCACCACATATTGTGAACCCACATCAAACAAGAATGACAAACACATTTTGGGAGAACATCTTCACCGTAACACAAAATAAACACAAAAGAACAAATACCCAGAATTCCATGCAGTGCTACTCTTCCGGGCTACACCCCCGCCACCACCCCACATCACCGCCCCCCTCCATGTGTCGGTTGAGGTGGGCGGGGTTTGGTGGTTGCGGGGGTGTAGCCCGGGCGAGTAGCGCTGCATGGCATTCTGGGTATTTGTTATTTTGTGTTTATTTTGTGTTACGGTGAAGATGTTCTCGCGAAATGTGTTTGTCATTCTTGTTTGATGTGGGTTCACAGTGTGGCGCATATTTGTAACAGTGTAAAATTTGTTTGTATGGCCACCGTCAGTGTGACTTGTATGGCTGTTGGAGCCAGATGAGGTGGTTCGGGCATCTGGTCAGGATGCCACCCACACCCCTCCCTAGGGAGGCGATTAGGGCATGTCCAACCGGTAGGAGGCCACGGGGAAGATCCAGGACACGCTGGGAAGACTTTGTCTCCCGGCTGGCCTGGCAACGCTTCGGGATTCCCTGGGTAGGAGCTAGACGAAGTGGCTTGGGAGTGGGAAGGCTGGGCTTTCCTGCTTAGGCTGCTGCCCCCGCGACCCGACTTCTGATAAGCGGAAGAAGATGGAGGCAATTGTGATCTTCTGGCTCTTAGATCCCAAACGCTTAAAGTCCCTGTGACACTTTTTAGTCTTTGTTACAATCAGCCGCTCTCTTTCTTCTTTCTAATGCATCAAAAAAATGTGTACTCATACCCGGAAGTAGCTTCCTTATATCCGTCCACAGACCAAACGAGACACTTCAAAATAAAAGTATGCCCACATACTGTTTAAAAGGGTGCTGCTCGTTTTTCGTATGTGGGTAACAACATTGAACTATCTATAAATGGTTGATTTTTAGAGGCTAGTAAGATAAAGTGTTGTACCTGACAAGTTTGGGCTACCTTGCTTCTGCAGCCTTCATAGGAAGTGTCACATGATGTTAGCGTGACGTTGTCTGTGACGTGTTGTATGGATTGTTTTGATTGATACTTTTATTAATAGATTGCCAAGTACAGTACATATTCCGTACAATTGACCACTAAATGGTAACACCCCAATAAGTTTTTCAACTTGTTTAAGTCGGGGTCCACGCTAATCAATTCATGGTAAAAAAAAGTGATTCCCTTGACCGAGCATCAAACCCGGATCGCGACGGTGAGCGCATTGAATCCTAACCACTAGACTGTACCATCAAGTACAGCCAGGAACAACACTTTACGTTACTAACCAATATAAATAAACCATTTATATATACACGTCAGTAGGCTAAATGAACCTCTTCAACATAACATTTAACTATGTATATATATTTCCCAATGGTTCAACCGCCACCTGCCCGAATCTATTTAAAATATATTTTTTCGTCAAGTCACCCGCCCAACCTGCTGTTTATCCGCGGACTCCACGGTTGTGACCGTAAACCGCGCATCTCTACTAGATACAGTTGTTTTTTTATTGTTTGCAAAGACAAAAATTTGGTTTTACTCAATATGACTGTATACAATATGACAGTTATTTTTACATAACTCCTACACCACACATGAAAAATGGCTAATAATGCCTGAAAAAATGCATCTTTGGGAGTTTTACTTGAAACATATGCTTTTTTAAATCTTGCAAATGCAAAAAGTAGTTTTTTTACTTAATATGACAATAATGTTCTTAGAATCTTGAGATAATGTGACAAAAGCAATAAAAATGTTTTCAAACATCCCTTCTAAAGAACAAATGCAAAATGACTAATAATGCCTAGAGATATGTATCTTTGTTCGCGGTACTAGAAAAATTATATTTTGTAAAAAGTATGTTTTTACTCAATTTGACAAGAATGTACATACAAGTCTGAGATATTGCAAGAAAAAAGCAATACAAATGTATTCCAGCATAATTCCTAATCCAAACGTGCAAAATGTGTAAAAATGCCTGTGATATTGAATCCATTTGAGTTTTACTAGACATAGTTGTTTTTTTTATGGTTCGCAAATACAAACATTTGGTTTTACTCAATACACGGGCAAAATGTCTAATAATGCCTGAAGAAATGTATCATTTTGAGTTTTACTGGAAAAAAAAACATATAGTAAGATGGGCAAAAACAAAAAGTAATTTTTTACCCAATTTCACAGTAATGTACTGAGAATCCTGAGCTAATGCGAAAAAAGCAATGAAATGTCCTCCAACATAATTCCTAATCCAAACGTGCAAAATTTCTAAAAATGCCTGCAATATTGAATCCATGTGAGTTTTACTAGATGCAGTTGTTTTTTTATGGTTTGCAAATACAAAAATTTGGTTTTACTCAATATGACTGTATACTGTAACACTCAATATGACAGTTATTTAAACATAATTCCTACACCACACATGAACAATGGTTAATAATGCCTGAAAGAATGCATCTTTGGGAGTTTTGCTGGAAACATATGCTTTTGTAAATCTTGCAAATGCAAAAACTAGTTTTTTACTCAATATGACAATCTATTTTTTTGGATTCCTGAGATAATGCTAAAAAAGCAATACAAATGTATTCAAACATAACTTCTAAACAACACATGCAAATTGGATAATAATGCCTACACTGTAAAAAAAAATCATATTTTTATGGTTAATTTACTCTAAATTTCTACTGTAATTTTTCTTTTTTTTTCAAATAGGTTATAAAACTGAAGAATTGAAGACATTATCTGTAAATAAACAAACTGTCTGTTATTTTAAGTAATATGCCAGTATTGACAAACTATGTATATTACTATTTTTTATTACAGAAAAATACCAAATCAATAATACATATCATTTTCTGTTTTCTCAAATTACTTTCAAATTCATGTAAAATTACAGTAATTAACTTCCATTTAACATGTACTTGTTATATAAAAGTCCATGTCCATATTAACAATCTACCAGTTTTATATGTAATTTAAAGGAATATCTTTTTTTTTTTTAATATGTACGTGTGTTTTTGTATTTACGTTGAAAAATATTTGTAGCCTGTCATATAAAGGTTTATGCTTGTACAAACAATTCAAGATTTTTCTCTGTAATATGACACACGTTGGTGAGTGCAAGACATACTTGATCTACAGCCAACAGCCACACAGGTCACACTGACGGTGGCCATACAAATATATTTAACACTGTTACAAATATGCGCCACACTGTGAACCCACATCAAACAAGAATGACAAACACATTTCACGAGAACATCTTCACCGTAACACAAAATAAACACAAAAGAACAAATACCCAGAATGCCAAGCAGCGCTACTCTTCCGGGCTACACCCCCGCAGCCACCAAACCCCGCCCACCTCAACCAACACATGGAGGGGGGCGGTGATGTGGGGTGGTGGCGGGGGTGTAGCCCGGAAGAGTAGCGCTGCATGGAATTCTGGGTATTTGTTCTTTTGTGTTTATTTTGTGTTACGGTGAAGATGTTCTCCCAAAATGTGTTTGTCATTCTTGTTTGATGTGGGTTAGCATTGTGTCGCATATTTGTAACAATGTTAAAAATTGTTGTACAGCCACTGTCAGTGTGATCTATATTGCTGTTGATCAAGTACGTCTTGTGGTCAACATTGTATGCCCTATGAACCTTTGTACAATTTGAGTGCATCTACTTTAGGCAAGCTGTTAGTTTGCTGAATTAGTGAGCACAAAGCAAGATTGTCAAGGAAGTTGAAGGCAATGTTGTCACAGGCATCACCTTAAAATGATTGTCACACTGATAAATAAACAATACTCTACGAGATACACAAGAGGTCTCTTTATATTTCGGGAGGATTGGCAAACATGTTGCTAAGTCTAGATTGCCATTCAAAGAAGGTGAATCCACTTTTCATGTAGTTTCAGCATCCGGTGGACCCTAGTTAAATTGAATTAGAAACCCCTGATCTTAACAACTCAAAAAGTCTGTAAAATAATAGCATTTTTCTGTGGTACTGCCAGCATTGTCACATCATTAAAGTTGGTTGATCTTATTAATTTGGAAAAACCCTGTGGAATAAAAGTATTTTTCTGCAAAACTATTTGCATCGTTATTTTATTAAAGGTGGTTGAATTTAATAATTTGGTAAAAGTCTGTAAAATTACGATATTTTTCCGCAAAACGTTTCATGAACATTTCTGTAAGTATGTTTTTGATTATTATTTGGTTTACAATGTTTTACTTAAATTTTATAGTTTTCGTTTGGCAGTCGTATCTGCCAGTAGATGACAGTTTTTTTTACAGAATTTTTTTTACAGTGTAGAGACATTGATCTTTTTCAGTTTTACTAGAAAAAATATATTTTTTAAGGTTCTCAAACACACAAGGTACACTGTAAAAAAAATTCTGTAAAAAAAACTGTAATCTACTGGCAGCTACGTCTACCAAATGAAAACCATAAAATTAAAGTAAAACACTGTATACCAAATAATGAACTAAAACATATTTACAGAAATTTTCATTAAACGTTTTGCGGAAAAGTATAAACAAATTTCAGATTTTTACTAAATTGTTAAGATCAAAAACCTTTAATAAAGTGACGATGCAAACAGCTCTGCTGGAAAATACCTTCATTCTACAGAGTTTTTCCAATTAGTTACGATCAACCAACTTTAATGGAGTGACAATGCTGGCAGTTCCACAGAAAAATACCATTATTTTACAGATTTTTTCTGAATTATTAAGTTCAGGGGTCTCAAACTCAGTGTACAGGGGGGCTACAGTGTGTAGAAACTACGTGAAGAGTGGATTCACCTTCTTTGAATGGCTATACCGACCTGGCAACATACTTGCCAATTTTTACAGGAGACTCCCTGTGTTTTTCTATGGTTTGCAAACAAAACATTTAGGTTTTACTCAATATGACTGTATACGGTAACACTCAATATGACGATTATTTAAACATAACTCTTACACCACAATGCAAAATGTCTAATAATGCCTAAAGAAATGCATCTTTGAGAGTTTTCCTGAAAAAAAAAAACATTTGGCAAGGTTTGCAAAAACAAAATATAATTTTTTACTCAATTTGACAGTATTGTACTTAGATTCCTGAGATAAAGCGAAAAAAACAATAAAAATGTATTCCAACATAATTCCTAATCAAAACTTGCAAAATGTCTAAAAATGCCTATGATATTGAATACATGTGAGTTTTACTAGATACAGTTGTTTTTCTATGGTTTGCAAATACAAAATTTAGGTTTTACTCAAAATGACTGTATACTGTAACACTCAATATGACAGTTATTTAAACATAACTCCTACACCACACATGAAAAATGGCTAATAATGCCTGAAATAATGGGAGTGTTACTCGAAACATATGGTTTTTTATATCTTGCAAATGCAAAAAGTAGTTTTTTACTCAATATGACTATAATGTTCTTAGAATCCTGAGATAATGCGAAGAAAAAAAAAAGGTATTCAAACATAACTTTTAATCCAAACGTGTAAAATGTCTAAAAATGCCTGTAATTTTGAATAAATGTTAGTTTTACTAGATACAGTTGTTTTTTTTATAGTTTGCAAAAACAAAAATGAGGTTTTACTCAATATGACTGTATACTGTCATATTGGGCGTTACAGTATACAGTCATATTGAGTAAAACCTAGTTTTTGTATTTGTGATTCTTTCCAAAATACCCGATTCTGGTAAAACTCACATAAATTCAATATTACATGCTTTTTTAGACAAATTTCACGTTTAGTTTTGGAGTTATGATTATAAACCTTTCATATTAGTATGACGGTTACACTGTTATATTGAATAAAAAAACTAACTTGTGTCTTTGCAAACCTTACACAAGATAATGTTTCTAGTACAACTAACAAAAATACATATCTCTAGGCAACACATGCCATTTTGCATGTGTTGTTTAGAAGTTATGTTGGAATACATTTGTATTGCTTTTTTCGCATTATCTCAGGATTCTAAGACTATTATAGTTATATTGAATAAAAAACTACTTTTTGCATTTTTAAGATTTAAAAAAGCATATGTTTCGAGTAAAACTCCCATTATTTCAGGCATTATTAGCCATTTTTCATGTGTGGTGTAGGAGTTATGTTTAAATAACTGTCATATTGAGTGTTACAGTATTCAGTCATATTGAGTAAAACCTCAATTTTGTATTTGCAAACCATAGAAAAACAACTGTATCTAGTAAAACTCACAATGTTCAATATCATAGGCATTTTTAGAACTTTTGCAAGTTTTGATTAGGAATTATGTTGGAATACATTTTTATTGTTTTTTTCCTTTTATCTCAAGTATGTTGCCAGGTCGGTATAGCCATTCAAAGAAGGCTAATCCACTCTTCGCATAGTTTCTACACACTGTAGCCCCCCTGTACACTGAGTTTGAGACCCCTGAACTTAATAATTCAGAAAAAATCTGTAAAATAATGGTATTTTTCTGTGGAACTGCCATCATTGTCACTTCATTAAAGTTGGTTGATCGTAACTAATTGGAAAAACTCTGTAGAAAAAAGGTATTTTCCAGCAGAGCTGTTTGCATCGTCACTTTATTAAAGGTGGTTGATCTTAACAATTTAGTAAAAATCTGAAATTTGTTTATACTTTTCCGCAAAACGTTTAATGAAAATTTCTGTAAATATGTTTTAGTTCATTATTTGGTATACAGTGTTTTACTTTAATTTTATGGTTTTCATCTGGTAGACATAGCTGCCAGTAGATTACAGTTTTTTTTACAGAATTTTTTTTACAGTGTACCTTGTGTGTTTGAGAACCTTAAAAAATATATTTTTTCTAGTAAAACTGAAAAAGATCAATGTCTCTACACTGTAAAAAAAATTCTGTAAAAAAAAAAACTGTCATCTACTGGCAGATACGACTGCCAAACGAAAACTATAAAATTTAAGTAAAACATTGTAAACCAAATAATAATCAAAAACATACTTACAGAAATTTTCATGAAACGTTTTGCGGAAAAATATCGCAATTTTACAGACTTTTACCAAATTATTAAATTCAACCACCTTTAATAAAGTAACGATGCAAATAGTTTTGCAGAAAAATACTTTTATTCCACAGGGTTTTTACAGGCTTTTTTAGACAAATTTCACGTTTAGTTTTGGAGTTATGATTATAAACCTTTCATATTTAGTATGACAGTTACACTGTTATATGGAATAAAAAAACTAACTTGTGTCTTTGCAAACCTTACAAAAGATAATTTTTCTAGTACAACTAACAAAAATACATATCTCTAGGCATTATTAGCCTATTTGCATAAGTTGTTTAGAAGTTATGTTGGAATACATTTTTATTGCTTTTTTCGCATTATCTCAGGATTCTAAGACTATTATAGTCATATTGAATAAAACACAACTTTTTGCATTTGCAAGATTTTAAAAAGCATATGCTTCGAGTAAAACTCCAAAAGATGCATTATTTCAGGCATTATTAGCCATTTTTCATGTGTGGTGTAGGAGTTATGTTTAAATAACTGTCATATTGAGTGTTACAGTATACAGTCATATTGACTAAAACCTCATTTTTGTATTTGCAAACCATATAAAAACAACTGTATCTAGTAAAACTCACATGTATTCAATATCACAGGCCTTTTTAGACATTTTGCACGTTTGGATTAGGAATTATGTTGGAATACATTTTTATTGTTTTTTTCGCTTTATCTGAGGATTCTAAGAACATTGTCAAATTGAGTAAAAAATTATATTTTGTTTTTTCAGGAAAACTCTCAAAGATGCATTTCTTCAGGCATTATTAGACATTTTGCATGCATATTTTTGGAGTTTTGTTTCAAAAACCGTCATTTTGAGTGTGACCAATATGAGGCCCGTACAATTGACCACTAAATGGTAACACCCCAATAAGTTTTTCAACTTGTTTAAGTCGGGGTCCACGCTAATCAATTCATGATTAAAAAAAAGTGATTTCCTTCACCGAGCATCAAACCCGGATCGCGACGGTGAGCGCATTGAATCCTAACCACTAGACTGTAGCATCAAGTACAGCCAGGAGCAACACTTTACGTTACTAACCAATATAAATAAACCATTTATGTATACACGTCAGTAGGTTAAATGAAACTCTTCAACATAACATTTCACTATGTATATATATTTCCCAATGGTTCAACCGCCACCTGCCCGAATCTATTTAAAATCTATTTTTTCGTCAATTCACCCGCCCGACCTGCTGTTTATCCGCGGACTCCACGGTTGTGACCGTAAACCGCGCATCTCTACTGGATACAGTTGTTTTTTTATTGTTTGCTAATACAAAAATTTGGTTTTACTCAATATGACTGTATACAATATGACAGTTATTTTTACATAACTCCTACACCACACATGAAAAATGGCTAATAATGCCTGAAAAAATGCGCCTTTGGGAGTTTTACTCGAAACATATGCTTTTTTAAATCTTGCAAATGCAAAAAGTAGTTTTTTACTCAATATGACAATAATGTTCTTAGAATCTTTAGATAATGTGACAAAAGCAATAAAAATGTTTTCAAACATCCCTTCTAAACAACAAATGCAAAATGACTAATAATGCCTAGGGATATGTATCTTTGTTAGCGGTACTAGAAAAATTATATTTTGTAAAAAGTATGTTTTTACTCAATTTGACAAGAATGTACATACAATTCTGAGATATTGTAAAAAAAAAAAAAGCAATACAAATGTATTCCATCATAATTCCTAATCCAAACGTGCAAAATGTCTAAAAATGTCTGTGATATTGAATCCATTTGAGTTTTACTAGACACAGTTGTTTTTTTATGGTTCGCAAATACAAACATTTGGTTTTACTCAATACACGGGCAAAATGTCTAATAATGCCTGAAGAAATGTATCATTTTGAGTTTTACTGGAAAAAAAACATATGGTAAGGTTTGAAAAAACAAAAAGTAATTTTTTACCCAATTTCACAATAATGTACTGAGAATCCTGAGCTAATGCGAAAAAAGCAATGAAATGTCCTCCAACATAATTCCTAATCCAAACGTGCAAAATGTCTAAAAATGCCTGCGATATTGAATCCATGTGAGTTTTACTAGATGCAGTTGTTTTTTTATGGTTTGCAAATACAAAAATTTGGTTTTACTCAATATGACTGTATACTGTAACACTCAATATGACAGTTATTTAAACATAATTCCTACACCACACATGAACAATGGCTAATAATGCCTGAAGGAATGCGTCTTTGGGAGTTTTGCTGGAAACATATGCTTTTGTAAATCTTGCAAATGCAAAAACTAGTTTTTTACTCAATATGACAATCATTTTTTTAGAATCCTGAGATAATGCTAAAAAAGCAATACAAATAAATTCAAACATAACTTCTAAACAACACATGCAAAATGGCTAATAATGCCTACACTGTAAAAAAAAAATCATATTTTTATGGTTAATTTACTTTAAATTTCTACTGTATTTTTTTTTTAAATAGGTTATAAAACAGAAGAATTGAACACATTATCTGTAAATAAACAAAATGTCTGTTATTTTAAGTAATATGCCAGTATTGACAAACTATGTATATTACTATTTTTTATTACAGAAAAATACCAAATCAATAATACATATCATTTTCTGGTTTGGTAAGGTTGGCGAAAACAAAAAGTATTTTTCTACTAATTTGACAGTAATGTACTTAGAATCCTGAGATAATGCAAAAAAAGCAATTTAAAGGTATTCCAACATAATTCCTAATTCAAACGTTCAAAATGTCTAAAAATGCCTGTGATGTTGAATAAATGTGAGTTTTACTAGATATAGTTTTTTTATGGTTTGCAAATACAAAATTTAGCATAATTTTTTTTAAATTTTGCAAATGCAAAAAGTTGTTTTTTACTCAACATGACTATAATGCTGTTAGATTCCTGAGATAATGCAAAAAAAGCAATAAAAATGTATTCAACAAAACTCCTAATCCAAACGTGCAAAATGTCCTAAAATGCCTGTGATATTGAATTAATGTTAGTTTTACTAGATACAGTTGTTTTTCTATGGTTTGCAAATACAAAATTTAGGTTTTACTCAATGTGACTGTATACTGTAACACTCAATATGACAGTTATTTAAACATAACTCCTACACCACACATGCAAAATGTCTAATCATGCCCGAAGAAATGCATCTTTGAGAGTTTTCCTGAAAAAAAACAAACATTTGGCAATATTTGCAAAAACAAAATATAATTTTTTACTCAATTTGACAGTAATGTACTTAAAATCCTGAGATAAAGCGAAAAAAACAATAAAAATGTATTCCAACATAATTCCTAATCCAAACGTGCAAAATGTCTAAAAAAGTCTCTGATATTGAATACATGTGAGTTTTACTAGATACAGTTGTTTTTCTATGGTTTGCAAATAGAAAAATGAGGGTTTAGTCAATATGACTGTATGCTGTAACACTCAATATAACAGTTATTTAAACATAAATCCCACACAACACATGAAAAATGGCTAATATTGTCTGAAATAATGCATATTTTGGAGTTTTACTGGAAGCATATGCTTTTTTAAATTTTGCAAATGCAAAAAGTAGTTTTTTACTCAATATGACTATAATATTCTTAGAATCCTGAGATAATGCGAAAAAAGCAATAAAAATGTATTCCAACATAACTCCTAATCCAAACGTGCAAAATGTCTAAAAATGCCTGTGATAAGGAATACATGTTAGTTTTACTAGATACAGTTGTTTTTGTATGGTTTGCAAATACAAAATGTAGGTTTTACTCAATATAACTGTATACTGTAACACTCAATATGACAGTTATTTAAACATAACTCCTACACCACACATGAAAAATGGCTAATAATGCCTGAAATAATGCATCTCTGGGAGTTTTAATCGAAACATATGCTTTTTTAAATCTTGTAAATGCAATAAGTAGTTTTTATTCAATATGACTATAATAGTCCTAGAATCCTGAGATAATGCGAAAAAAGCAATAAAATGTATTCAAACATAACTTTTAAACAACACATGCAAAATGGCTAATAATGCCTAGAGATATGTATTTTTGTTAGTTGTACTAGAAAAATGATCTTTTGTAAGGTTTGCAAGGACACAAGTTAGTTTTTTTATTCCATATAACAGTGTAACTGTCATACTAAATATGAAAGGTTTATAATCATAACTCCAAAACCAAACTTGAAATTTGTCTAAAAAAGCCTGTAATATATAATTTACGTGAGTTTTACCAGAATCGGGTATTTTGGAAAGAATCACAAATACAAACATTGGGTTTTACTGGCCTCATATTGGCCACACTCAAAATGACAGTTTTTGAAACAAAACTCCAAAAATATGCATGCAAAATGTCTAATAATGCCTGAAGAAATTCATCTTTGAGAGTTTTCCTGAAAAAAAAAAAACATTTGGCAATATTTGCAAAAACAAAATATAATTTTTTACTCAATTTGACAGTAATGTACTTAGAATCCTGAGATAAAGAGAAAAAAACAATAAAAATGTATTCCAACATAATTCCTAATCCAAACGTGCAAAATGTCTAAAAAAGTCTCTGATATTGAATACATGTGAGTTTTACTAGATACAGTTGTTTTTCTATGGTTTGCAAATACAAAAATGAGGGTTTAGTCAATATGACTGTATACTGTAACACTCAATATAACAGTTATTTAAACATAAATCCCACACAACACATGAAAAATGGCTAATAATGCCTGAAATAATGCATATTTTGGAGTTTTACTGGAAGCATATGATTTTTTAAATTTTGCAAATGCAAAAAGTAGTTTTTTACTCAATATGACTATAATATTCTTAGAATCCTGAGATAATGCGAAAAAAGCAATAAAAATGTATTCCAACATAACTCCTAATCCAAACGTGCAAAATGTCTAAAAATGCCTGTGATATTGAATAATTGTTAGTTTTACTAAATACAGTTGTTTTTTTATGGTTTGCAAATACAAAATTTAGGTTTTACTCAATATGACTGTATACTGTAACACTCAATATGACAGTTATTTAAACATAAGTCTTACACCACACATGGAAAATAGCTAATAATGCCTGAAATAATGCATCTTTGGGGGTTTCACTCGAAGCATATGCTTTTTTAAATCTTGCAAATGCAAAAAGTAGTTTTTTTCTCAATATGACTATAATGTTCTTAGAATCCTGAGATAATGCGAAAAAAGCAATAAAAATGTATTCCAACATAACTCCTAATCCAAACGTGCACAATGTCTAAAAATGCCTGTGATAAGGAATACATGTTAGTTTTACTAGATACAGTTGTTTTGTATGGTTTGCAAATACAAAATGTAGGTTTTACTCAATATGACTGTATACTGTAACACTCAATATGACAGTTATTTAAACATAACTCCTACACCACACATGAAAAATGGCTAATAATGCCTGAAATAATGCATCTTTGGGAGTTTTACTCGAAACATATGCTTTTTTAAATCTTGCAAATGCAAAAAGTAGTTTTTATTCAATATGACTATAATAGTCTTAGAATCCTGAGATAATGCGAAAAAAGCAATAAAATGTATTCAAACATAACTTTTAAACAACACATGCCAAATGGCTAATAATGCCTAGAGATATGTATTTTTGTTAGTTGTACTAGAAAAATGATCTTTTGTAAGGTTTGCAAAGACACAAGTTAGTTTTTTTATTCCATATAACAGTGTAACTGTCATACTAAATACGAAAGGTTTATAATCATAACTCCAAAACCAAACTTGAAATTTGTCTAAAAAAGCCTGTAATATATAATTTACGTGAGTTTTACCAGAATCGGGTATTTTGGAAAGAATCACAAATACAAACATTGGGTTTTACTGGCCTCATATTGGCCACACTCAAAATGACAGTTTTTGAAACAAAACTCCAAAAATATGCATGCAAAATGTCTAATAATGCCTGAAGAAATTCATCTTTGAGAGTTTTCCTGAAAAAAAAAAACATTTGGCAATATTTGCAAAAACAAAATATAATTTTTTACTCAATTTGACAGTAATGTACTTAGAATCCTGAGATAAAGAGAAAAAAACAATAAAAATGTATTCCAACATAATTCCTAATCCAAACGTGCAAAATGTCTAAAAAAGTCTCTGATATTGAATACATGTGAGTTTTACTAGATACAGTTGTTTTTCTATGGTTTGCAAATACAAAAATGAGGGTTTAGTCAATATGACTGTATACTGTAACACTCAATATAACAGTTATTTAAACATAAATCCCACACAACACATGAAAAATGGCTAATAATGCCTGAAATAATGCATATTTTGGAGTTTTACTGGAAGCATATGATTTTTTAAATTTTGCAAATGCAAAAAGTAGTTTTTTACTCAATATGACTATAATATTCTTAGAATCCTGAGATAATGCGAAAAAAGCAATAAAAATGTATTCCAACATAACTCCTAATCCAAACGTGCAAAATGTCTAAAAATGCCTGTGATATTGAATAATTGTTAGTTTTACTAAATACAGTTGTTTTTTTATGGTTTGCAAATACAAAATTTAGGTTTTACTCAATATGACTGTATACTGTAACACTCAATATGACAGTTATTTAAACATAAGTCTTACACCACACATGGAAAATAGCTAATAATGCCTGAAATAATGCATCTTTGGGGGTTTCACTCGAAGCATATGCTTTTTTAAATCTTGCAAATGCAAAAAGTAGTTTTTTTCTCAATATGACTATAATGTTCTTAGAATCCTGAGATAATGCGAAAAAAGCAATAAAAATGTATTCCAACATAACTCCTAATCCAAACGTGCACAATGTCTAAAAATGCCTGTGATAAGGAATACATGTTAGTTTTACTAGATACAGTTGTTTTGTATGGTTTGCAAATACAAAATGTAGGTTTTACTCAATATGACTGTATACTGTAACACTCAATATGACAGTTATTTAAACATAACTCCTACACCACACATGAAAAATGGCTAATAATGCCTGAAATAATGCATCTTTGGGAGTTTTACTCGAAACATATGCTTTTTTAAATCTTGCAAATGCAAAAAGTAGTTTTTATTCAATATGACTATAATAGTCTTAGAATCCTGAGATAATGCGAAAAAAGCAATAAAAATGTATTCCAACATAACTCCTAATTTAAACGTGCAAAATGTCTAAAAATGCCTGTGATAAGGAATACATGTTAGTTTTACTAGATACAGTTGTTTTTCTATGGTTTGCAAATACAAAATGTAGGTTTTACTCAATATGACTGTATACTGTAACACTCAATATGACAGTTATTTAAACATAACTCCTACACCACACATGAAAAATGGCTAATAATGCCTGAAATAATGCATCTTTGGGAGTTTTACTCGAAACATATGCTTTTTTAAATCTTGCAAATGCAAAAAGTAGTTTTTATTCAATATGACTATAATAGTCTTAGAATCCTGAGATAATGCGAAAAAAGCAATAAAATGTATTCAAACATAACTTTTAAACAACACATGCCAAATGGCTAATAATGCCTAGAGATATGTATTTTTGTTAGTTGTACTAGAAAAATGATCTTTTGTAAGGTTTGCAAAGACACAAGTTAGTTTTTTTATTCCATATAACAGTGTAACTGTCATACTAAATACGAAAGGTTTATAATCATAACTCCAAAACCAAACTTGAAATTTGTCTAAAAAAGCCTGTAATATATAATTTACGTGAGTTTTACCAGAATCGGGTATTTTGGAAAGAATCACAAATACAAACATTGGGTTTTACTGGCCTCATATTGGCCACACTCAAAATGACAGTTTTTGAAACAAAACTCCAAAAATATGCATGCAAAATGTCTAATAATGCCTGAAGAAATTCATCTTTGAGAGTTTTCCTGAAAAAAAAAAACATTTGGCAATATTTGCAAAAACAAAATATAATTTTTTACTCAATTTGACAGTAATGTACTTAGAATCCTGAGATAAAGAGAAAAAAACAATAAAAATGTATTCCAACATAATTCCTAATCCAAACGTGCAAAATGTCTAAAAAAGTCTCTGATATTGAATACATGTGAGTTTTACTAGATACAGTTGTTTTTCTATGGTTTGCAAATACAAAAATGAGGGTTTAGTCAATATGACTGTATACTGTAACACTCAATATAACAGTTATTTAAACATAAATCCCACACAACACATGAAAAATGGCTAATAATGCCTGAAATAATGCATATTTTGGAGTTTTACTGGAAGCATATGATTTTTTAAATTTTGCAAATGCAAAAAGTAGTTTTTTACTCAATATGACTATAATATTCTTAGAATCCTGAGATAATGCGAAAAAAGCAATAAAAATGTATTCCAACATAACTCCTAATCCAAACGTGCAAAATGTCTAAAAATGCCTGTGATATTGAATAATTGTTAGTTTTACTAAATACAGTTGTTTTTTTATGGTTTGCAAATACAAAATTTAGGTTTTACTCAATATGACTGTATACTGTAACACTCAATATGACAGTTATTTAAACATAAGTCTTACACCACACATGGAAAATAGCTAATAATGCCTGAAATAATGCATCTTTGGGGGTTTCACTCGAAGCATATGCTTTTTTAAATCTTGCAAATGCAAAAAGTAGTTTTTTTCTCAATATGACTATAATGTTCTTAGAATCCTGAGATAATGCGAAAAAAGCAATAAAAATGTATTCCAACATAACTCCTAATCCAAACGTGCACAATGTCTAAAAATGCCTGTGATAAGGAATACATGTTAGTTTTACTAGATACAGTTGTTTTGTATGGTTTGCAAATACAAAATGTAGGTTTTACTCAATATGACTGTATACTGTAACACTCAATATGACAGTTATTTAAACATAACTCCTACACCACACATGAAAAATGGCTAATAATGCCTGAAATAATGCATCTTTGGGAGTTTTACTCGAAACATATGCTTTTTTAAATCTTGCAAATGCAAAAAGTAGTTTTTATTCAATATGACTATAATAGTCTTAGAATCCTGAGATAATGCGAAAAAAGCAATAAAAATGTATTCCAACATAACTCCTAATTTAAACGTGCAAAATGTCTAAAAATGCCTGTGATAAGGAATACATGTTAGTTTTACTAGATACAGTTGTTTTTCTATGGTTTGCAAATACAAAATGTAGGTTTTACTCAATATGACTGTATACTGTAACACTCAATATGACAGTTATTTAAACATAACTCCTACACCACACATGAAAAATGGCTAATAATGCCTGAAATAATGCATCTTTGGGAGTTTTACTCGAAACATATGCTTTTTTAAATCTTGCAAATGCAAAAAGTAGTTTTTATTCAATATGACTATAATAGTCTTAGAATCCTGAGATAATGCGAAAAAAGCAATAAAATGTATTCAAACATAACTTTTAAACAACACATGCCAAATGGCTAATAATGCCTAGAGATATGTATTTTTGTTAGTTGTACTAGAAAAATGATCTTTTGTAAGGTTTGCAAAGACACAAGTTAGTTTTTTTATTCCATATAACAGTGTAACTGTCATACTAAATACGAAAGGTTTATAATCATAACTCCAAAACCAAACTTGAAATTTGTCTAAAAAAGCCTGTAATATATAATTTACGTGAGTTTTACCAGAATCGGGTATTTTGGAAAGAATCACAAATACAAACATTGGGTTTTACTGGCCACATATTGGTCACACTCAAAATGACAGTTTTTGAAACAAAACTCCAAAAACATGCATGCAAAATGTCTAATAATGCCTGAAGAAATGCATCTTTGAGAGTTTTCCTGAAAAAAAACAAACATTTGGCAATATTTGCAAAAACAAAATATAATTTTTTACTCAATTTGACAGTAATGTACTTAGAATCCTGAGATAAAGCGAAAAAAACAATAAAAATGTATTCCAACATAATTCCTAATCCAAACGTGCAAAATGTCTAAAAAAGTCTCTGAT
Source organism: Nerophis ophidion (assembly GCF_033978795.1). Lineage (NCBI taxonomy): Eukaryota > Metazoa > Chordata > Actinopteri > Syngnathiformes > Syngnathidae > Nerophis > Nerophis ophidion. Next base: position 65,985 of record NW_026907008.1, read on the forward strand.
ATTGAATACATGTGAGTTTTACTAGATACAGTTGTTTTTCTATGGTTTGCAAATACAAAAATGAGGGTTTAGTCAATATGACTGTATACTGTAACACTCAATATAACAGTTATTTAAACATAAATCCCACACAACACATGAAAAATGGCTAATAATGCCTGAAATAATGCATATTTTGGAGTTTTACTGGAAGCATATGCTTTTTTAAATTTTGCAAATGCAAAAAGTAGTTTTTTACTCAATATGACTATAATATTCTTAGAATCCTGAGATAATGCGAAAAAAGCAATAAAAATGTATTCCAACATAACTCCTAATCCAAACGTGCAAAATGTCTAAAAATGCCTGTGATATTGAATAATTGTTAGTTTTACTAAATACAGTTGTTTTTTAATGGTTTGCAAATACAAAATTTAGGTTTTACTCAATATGACTGTATACTGTAACACTCAATATGACAGTTATTTAAACATAAGTCTTACACCACACATGGAAAATAGCTAATAATGCCTGAAATAATGCATCTTTGGGGGTTTCACTCGAAGCATATGCTTTTTTAAATCTTGCAAATGCAAAAAGTAGTTTTTTTCTCAATATGACCATAATGTTCTTAGAATCCTGAGATAATGCGAAAAAAGCAATAAAAATGTATTCCAACATAACTCCTAATCCAAACGTGCAAAATGTCTAAAAATGCCTGTGATAAGGAATACATGTTAGTTTTACTAGATACAGTTGTTTTTCTATGGTTTGCAAATACAAAATGTAGGTTTTAATCAATATGACTGTATACTGTAACACTCAATATAACAGTTATTTAAACATAAATCCCACACAACACATGAAAAATGGCTAATAATGCCTGAAATAATGCATATTTTGGAGTTTTACTGGAAGCATATGCTTTTTTAAATTTTGCAAATGCAAAAAGTAGTTTTTTACTCAATATGACTATAATATTCTTAGAATCCTGAGATAATGCGAAAAAAGCAATAAAAATGTATTCCAACATAACTCCTAATCCAAACGTGCAAAATGTATAAAAATGCCTGTGATATTGAATAATTGTTAGTTTTACTAAATACAGTTGTTTTTTTATGGTTTGCAAATACAAAATTTAGGTTTTACTCAATATGACTGTATACTGTAACACTCAATATGACAGTTATTTAAACATAAGTCCTACACCACACATGGAAAATGTCTAATAATGCCTGAAATAATGCATCTTTGGGGGTTTCACTAGAAGCATATGCTTTTTTAAATCTTGCAAATGCAAAAAGTAGTTTTTTTCTCAATATGACTATAATGTTGTTAGAATCCTGAGATAATGCGAAAAAAGCAATAAAAATGTATTCCAACATAACTCCTAATCCAAACGTGCAAAATGTCTAAAAATGCCTGTGATAAGGAATACATGTTAGTTTTACTAGATACAGTTGTTTTTGTATGGTTTGCAAATACAAAATGTAGGTTTTACTCAATATGACTGTATACTGTAACACTCAATATGACAGTTATTTAAACATAACTCCTACACCACACATGAAAAATGTCTAATAATGCCTGAAATAATGCATCTTTGGGGGTTTCACTAGAAGCATATGCTTTTTTAAATCTTGCAAATGCAAAAAGTAGTTTTTTTCTCAATATGACTATAATGTTCTTAGAATCCTGAGATAATGCGAAAAAAGCAATAAAAATGTATTCCAACATAACTCCTAATCCAAACGTGCAAAAGGTCTAAAAATGCCTGTGACAAGGAATACATGTTAGTTTTACTAGATACCGTTGTTTTTCTATGGTTTGCAAATACAAAATGTAGGTTTTAATCAATATGACTGTATACTGTAACACTCAATATGACAGTTATTTAAACATAAGTCCTACACCACACATTGAAAATGGCTAATAATGCCTGAAATAATGCATCTTTGGGGGTTTCACTCGAAGCATATGCTTTTTTAAATCTTGCAAATGCAAAAAGTAGTTTTTTTCTCAATATGACTATAATGTTCTTAGAATCCTGAGATAATGCGAAAAAAGCAATAAAAATGTATTCCAACATAACTCCTAATCCAAACGTGCAAAATGTCTAAAAATGCCTGTGATATTGAATAATTGTTAGTTTTACTAAATACAGTTGTTTTTTAATGGTTTGCAAATACAAAATTTAGGTTTTACTCAATATGACTGTATACTGTAACACTCAATATGACAGTTATTTAAACATAAGTCTTACACCACACATGGAAAATAGCTAATAATGCCTGAAATAATGCATCTTGGGGGTTTCACTCGAAGCATATGCTTTTTTAAATCTTGCAAATGCAAAAAGTAGTTTTTTTCTCAATATGACTATAATGTTCTTAGAATCCTGAGATAATGCGAAAAAAGCAATAAAAATGTATTCCAACATAACTCCTAATCCAAACGTGCAAAATGTCTAAAAATGCCTGTGATAAGGAATACATGTTAGTTTTACTAGATACAGTTGTTTTTCTATGGTTTGCAAATACAAAATGTAGGTTTTAATCAATATGACTGTATACTGTAACACTCAATATAACAGTTATTTAAACATAAATCCCACACAACACATGAAAAATGGCTAATAATGCCTGAAATAATGCATATTTTGGAGTTTTACTGGAAGCATATGCTTTTTTAAATTTTGCAAATGCAAAAAGTAGTTTTTTACTCAATATGACTATAATATTCTTAGAATCCTGAGATAATGCGAAAAAAGCAATAAAAATGTATTCCAACATAACTCCTAATCCAAACGTGCAAAATGTCTAAAAATGCCTGTGATATTGAATAATTGTTAGTTTTACTAAATACAGTTGTTTTTTAATGGTTTGCAAATACAAAATTTAGGTTTTACTCAATATGACTGTATACTGTAACACTCAATATGACAGTTATTTAAACATAAGTCTTACACCACACATGGAAAATAGCTAATAATGCCTGAAATAATGCATCTTTGGGGGTTTCACTCGAAGCATATGCTTTTTTAAATCTTGCAAATGCAAAAAGTAGTTTTTTTCTCAATATGACCATAATGTTCTTAGAATCCTGAGATAATGCGAAAAAAGCAATACAAATGTATTCCAACATAACTCCTAATCCAAACGTGCAAAATGTCTAAAAATGCCTGTGATAAGGAATACATGTTAGTTTTACTAGATACAGTTGTTTTTCTATGGTTTGCAAATACAAAATGTAGGTTTTAATCAATATGACTGTATACTGTAACACTCAATATAACAGTTATTTAAACATAAATCCCACACAACACATGAAAAATGGCTAATAATGCCTGAAATAATGCATATTTTGGAGTTTTACTGGAAGCATATGCTTTTTTAAATTTTGCAAATGCAAAAAGTAGTTTTTTACTCAATATGACTATAATATTCTTAGAATCCTGAGATAATGCGAAAAAAGCAATAAAAATGTATTCCAACATAACTCCTAATCCAAACGTGCAAAATGTATAAAAATGCCTGTGATATTGAATAATTGTTAGTTTTACTAAATACAGTTGTTTTTTTATGGTTTGCAAATACAAAATTTAGGTTTTACTCAATATGACTGTATACTGTAACACTCAATATGACAGTTATTTAAACATAACTCCTACACCACACATGAAAAATGGCTAATAATGCCTGAAATAATGCATCTTTGGGAGTTTTACTCGAAACATATGCTTTTTTAAATCTTGCAAATTCAAAAAGTAGTTTTTATTCAATATGACTATAATAGTCTTAGAATCCTGAGATAATGCGAAAAAAGCAATAAAATGTATTCAAACCTAACTTTTAAACAACACATGCAAAATGGCTAATAATGCCTAGAGATATGTATTTTTGTTAGTTGTACTAGAAAAATGATCTTTTGTAAGGTTTGCAAAGACACAAGTTAGTTTTTTTATTCCATATAACAGTGTAACTGTCATACTAAATATGAAAGGTTTATAATCATAACTCCAAAACCAAACTTGAAATTTGTCTAAAAAAGCCTGTAATATATAATTTACGTGAGTTTTAACAGAATCGGGTATTTTGGAAAGAATCACAAATACAAACATTGGGTTTTACTGGCCTCATATTGGTCACACTCAAAATGACAGTTTTTGAAACAAAACTCCAAAATATGCATGCAAAATGTCTAATAATGCCTGAAGAAATGCATCTTTGAGAGTTTTCCTGAAAAAAAACAAACATTTGGCAATATTTGCAAAAACAAAATATAATTTTTTACTCGATTTGACAGTAATGTACTTAGAATCCTGAGATAAAGCGAAAAAAACAATAAAAATGTATTCCAACATAATTCCTAATCCAAACGTGCGAAATGTCTAAAAAAGTCTCTGATATTGAATACATGTGAGTTTTACTAGATACAGTTGTTTTTCTATGGTTTGCAAATACAAAAATGAGGGTTTAGTCAATATGACTGTATACTGTAACACTCAATATAACAGTTAGTGAAACATAACTCCCACACAACACATGAAAAATGGCTAATAATGCCTGAAATAATGCATATTTTGGAGTTTTACTGGAAGCATATGCTTTTTTAAATTTTGCAAATGCAAAAAGTAGTTTTTTACTCAATATGACTATAATATTCTTAGAATCCTGAGATAATGCGAAAAAAGCAATAAAAATGTATTCCAACATAACTCCTAATCCAAACGTGCAAAATGTCTAAAAATGCCTGTGATATTGAATAAGTGTTAGTTTTACTAAATACAGTTGTTTTTTAATGGTTTGCAAATACAAAATTTAGGTTTTACTCAATATGACTGTATACTGTAACACTCAATATGACAGTTATTTAAACATAAGTCCTACACCACACATGGAAAATAGCTAATAATGCCTGAAATAATGCATCTTTGGGGGTTTCACTCGAAGCATATGCTTTTTTAAATCTTGCAAATGCAAAAAGTAGTTTTTTTCTCAATATGACTATAATGTTCTTAGAATCCTGAGATAATGCGAAAAAAGCAATAAAAATGTATTCCAACATAACTCCTAATCCAAACGTGCAAAAGGTCTAAAAATGCCTGTGACAAGGAATACATGTTAGTTTTACTAGATACAGTTGTTTTTCTATGGTTTGCAAATACAAAATGTAGGTTTTAATCAATATGACTGTATACTGTAACACTCAATATGACAGTTATTTAAACATAAGTCCTACACCACACATTGAAAATGGCTAATAATGCCTGAAGAAATGCATCTTTGGGGGTTTCACTCGAAGCATATGCTTTTTTAAATCTTGCAAATGCAAAAAGTAGTTTTTTTCTCAATATGACTATAATGTTCTTAGAATCCTGAGATAATGCGAAAAAAGCAATAAAAATGTATTCCAACATAACTCCTAATCCAAACGTGCAAAATGTCTAAAAATGCCTGTGATATTGAATAATTGTTAGTTTTACTAAATACAGTTGTTTTTTAATGGTTTGCAAATACAAAATTTAGGTTTTACTCAATATGACTGTATACTGTAACACTCAATATGACAGTTATTTAAACATAAGTCTTACACCACACATGGAAAATAGCTAATAATGCCTGAAATAATGCATCTTGGGGGTTTCACTCGAAGCATATGCTTTTTTAAATCTTGCAAATGCAAAAAGTAGTTTTTTTCTCAATATGACTATAATGTTCTTAGAATCCTGAGATAATGCGAAAAAAGCAATAAAAATGTATTCCAACATAACTCCTAATCCAAACGTGCAAAATGTCTAAAAATGCCTGTGATAAGGAATACATGTTAGTTTTACTAGATACAGTTGTTTTTCTATGGTTTGCAAATACAAAATGTAGGTTTTAATCAATATGACTGTATACTGTAACACTCAATATAACAGTTATTTAAACATAAATCCCACACAACACATGAAAAATGGCTAATAATGCCTGAAATAATGCATATTTTGGAGTTTTACTGGGAGCATATGCTTTTTTAAATTTTGCAAATGCAAAAAGTAGTTTTTAACTCAATATGACTATAATATTCTTAGAATCCTGAGATAATGCGAAAAAAGCAATAAAAATGTATTCCAACATAACTCCTAATCCAAACGTGCAAAATGTCTAAAAATGCCTGTGATAAGGAATACATGTTAGTTTTACTAGATACAGTTGTTTTTCTATGGTTTGCAAATACAAAATGTAGGTTTTACTCAATATGACTGTATACTGTAACACTCAATATGACAGTTATTTAAACATAACTCCTACACCACACATGAAAAATGGCTAATAATGCCTGAAATAATGCATCTTTGGGAGTTTTACTCGAAACATATGCTTTTTTAAATCTTGCAAATGCAAAAAGTAGTTTTTATTCAATATGACTATAATAGTCTTAGAATCCTGAGATAATGCGAAAAAAGCAATAAAATGTATTCAAACATAACTTTTAAACAACACATGCCAAATGGCTAATAATGCCTAGAGATATGTATTTTTGTTAGATGTACTAGAAAAATGATCTTTTGTAAGGTTTGCAAAGACACAAGTTAGTTTTTTTATTCCATATAACAGTGTAACTGTCATACTAAATATGAAAGGTTTATAATCATAACTCCAAAACCAAACTTGAAATTTGTCTAAAAAAGCCTGTAATATATAATTTACGGGAGTTTTACCAGAATCGGGTATTTTGGAAAGAATCACAAATACAAGAAACTAGGTTTTACTCAATATGACTGTATAACATTTATTCAATATCACAGGCATTTTTAGACATTTTGCACGTTTGGATTAGGACTTTTGTTGGAATACATTTTTATTGCTTTTTTCGCTTTATCTCAGGATTCTAAGTACATTACTGTCAAATTGAGTAAAAAATTATATTTTGTTTTTGCAAACCTTGCCAAATGTTTTTTTTTTTCAGGAAAACTCTCAAAGATGCCTTTTTTCAGGCATTATTAGACATTTTGCTTTCATATTTTTGGATATTTGTTTCAAAAACTGTCATTTTGAGTGTGACCAATATGAGGCCAGTAAAACCCAAAGTTTGTATTTGTGATTCTTTCCAAAATACTCGATTCTGGTAAAACTCACGTAAATTATATATTACAGGCTTTTTTAGACAAATTTCAAGTTTGGTTTTGGAGTTATGATTATAAACCTTTCATATTTAGTATGACAGTTACACTGTTATATGGAATAAAAAAACTAACTTGTGTCTTTGCAAACCTTACAAAAGATACATTTTCTAGTACAACTAACAAAAATACACATCTCTAGGCATTATCAGCCATATTACATGCGTTGTTTGCAAGTTATGTTTGAATACATTTTTATTGCTTTTTTTTGCATTATCTCAGGATTCTAAGTACATTACTGTCAAATTGAGTAAAAAATTATATTTTGTTTTTGCAAACCTTGCCAAATGTTTTTTTTCAGGAAAACTCTCAAAGATGCATTTCTTCAGGCAGTATTAGACATTTTGCATGTGTGTTTGTAGGAGTTATGTTTAAATAACTGTCATATTGAGTGTTACAGTATACAGTCATATTGACTAAAATCTCCTTTTTGTATTTGCAAACCATAGAAAAACAACTGCATTTAGTAAAACTCACACGTATTCCATATCATAGGCATTTTTAGACATTTTGCACGTTTGGATTAAGAATTATGTTTGAATACATTTTTATTGTTTTTTTGGCTTTATCTCCGGATTCTAAGTACATTACCGTCAAATTGAGTAAAAAAAAATTATTTTGTTTTTGCATACCTTCCCAAATGTTTTTTTTTTTCAGGAAAACTCTCAAAGATGCATTTCTTCCGGCATTATTAGACATTTTGCATGTGTGGTGTAGGAGTTATGTTTAAATAACTGTCAAATTGAGTGTTACATTATACAGTCATATTGTATAATGTAACTACTAGAAAAATACTTTTTGTTTTTGCCAACCTAACCAAATAGTTTTTTTTCTAGAAAAACTCTCAAAGATACATTTCTTCAGGCATTTTTAGACATGTTGCATTTCTACTTTTGGAGTTATGTTTCAAAAACTGTCATTTTGAGTGTGACCAATATGAGGCCAGGAAAACATAATTGTTATATTTGTGAACCTCTCCAAAATACCTGATTCTTTTAAAACTCACATAAATTCAATATTACAGGCTTTTTAAGACAAATTTCAAGTTTGGTTTTGGAGTTATGATTATAAAACTTTAATATTTAGTATGACAGTTACACTGTTATATTGAATAAAAGAACTAACTTGTGTCTTTGCTAACCTTAAAAAAGATACATTTTCTAGTACAACTAACAAAAATACACATGTCTAGACATTATCAGCCATTTTTCATGCGTTGTTTGGAAGTTATGTTTGAATACAATTTTATTGCTTTTTTCGCATTATCTCAGGATTCTGAGTACATTACTGTCAAATTGAGTAAAACATTATTTTTTGGTTTTTGCAAACCTTGCCAAATCTTTTTTTTTTTCAGGAAAACTCTCAAAGATGCATTTCTTCAGGCATTATTAGACATTTTGCATGTGTGGTGTAGGAGTTATGTTTAAATAACTGTCATATTGAGTGTTACAGTATACAGTCACATTGAGTAAAACCTAAATTTTGTATTTGCAAACCATAGAAAAACAACTGTATCTAGTAAAACTAACATTAATTCAATATCACAGGCATTTTAGGACATTTTGCACGTTTGGATTAGGAGTTTTGTTGAATACATTTTTATTGCTTTTTTTGCATTATCTCAGGAATCTAAGAGCATTATAGTCATGTTGAGTAAAAAACAACTTTTTGCATTTGCAAAATTAAAAAAAGCTTATGCTTTGAGTAAAACTCCCAAAGATGCATTATTTCAGGCATTATTAGACATTTTTCATGTGTGGTGTAGGAGTTATGTTTAAATAACTGTCATATTGAGTATTACATTATACAGTCATATTGAGTAAAACCTCATTTTTGTATTTGCAAACCATAAAAAAAACCTATATCTAGTAAAACTCACATTTATTCAATATGACAGGCATTTTTAGACATTTTGAACGTTTGAATTAGGAATTATGTTGGAATACCTTTTAATTGCTTTTTTTCCATTATCTCAGGATTCTAAGTACATTACTGTCAAATTAGTAGAAAAATACTTTTTGTTTTCGCCAACCTTACCAAATGTTTTTTTTTTTTCCAGAAAAACTCTCAAAGATACATTTCTTCAGGCATTTTTAGACATGTTGCATTTCTACTTTTGGAGTTATGTTTCAAAAACTGTCATTTTGAGTGTGACCAATATGAGGCCAGGAAAACCTAATTTTTGTATTTGTGAACCTCTCCAAAATACCTGATTCTGTTAAAACTCACATAAATTCAATATTATAGCCTTTTTAGACAAATTTCAAGTTTGGTTTTGGGGTTATGATTATAAACCTTTCATATTTAGTATGACTGTTACACTGTTATATTGAATAAAAAAACTAACTTGTGTCTTTGCAAACCTTACAAAAAATCATTTTTCTAGTACAACTAACAAAAATAAATATCTCTAGGCATTATTAGCCATTTTGCATGTGTTTTTTAGAAGTTATGTTTGAATACATTTTTTTTTACTTTTGCATTATGTCAGGATTGTAAGCCTTTGTAGTCATATTGAGTAAAAAACGACTTTTTGCATTTGCAATATTTAAAAAAGCATATGTTTCGAGTAAAACTCCCAAAGATTCATTATCTCAGGCATTATTAGCCGTTTTTCATGTGTGGTGTTGGAGTTATGTTTAAATAACTGTCATATTGAGTGTTACAGTATACAGTCATATTGAGTAAAACCTCATTTTTGTGTTTGCAAACTATAAAAAAAAACAACTGTGTCTAGTAAAACTCACATGTATTCAATATCACAGGTATTTTTAGACATTTTGCACGTTTGGATTAGGAGTTATGTTTTTATTGTTTTTTTCGCAGTATCTCAGGAATCTAACAACATTGCAGTCATGTTGAGTAAAAGACAACTCTTCGCATTTGCAAAATTTAAAAAAGCTTATGCTTCGAGTAAAACTCCCAAAGATGCATTATTTCAGACATTATTAGCATTTTTTTATGTGTGGTGTAGGGGTTATGTTTAAATAACTGTCATATTGAGTGTTAAATTATACGGTCATATTGAGTAAAACCTCATTTTTGTATTTGCAAACCATCAAAAAAAACTGTATCTAGTAAAACTCACATGTATTCAATATCACAGGCATTTTTAGACATTTTGAACGTTTGAATTAGGAATTATGTTGCAATACATTTGTATTGCTTTTTTCGCATTATCTCAGGATTCCAAGTACATTACTGTCAAATTAGTAGAAAAATACTTTTTGTTTTCGCCAACCTTACCAAATGTTTTTTTTTTCCAGAAAAACTCTCAAAGATACATTTCTTCAGGCATTTTTAGACATGTTGCATTTCTACTTTGTAGTCAATATGAGTAAAAAAGTACTTTTGGCATTTGCAATATTTAAAAAAGGATATGTATCGAGTAAAACTCCCAAAGATGCATTATTTCAGGCAATATTAGTAATGTTTCATGTGTTGTGTAGGATTTATGTTTAAATAACTGTTATATTGAGTGTTACAGTATACAGTCATATTGAGTAAAACCTCATTTTTGTTTTTGCAAACTATAAAAAAAAAACAACTGTGTCTAGTAAATCTAACATTTATTCAATATTACAGGCATTTTTAGACATTTTGCACGTTTGGATTAGGAGTTATGTTGGAATACATTTTTTTGTTTGTTTTTTTCGCATTATCTCAGGATTCTAAGAACATTATAGACATATTGAGTAAAAAACTACTTTTTGCATTCGCAAGATTTAAAAAAAGCATATGCTTAGAGTAAAACTCCCAAAGATGCATTATTTCAGGCATTATTAGCCATTTTTCATGTGTGGTGTAGGACTTATGTTTAAATAACTGTCATATTGAGTGTTACAGTTTACAGTCATATTGAGTAAAACCTAGTTTTTGTATTTGTGATTCTTTCCAAAATACCCAATTATGTTAAAACTCACATAAAATCAATATTACAGGCTTTTTTAGACAAATTTCAAGTTTGGTTTTGGAGTTATGATTATAAACCTTTCATATTTAGTATGATAGTTACACTGTTATATTGAATAAAAAAACTAACTTGTGTCTTTTCTAACCTTACAAAAGATCAATTTTCTAGTACAACTAACAAAAATACACATCTCAAGGCATTATCAGCTGTTTTTCATGCGTCGTTTGGAATTTATGTTTGAATACATTTTTATTGCTTTTTTTGCATTATCTCAGGATTCTAAGTACATTACTGTCAAAGTAAAACATTATATTTTGTATTTGCAAACCTTGCCAAATGTTTTTTTTTTTCAAGAAAACTCTCAAAGATGCATTTCTTCAGGCATTATTAGACATTTTGCATGTATGGTGTAGGAGTTATGTTTAAATAACTGCCATATTGAGTGTTACAGTATACAGTCAAATTGAGTAAAACCTAAATTTTGTATTTGCAAACCATAGAAAAACAACTGTATCTAGTAAAACTCACACGTATTTAATATCATAGGCATTTTTAGACATTTTGCACGTTTGGATTAGGAGTTATGTTTTTATTGCTTTTTTCGCATTATCTCAGGAATCTAAGAACATTATAATCATGTTGAGTAAAACACTACTTTTCGCATTTGCAAAATTTAAAAAAGCTTATGCTTCGAGTAAAACTCCAAAAGATGGATTATATCAGGCATCATTAGCCATTTTTCATGTGTGGTGTAGGAACTATGTTTAAATAATTGTCATATTGAGTGTTACAGTATACAGTCATATTGACTAAAACCTCATTTTTGTATTTGCAAACCATAGAAAAACAACTGCATCTAGTAAAACTCACACGTATTCAATATCATAGGCATTTTTTGACATTTTGCACGTTTGGATTAGGAATTATGTTTGAATACATTTTTATTGTTTTTTTCGCTTTATCTCCGGATTCTAAGTACATTACTGTCAAATTGAGTAAACATTTTTATTTAGTTTTTGCAAACCTTGCCAAAAAATTTTTTTTTCAGGCAAACTCCCAAAGATGCATTATTTCAGGCATTATCAGCTTTTTTTTCATGTGTGGTGTAGGAGTTATATTTAAATAACTGTCATATTGAGTGTAACATTATACAGTCATATTGAGTAAAACCTCATTTTTGTATTTGCAAACCATAAAAAAATACTGTATCTAGTAAAACATTTTGAACGTTGGAATACCTTTTAATTGCTTTTTTCGCATTATCTCAGGATTCTAAGTACATTACTGTCAAATTAGTAGAAAAATACTTTTTGTTTTTGCCAACCTTACCAAATGTATTCTTTCCAGAAAAACTCTCAAAGATAATATTTCTTGAGGCATTTTTAGACACGTTGCATCTCTACTTTTGGAGTTATGTTTCAAAAACTGTCATTTTGAGTGTGACCAATATGAGGCCAGGAAAACCAAATTTTTGTATTTGTGAACCTCTCCAAAATACCTGATTCTGTTAAAACTCACATAAATTCAATATTATAGGCTTTTTAGACAAATTTCAAGTTTGGTTTTGGAGTTATGATTATAAACCTTTTATATTTAGTATGACTGTTACACTGTTATATTGAATCAAAAAACTAACTTGTTACTTTGCAAACCTTACAAAAGATAATTTTTCTAGTACAACCAACAAAAATACATACCTCAAGGCATTATTAGCCATTTTGCATGTGCTTTTTTAGAAGTTATGTTTGAATACATTTTTTTTACTTATGTCAGGATTGTAAGCCTTTGTAGTCATATTGAATAAAAAACTACTTTTTGCATTTGCAATATTTAAAAAAAGCATATGTTTCGAGTAAAACTCCCAAAGATGCATTATTTCAGGCATTATTAGCCGTTTTTCATGTGTGGTGTTGGAGTTATGTTTAAATAACTGTCATATTGAGTGTTACAGTATACAGTCATATTGAGTAAAACCTCATTTTTGTTTTTGCAAACAATAAAAAACAACAACTCTGTCTAATAAAACTCACATGTATTCAATATCACAGGCATTTTTAGACATTTTGCACGTTTGGATTAGGAGTTATGTTTTTATTGCTTTTTTCGCATTATCTCAGGAATCTAAGAACATTATAGTCATGTTGAGTAAAAAACTACTTTTTGCTTTTGCAAAATTTAAAAAAGCTGATGTTTCGAGTAAAACTCCCAAAGATGCATTATTTCAGGCATTATTAGACATTTTGCATGTGTGGTTTAGGAGTTATGTTTAAATACCTGTCATATTGATTGTTACAGTATACAGTCATATTGAGTAAATCCTCAATTTTGTATTTGCAAACCATAGAAAAACAACTGCATCTGGTAAAACTAACATTTATTCAATATCACAGGCATTTCTAGACTTTTTGCACGTTTGAATTAGGAATTATGTTGGAATACATTTTTATTGCTTTTTTCGCATTATCTCAGGATTCTAAGAACATTATAGTCATATTGATTAAAAAACAACTTTTTGCATTTGCAAAATTTAAAAAAGCATATGCTTCCAGTAAATCTCCCAAAGATGCATTTTTTCAGGCATTATTAGCCATTTTTTATGTTTTGTGTAGGATTTATGTTTAAATAACTGTTATATTGAGTGTTACAGTATACAGTCATAATGACTAAAATTTCATTTTTGTATCTGCAAACCATAGAAAAACAACTGTATCTAGTAAAACTCACATGTATTCAATATCACAGGCATTTTTAGACATTTTTCACGTTTGGATTAGGAATTATGTTGGAATACATTTTTATTGTTTTTTTTGCCTTATCACAGGATTCTAAGTACATTACTGTCAAATTGAGTAAACACATATATTTTGTTTTTGCAGACCTTGTCAAATGTTTTTTTTTTCAGGAAAACTCTCAAAGATGCCTTTTTTCAGGCATTATTAGACATTTTGCATGCATATTTTTGGATTTTTGTTTCAAAAACTGTCATTTTGAGTGTGACCAATATGAGGCCAGTAAAACCGAATGTTTGTCATTGTGATTCTTTCCAAAATACCCGATTCTGGTAAAACTCACGTAAATTCAATATTACAGGCTTTTTTAGACAAATTTCAAGTTTGGTTTTGGAGTTACGATTATAAACCTTTCATATTTAGTATGACAGTTACACTGTTATATGGAATAAAAAAACTAACTTGTGTCTTTGCTAACCTTACAAAAGATCAATTTTCTAGTACAACTAACAAAAATACACATCTCTAGGCATTATCAGCCATATTACATGCGTTGTTTGGAAGTTATGTTTGAATAAATTTTTAATGCTTTTTTTTGCATTATCTCAGGATTCTAAGTACATTACTGTCAAATTGAGTAAAACATTATTTTTTGGTTTTTTGCAAACCTTGCCAAATGTTTTTTTTTTCAGGAAAACTCTCAAAGATACATTTCTTCAGGCATTATTAGACATTTTACATGTGTGGTGTAGGAGTTATGTTTAAATAACTGTCATATTGAGTGTTACAGTATACAGTCACATTGAATAAAACCTAAATTTTGTATTTGCAAACCATAGAAAAACAACTGTATCTAGTAAAACTAACATTAATTCAATATCACAGGCATTTTAGGACATTTTGCACGTTTGGATTAGGAGTTTTGTTGAATACATTTTAATTGCTTTTTTTGCATTATCTCAGGAATCTAAGAGCATTATAGTCATGTTGAGTAAAAAACAACTTTTTGCATTTGCAAAATTAAAAAAAGCTTATGCTTTGAGTAAAACTCCCAAAGATGCATTATTTCAGGCATTATTAGACATTTTTCATGTGTGGTGTAGGAGTTATGTTTAAATAACTGTCATATTGAGTATTACATTATACAGTCATATTGAGTAAAACCTCATTTTTGTATTTGCAAACCATAAAAAAAACATATATCTAGTAAAACTCACATTTATTCAATATCACAGGCATTTTTAGACATTTTGAACGTTTGAATTAGGAATTATGTTGGAATACCTTTTAATTGCTTTTTTTGCATTATCTCAGGATTCTAAGTACATTACTGTCAAATTAGTAGAAAAATACTTTTTGTTTTCGCCAACCTTACCAAATGTTTTTTTTTTCCAGAAAAACTCTCAAAGATACATTTCTTCAGGCATTTTTAGACATGTTGCATTTCTACTTTTGGAGTTATGTTTCAAAAACGGTCATTTTGAGTGTGACCAATATGAGGCCAGGAAAACCAAATTTTTGTATTTGTGAACCTCTCCAAAATACCTGATTCTGTTAAAACTCACATAAATTCAATATTATAGCCTTTTTAGACAAATTTCAAGTTTGGTTTTGGGGTTATGATTATAAACCTTTCATATTTAGTATGACTGTTACACTGTTATATTGAATAAAAAACTAACTTGTGTCTTTGCAAACCTTACAAAAAAATCATTTTTCTAGTACAACTAACAAAAATACATATCTTTAGGCATTATTAGCCATTTTGCATGTGTTTTTTAGAAGTTATGTTTGAATACATTTTTTTTTACTTTTTTTGCATTATGTCAGGATTGTAAGCCTTTGTAGTCATATTGAGTAAAAAACGACTTTTTGCATTTGCAATATTTAAAAAAGCATATGTTTCGAGTAAAACTCCCAAAGATGCATTATTTCAGGCATTATTAGCCGTTTTTCATGTGTGGTGTTGGAGTTATGTTTAAATAACTGTCATATTGAGTGTTACAGTATACAGTCATATTGAGTAAAACCTCATTTTTGTTTTTGCAAACTATAAAAAAAACAACTGTGTCTAGTAAAACTCACATGTATTCAATATCACAGGTATTTTTAGACATTTTGCACGTTTGGATTAGGAGTTATGTTTTTATTGCTTTTTTCGCAGTATCTCAGGAATCTAAGAACAATATAGTCATGTTGAGTAAAAGACAACTTTTCGCATTTGCAAAATTTAAAAAAGCTTATGCTTCGAGTAAAACTCCCAAAGATGCATTATTTCAGACATTATTAGCATTTTTTTATGTGTGGTGTAGGGGTTATGTTTAAATAACTGTCATATTGAGTGTTAAAGTATACGGTCATATCGAGTAAAACCTCATTTTTGTATTTGCAAACCATCAAAAAAAACCCGTATCTAGTAAAACTCGCATGTATTCAATATCACAGGCATTTTTAGTTATTTTGAACGTTTGAATTAGGAATTATGATGGAATACATTTACATTTTTTGTTTTCGCTTTATCTCAGGATTCCAAGTACATTACTGTCAAATTAGTAGAAAAATACTTTTTGTTTTCGCCAACCTTACCAAATGTTTTTTTTTTCCAGAAAAACTCTCAAAGATACATTTCTTCAGGCATTTTTAGACATGTTGCATTTCTACTTTTTCAGAACTACCAAAAATACACATCTCTAGGCATTATCAGCCCTTTTGCATGTGGTTTTTAGAAGTTATGTTTGAATGCATATTTATTACTTTTTTCGCATGATGTCAGGATTGTAAGACTTTGTAGTCAATATGAGTAAAAAAGTACTTTTGGCATTTGCAATATTTAAAAAGGATATATATCGAGTAAAACTCCCAAAGATGCATTATTTCAGGCATTATTAGTAATGTTTCATGTGTTGTGTAGGATTTATGTTTAAATAACTGTTATATTGAGTGTTACAGTATACAGTCATATTGAGTAAAACCTCATTTTTGTTTTTGCAAACTATAAAAAAAAACAACTGTGTCTAGTAAATCTAACATTTATTCAATATTACAGGCATTTTTAGACATTTTGCACGTTTGGATCAGGAGTTATGTTGGAATACATTTTTTTGTTTGTTTTTTTCGCATTATCTCAGGATTCTAAGAACATTATAGACATATTGAGTAAAAAACTACTTTTTGCATTCGCAAGATTTAAAAAAAGCATATGCTTAGAGTAAAACTCCCAAAGATGCATTATTTCAGGCATTATTAGCCATTTTTCATGTGTGGTGTAGGAGTTATGTTTGAATAACTGTCATATTGAGTGTTACAGTTTACAGTCATATTGAGTAAAACCTAGTTTTTGTATTTGTGATTCTTTCCAAAATACCCGATTCTGTTAAAACTCACATAAAATCAATATTACAGGCTTTTTTAGACAAATTTCAAGTTTGGTTTTGGAGTTATGATTATAAACCTTTCATATTTAGTATGATAGTTACACTGTTATATTGAATAAAAAAACTAACTTGTGTCTTTTCTAACCTTACAAAAGATCAATTTTCTAGTACAACTAACAAAAATACACATCTCTAGGCATTATCAGCTGTTTTTCATGCGTCGTTTGGAATTTATGTTTGAATACATTTTTATTGCTTTTTTTGCATTATCTCAGGATTCTAAGTACATTACTGTCAAAGTAAAACATTATATTTTGTATTTGCAAACCTTGCCAAATGTTTTTTTTTCAGGAAAACTCTCAAAGATGCATTTCTTCAGGCATTATTAGACATTTTGCATGTATGGTGTAGGAGTTATGTTTAAATAACTGCCATATTGAGTGTTACATTATACAGTCAAATTGAGTAAAACCTAAATTTTGTTTTTGCAAACCATAGAAAAACAACTGTATCTAGTAAAACTCACACGTATTCAATATCATAGGCATTTTTAGACATTTTGCACGTTTGGATTAGGAGTTATGTTTTTATTGCTTTTTTCGCATTATCTCAGGAATCTAAGAACATTATAATCATGTTGAGTAAAACACTACTTTTCGCATTTGCAAAATTTAAAAAAGCTTATGCTTCGAGTAAAACTCCAAAAGATGCATTATATCAGGCATCATTAGCCATTTTTCATGTGTGGTGTAGGAACTATGTTTAAATAATTGTCATATTGAGTGTTACAGTATACAGTCATATTGACTAAAACCTCATTTTTGTATTTGCAAACAATAGAAAAACAACTGCATCTAGTAAAACTCACACGTATTCAATATCATAGGCATTTTTTGACATTTTGCACGTTTGGATTAGGAATTATGTTTGAATACATTTTTATTGTTTTTTTCGCTTTATCTCCGGATTCTAAGTACATTACTGTCAAATTGAGTAAAAATTTTTATTTAGTTTTTGCAAACCTTGCCAAATGTTTTTTTTTTCAGGCAAACTCCCAAAGATGCATTATTTCAGGCATTATCAGCTTTTTTTCATGTGTGGTGTAGGAGTTATATTTAAATAACTGCCATATTGAGTGTAACATTATACAGTCATATTGAGTAAAACCTCATTTTTGTATTTGCAAACCATAAAAAAATACTGTATCTAGTAAAACATTTTGAACGTTGGAATACCTTTTAATTGCTTTTTTCGCATTATCTCAGGATTCTAAGTACATTACTGTCAAATTAGTAGAAAAATACTTTTTGTTTTTGCCAACCTTACCAAATGTATTTTTTCCAGAAAAACTCTCAAAGATAATATTTCTTGAGGCATTTTTAGACACGTTGCATCTCTACTTTTGGAGTTATGTTTCAAAAACTGTCATTTTGAGTGTGACCAATATGAGGCCAGGAAAACCTAATTTTTGTATTTGTCAACCTCTCCAAAATACCTGATTCTGTTAAAACTCACATAAATTCAATATTATAGGCTTTTTAGACAAATTTCAAGTTTGGTTTTGGAGTTATGATTATAAACCTTTCATATTTAGTATGACTGTTACACAGTTATATTGAATAAAAAAACTAACTTGTGTCTTTGCAAACCTTACAAAAGATAATTTTTCTAGTACAACTACCAAAAATACATATCTCTAGGCATTATTAGCCATTTTGCATGTGTTTTTTAGAAGTTATGTTTGAATACATTTTTTTTTACTTTTTTTGCATTATGTCAGGATTGTAAGCCTTTGTAGTCATATTGAGTAAAAAACGACTTTTTGCATTTGCAATATTTAAAAAAGCATATGTTTCGAGTAAAACTCCCAAAGATGCATTATTTCAGGCATTATTAGCCGTTTTTCATGTGTGGTGTTGGAGTTATGTTTAAATAACTGTCATATTGAGTTTTACAGTGTACAGTCATATTGAGTAAAACCTCTTTTTTTTTTTTTTGCAAACTATAAAAAAAAAAACTATGTCTAGTGAAACTCACATGTATTCAATATCACAGGCATTTTTAGACATTTTGCACGTTTGGATTAGGAGTTATGTTGGAATACATTTGTATTGCTTTTTTCGCATTATCTCAGGATTCCAAGTACATTACTGTCAAATTAGTAGAAAAATACTTTTTGTTTTCGCCAACCTTACCAAATGTTTTTTTTTTCCAGAAAAACTCTCAAAGATACATTTCTTCAGCCATTATTAGACATGTTGCATTTCTACTTTTGGAGTTATGTTTCAAAAACGGTCATTTTTAGTGTGACCAATATGAGGCCAGTAAAACCTAATTTTTGTATTTGTGAACCTCTCCAAAATACCTGATTCCGTTAAAACTCACATGAATTCAATATTACAGGATTTTTTAGACAAATTTCAAGTTTGGTTTTGGAGTTATGATTATAAACCTTTCATAATTAATATGACAGTTACACTGTTATATTGAATAAAAAAAACTAACTTGTGTCTTTGCAAACCTTACAAAAGATTATTTTTCTAGTACAACTAACAAAAATACACATCTCTAGGCATTATCAGCAATTTTTCATGTGCTGTTTAGAAGTTATGTTTGAATACAATTTTATTACTTTTTTCGCATTATGTCAGGATTGTAAGAACATTATTGTCATATTAAGTAAAAAACGCCTTTACTCATTTGAAAGATTTAAAAAAGCATATGTTTCGAGTAAAACTCCCAAAGATGCATTATTTCAGGCATTATTAGCTATTTTTCATGTGTGGTGTAGGAGTTATGTTTAAATAACTGGCATATTAAGTGTTACAGTGTTACATATTGAGTAGAACCTAAATTTTGTATTTGCAAACCATAGAAAAACAACTGTATCTAGTAAAACTAACATTATTTCAATATCACAGGCATTTTT
Organism: Nerophis ophidion; assembly: GCF_033978795.1. Lineage (NCBI taxonomy): Eukaryota > Metazoa > Chordata > Actinopteri > Syngnathiformes > Syngnathidae > Nerophis > Nerophis ophidion. The sequence goes on from NW_026907008.1 coordinate 86,077, forward strand.
AGACATTTTGCACGTTTGGATTAGGAATCATATTGGAATACATTTTCATTGCTTTTTTCTTATTATGTCAGGATTCTAAGAACATTATATTCATATTGAGTAAAAAAACTACTTTTTGCATTTGCAAGATTTAAAAAAGCATATATTTCGAGTAAAAATCCAAAAGATGCATTATTTCAGGCATTATTAGCCATTTTTCATGTGTGGTGTAGGAGTTATGTTTAAATAACTGTCATATTGAGTGTTACAGTATACAGTTATATTGAGTAAAACCTCATTTTTGTATTTGCAAACAATAGAAAAACAAATGTATCTAGTAAAACTCATATGTATTTAATATCACAGGCATTTTTAGACATTTTGCACGTTTGGATTAGGAATTATGTTGGAATACATTTTTATTGCTTTTTTCGCATTATCTCAGGATTATAAGTACATTACTGTCAAATTTAGTAAAAAAATACTTTTTGTTTTCGCAAATCTTACCAAATGTTTTTTTTTCCAATAAAACTGTCTAAGATACATTTCTTCAAGCATTAGACATTTTGCATTTCTACTTTTTGAGTTATGTTTCAAAAACTGTCATTTTGCGTGTGACCAATATGAGGCCAGCAAAACCTAATTGTTGTATTTGTGAACATTTCCAAAATACCCGAGTCTGCTAAAACCCACATAAATTCAACATTACAGGCTTTTTTAGACAAATTTCAAGTTTGTTTTTGGAGTTATGATTATAAACCTTTCATATTTAATATGACAGTTACACTGTTATATTGAATAAAAAAAACTAACTTGTGTCTTTGCAAACCCTACAAAAGATTATTTTTCTAGTACAATTAACAAAAATACACATCCCTAGGCATTATTAGCCATTTTTCATGTGTTGTTTTGAAGTTATGTTTGAATACATTTTTTTGCTTTTTTTGCATTATCTCAGGATTCTAAGACTATTATAGTCATATTGAATAAAAAACTACTTTTTGCATCTGCAAGATTTAAAAAAGCATATGTTTCGAGTAAAACTCCCAAAGATGCATTATTTCAGGCATTATTAGCCATTTTTCATGTGTGGTGTAGGAGTTATGTTTAAATAACTGTCATATTGAGTGTTACAGTATACAGTCATATTGAGTAAAACCTCATTTTTGTATTTACAAACCATAGAAAAACAACTGTATCTAGTAAAACTCACATGTATTCAATATCACAGGCATTTTTAGACATTTTGCACGTTTGGATTAGGAATTATGTTGGAATACATTTGTATTGCTTTTTTCGCAATACAAATGTCAAATTGAGTAAAAAATAAAAATTTGTTTTTGCAAACCTTACCAAATTATTTTTTTTCAGGAAAACTCTCAAAGATGCATTTCTACAGTTATTATTAGACATTATACATGTGTATTTTTGGAGTTATGTTTTAAAAACTGTAATTTTGAGTGTGACCAATATGAGGCCAGTAAAACCTAAGCTTTGTATTTGTGATTCTTTCCAAAATACCTGATTCAGGTAAAACTCACATACATTCAACATTAAGGCTTTTTAAGACAAATTTCATGTTTGGTTTTGGAGTTATTATTATAAACCTTTCACATTTAGTATGACAATCCTCCGGAGGCAGCAGACAGGTACCGTCAGGCTAAACATATTTGAAGCCTGGTATATAAAGGTTTATGCTTTTACTAACAATTTAACATTTTTCTCTGTAATATGGCACACGCTGGTGAGTGCAAGACATACTTGATCAACAGCCAACAGCCACACAGGTCACACTGACGGTGGCCGTACAAACAAATTTCACACTGTTACAAATATGCGCCACACTGTGAACCCTCATCAAACAAGAATGACAAACACATTTCGGGAGAACATCTTCACCGTAACACAAAATAAACACAAAAGAACAAATACCCAGAATGCCATGCAGCGCTACTCTTCCGGGCTACACCCCCGCAACCACCAAACCCCGCCCGCCTCAACTGACGCAAGGAGGGGGACCGTGATGTGGGGTGGTGGCAGGGGTGTAGCCCGGAAGAGTAGCGCTGCATGGAATTCTGGGTATTTGTTCTTTTGTGTTTATTTTGTGTTACGGTAAAGATGTTCTCCCGAAATGTGTTCGTCATTCTTGTTTGATGTGGTTTCACAATATTGGCGCATATTTGTAACAGTGTTAATTTTTTTTGTACAGCTCCCGTCAGTGTGATTTGTAATGCTGTTAATCAAGTACGTCTTGTAGTCAAAATTGTACAACCAACAAATCCTCGCATAACATGCGTGCGGCCCCCTCGGCATGCTGTTGGTTTGCTGAATGAGCGAACACGACAAAAGGTTGTCAAGGAAGTTGAAGGCAGTGCTGTCACAGAACCACATTAAAATGTTTGTCCGGTCGATATAGGGACAATCCATTGCGAGGGTCACAGGAAGCCTCTCGTTAAAATTGGGAGGATTCGCAAGTATGTTGCTAGGTCTGGATGGTCATTCAAAGAAGCTGAATCCACTTTTCATGTAGTTTCAGCATCCAGTGGCCCCCTATTTTAACAATTCAGAAAGAGTGTAAAATAATGGTATTTTTCTGTGGAAATACCAGCATTGTCACTTTATTAAAGTTGGTTGATCATATTAATTTGGAAAAACTCTGTAGAATAAAAGTATTTTTCTGCAAAACTGTTTGCATCAATACTTTATTAAAGGTTGTTGACCTTAATAATATTGTAAAAATCCGTAAAATTACGATATTTTTCCGCAAAACGTTTCATGAAAATTTCTGTAAATATAATGTTTTTGATTATTATTTGGTTTGCAATGTTTTACTTAAATGTTATAGTTTTCGTTTGGCAGCCGTATCTGCCAGTAGATGACAGTTTGTTTTACAGAATTTTTTTTTTTGTGTGTATAGACATTTATCTTTGTCAGTTTTACTAGAAAAAATATATTTTTTAAGGTTCTCAAACACACAAGGTACACTGTAAAAAAAAAAATCTGTAAAAAAACTAATCTACTGGTAGCTACGGCTGCCAAATGAAAACCATAAAATTAAAGTAAAACACTGTAGACCAAATAATGATCTAAAACATTATATTTACAGAAATTTTCATTAAACGTTTTGTGGAAAAATATCAACATTTTTCAGATTTTTACTAAATTGTTAAGATCAACCACCTTTAATAAAGTGACATTGCAAACAGTTCTGCAGAAAAATACCTTTTTTCTACAGAGTTTTTCCAATTAATTACGATCAACCAACTTTAATGGAGTGACAATGCTGGCGGTTCCACAGAAAAACATGATTATTTTACAGATTTTTTCTGAATTATTAAGATCAAGAGTCTCAAACTCAGTTTACCGGGGGGCTATAGTGTGTAGAAACTACGTGAAAAGTGAATTCACCTTCCTTTAATGGCAATACTGACATGGCAACATACTTGCCAATCTTTACAGGATACTCCCTGTGACCGTAGTGAAGGGCTATCCGATATCGACTGGACAAGCATCTTTAAGGCCCGCTGTGACAGTACTGCAAGTGGTGTTTTGTTATTAGACTTTTGTGCTCGTCATAGGTTGTCCATAACATACTTGATCAACAGCTATATAGCTCACACTGACGGTGGCTGTCCAAAAAATGTTAACATTGTTACAAATATGCACCACATATTGTGAACCCACATCAAACAAGAATGACAAACACATTTTGGGAGAACATCTTCACCGTAACACAAAATAAACACAAAAGAACAAATACCCAGAATTCCATGCAGTGCTACTCTTCCGGGCTACACCCCCGCCACCACCCCACATCACCGCCCCCCTCCATGTGTCGGTTGAGGTGGGCGGGGTTTGGTGGTTGCGGGGGTGTAGCCCGGGCGAGTAGCGCTGCATGGCATTCTGGGTATTTGTTATTTTGTGTTTATTTTGTGTTACGGTGAAGATGTTCTCGCGAAATGTGTTTGTCATTCTTGTTTGATGTGGGTTCACAGTGTGGCGCATATTTGTAACAGTGTAAAATTTGTTTGTATGGCCACCGTCAGTGTGACTTGTATGGCTGTTGGAGCCAGATGAGGTGGTTCGGGCATCTGGTCAGGATGCCACCCACACCCCTCCCTAGGGAGGCGATTAGGGCATGTCCAACCGGTAGGAGGCCACGGGGAAGATCCAGGACACGCTGGGAAGACTTTGTCTCCCGGCTGGCCTGGCAACGCTTCGGGATTCCCTGGGTAGGAGCTAGACGAAGTGGCTTGGGAGTGGGAAGGCTGGGCTTTCCTGCTTAGGTTGCTGCCCCCGCGACCCGACTTCTGATAAGCGGAAGAAGATGGAGGCAATTGTGATCTTCTGGCTCTTAGATCCCAAACGCTTAAAGTCCCTGTGACACTTTTTAGTCTTTGTTACAATCAGCCGCTCTCTTTCTTCTTTCTAATGCATCAAAAAAATGTGTACTCATACCCGGAAGTAGCTTCCTTATATCCGTCCACAGACCAAACGAGACACTTCAAAATAAAAGTATGCCCACATACTGTTTAAAAGGGTGCTGCTCGTTTTTCGTATGTGGGTAACAACATTGAACTATCTATAAATGGTTGATTTTTAGAGGCTAGTAAGATAAAGTGTTGTACCTGACAAGTTTGGGCTACCTTGCTTCTGCAGCCTTCATAGGAAGTGTCACATGATGTTAGCGTGACGTTGTCTGTGACGTGTTGTATGGATTGTTTTGATTGATACTTTTATTAATAGATTGCCAAGTACAGTACATATTCCGTACAATTGACCACTAAATGGTAACACCCCAATAAGTTTTTCAACTTGTTTAAGTCGGGGTCCACGCTAATCAATTCCTGGTAAAAAAAAGTGATTCCCTTGACCGAGCATCAAACCCGGATCGCGACGGTGAGCGCATTGAATCCTAACCACTAGACTGTACCATCAAGTACAGCCAGGAACAACACTTTACGTTACTAACCAATATAAATAAACCATTTATATATACACGTCAGTAGGCTAAATGAAACTCTTCAACATAACATTTCACTATGTATATATATTTCCCAATGGTTCAACCGCCACCTGCCCGAATCTATTTAAAATATATTTTTTCGTCAAGTCACCCGCCCAACCTGCTGTTTATCCGCGGACTCCACGGTTGTGACCGTAAACCGCGCATCTCTACTAGATACAGTTGTTTTTTTATTGTTTGCAAATACAAAAATTTGGTTTTACTCAATATGACTGTATACAATATGACAGTTATTTTTACATAACTCCTACACCACACATGAAAAATGGCTAATAATGCCTGAAAAAATGCGCCTTTGGGAGTTTTACTCGAAACATATGCTTTTTTAAATCTTGCAAATGCAAAAAGTAGTTTTTTACTCAATATGACAATAATGTTCTTAGAATCTTTAGATAATGTGACAAAAGCAATAAAAATGTTTTCAAACATCCCTTCTAAACAACAAATGCAAAATGACTAATAATGCCTGGAGATATGTATCTTTGTTAGCGGTACTAGAAAAATTATATTTTGTAAAAAGTATGTTTTTACTCAATTTGACCAGAATGTACATACAATTCTGAGATATTGTAAAAAAAAAAGCAATACAAATGTATTCCATCATAATTCCTAATCCGAACGTGCAAAATGTCTAAAAATGTCTGTGATATTGAATCCATTTGAGTTTTACTAGACACAGTTGTTTTTTTATGGTTCGCAAATACAAACATTTGGTTTTACTCAATACACGGGCAAAATGTCTAATAATGCCTGAAGAAATGTATCATTTTGAGTTTTACTGGAAAAAAAACATATGGTAAGGTTTGAAAAAACAAAAAGTAATTTTTTACCCAATTTCACAATAATGTACTGAGAATCCTGAGCTAATGCGAAAAAAGCAATGAAATGTCCTCCTACATAATTCCTAATCCAAACGTGCAAAATGTCTAAAAATGCCTGCGATATTGAATCCATGTGAGTTCTACTAGATGCAGTTGTTTTTTTATGGTTTGCAAATACAAATATTTGGTTTTACTCAATATGACTGTATACTGTAACACTCAATATGACAGTTATTTAAACATAATTCCTACACCACACATGAACAATGGCTAATAATGCCTGAAGGAATGCGTCTTTGGGAGTTTTGCTGGAAACATATGCTTTTGTAAATCTTGCAAATGCAAAAACTAGTTTTTTACTCAATATGACAATCATTTTTTTAGAATCCTGCGATAATGCTAAAAAAGCAATACAAATAAATTCAAACATAACTTCTAAACAACACATGCAAAATGGCTAATAATGCCTACACTGTAAAAAAAAATGCATATTTTTATGGTTAATTTACTTTAAATATCTACTGTATTTTTTTGTAAATAGGTTATAAAACAGAAGAATTGAAAACATTATCTGTAAATAAACAAATTGTCTGTTATTTTAAGTAATATGCCAGTATTGACAAACTATGTATATTACTATTTTTTATTACGGAAAAATACCAAATAAATAATACATATCATTTTCTGGTTTGGTAAGGTTGGCCAAAACAAAAAGTATTTTTCTACTAATTTGACAGTAATGTACTTAGAATCCTGAGATAATGCAAAAAAAGCAATTTAAAGGTTTTCCAACATAATTCCTAATTCAAACGTTCAAAATGTCTAAAAATGCCTGTGATGTTGAATAAATGTGAGTTTTACTAGATATAGTTTTTTTTATGGTTTGCAAATACAAAATTTAGCATAATTTTTTTTAAATTTTGCAAATGCAAAAAGTTGTTTTTTACTCAACATGACTATAATGCTCTTAGATTCCTGAGATAATGCAAAAAAAGCAATAAAAATGTATTCAACAAAACTCCTAATCCAAACGTGCAAAATGTCCTAAAATGCCTGTGATATTGAATTAATGTTAGTTTTACTAGATACAGTTGTTTTTCTATGGTTTGCAAATACAAAATTTAGGTTTTACTCAATGTGACTGTATACTGTAACACTCAATATGACAGTTATTTAAACATAACTCCTACACCACACATGCAAAATGTCTAATAATGCCCGAAGAAATGCATCTTTGAGAGTTTTCCTGAAAAAAAAAAACATTTGGCAAGGTTTGCAAAAACCAAAAAATAATGTTTTACTCAATTTGACAGTAATGTACTTAGAATCCTGAGATAATGCGAAAAAAGCAATAAAATTGTATTCAAACATAACTTCCAAACAACGCATGAAAAATGGCTGATAATGCCTAGACATGTGTATTTTTGTTAGTTGTACTAGAAAATGTATCTTTTTAAGGTTAGCAAAGACACAAGTTAGTTTTTTTATTCAATATAACAGTGTAACTATCATACTAAATATTAAAGTTTTATAATCATAACTCCAAAACCAAACTTGAAATTTGTCTTAAAAAGCCTGTAATATTGAATTTATGTGAGTTTTAACAGAATCAGGTATTTTGGAGAGGTTCACAAATACAAAAATTAGGTTTTCCTGGCCTCATATTGGTCACACTCAAAATGACAGTTTTTGAAACATAACTCCTAAAGTAGAAATGCAACATGTCTAAAAATGCCTGAAGAAATGTATCTTTGAGAGTTTTTCTGGAAAAAAAAAAACATTTGGTAAGGTTGGCGAAAAAAAAAGTATTTTTCTAGTAGTTACATTATACAATATGACTGTATAATGTAACACTCAATTTGACAGTTATTTAAACATAACTCCTACACCACACATGCAAAATGTCTAATAATGCCGGAAGAAATGCATCTTTGAGAGTTTTCCTGAAAAAAAAAAAACATTTGGCAAGGTTTGCAAAGACAAAATAATTTTTTTTTACTCAATTTGACGGTAATGTACTTAGAATCCGGAGATAAAGCCAAAAAAACAATAAAAATGTATTCAAACATAATTCTTAATCCAAACGTGCAAAATTTCTAAAAATGCCTATGATATGGAATACGCGTGAGTTTTACTAGATGCAGTTGTTTTTCTATGATTTGCAAATACAAAAAGGAGATTTTAGTCAATATGACTGTATACTGTAACACTCAATATGACAGTTTTTTAAACATAGTTCCTACACCACACATTAAAAATGGCTAATAATGCCTGAAATAATGCATCTTTTGGAGTTTTACTCGAAGCATAAGCTTTTTTAAATTTTGCAAATGCAAAAAGTTGTTTTTTACTCAACATGACTATAAAGTTCTTAGATTCCTAAGATAATGCGAAAAAAGCAATAAAATCATAACTCCTAATCCAAACGTGCAAAATGTCTAAAAATGCCTTTGATATTGAATACGTGTGAGTTTTACTAGATACAGTTGTTTTTCTATGGTTTGCAAATACACAATTTAGATTGTACTCAATGTGACTGTATACTGTAACACTCAATATGACAGTTATTTAAACATAACTCCTACAAACACACATGCAAAATGTCTAATACTGCCTGAAGAAATGCATCTTTGAGAGTTTTCCTGAAAAAAACATTTGGCAAGGTTTACAAAAACAAAATATAATTTTTTACTCAATTTGACAGTAATGTACTTAGAATCCTGAGATAATGCAAAAAAAAGCAATAAAAATGTATTCAAACATAACTTCCAAACAACGCATGTAATATGGCTGATAATGCCTAGAGATGTGTATTTTTTTTAGTTCTACTAGAAAATTGATCTTTTGTAAGGTTAGCAAAGACACAAGTTTGTTTTTTTATTCCATATAACAGTGTAACTGTCAAACTAAATATGAAAGGTTTATAATCATAACTCCAAAACCAAACTTGAAATGTGTCTAAAAAAGCCTGTAATATTGAATTTACGTGAGTTTTACCAGAATCGGGTATTTTGGAAAGAATCACAAATACAAACATTCGGTTTTACTGGCCTCATATTGGTCACACTCAAAATGACAGTTTTTGAAACAAAAATCCAAAAATATGCATGCAAAATGTCTAATAATGCCTGAAAAAAGGCATCTTTGAGAGTTTTCCTGAAAAAAAAAAACATTTGACAAGGTTTGCAAAAACAAAATATATTTTTTTACTCAATTTGACAGTAATGTACTTAGAATCCTGAGATAAGGCGAAAAAAACCATAAAACTGTATTCCAACATAATTCCTAATCCAAACGTGAAAAATGTCTAAAAATGCCTGTGATATTGAATACATGTGAGTTTTACTAGATACAGTTGTTTTTCTATGGTTTGCAAATACAAAAATGAAGTTTTAGTCATTATGACTGTATACTGTAACACTCAATATAACAGTTATTTAAACATAAATCCTACACAAAACATAAATAATGGCTAATAATGCCTGAAAAAATGCATCTTTGGAAGTTTTACTGGAAGCATATGCTTTTTTAAATTTTGCAAATGCAAAAAGTAGTTTTTTTCTCAATATGACTATAATGTTCTTAGAATCCTGAGATAATGCGAAAAAAGCAATAAAAATGTATTCCAACATAATACCTAATTCAAACGTGCAAAATGTCTAGAAATGCCTGTGATATTGAATAAATGTTAGTTTTACTAGATGCAGTTGTTTTTCTATGGTTTGCAAATACAAAATTGAGGATTTACTCAATATGACTGTATACTGTAACACTCAATATGACAGTTATTTAAACATAACTCCTAAACCACACATATAAAATGTCTAATAATGCCTGAAATAATGCATCTTTGGGAGTTTTACTCGAAACATATGCTTTTTAAAATTTGGCAAATGCAAAAAGTAGTTTTTTACTCAATATGACTATAATGTTCTTAGAATCCTGAGATAATGCGAAAAAAGCAATAAAAATGTATTCCAACCTAACTCCTAATCCAAACCTGCAAAATGTCTAAAAATGCCTGTGATATTGAGTAAATGTTAGTTTTTCTAGATACAGTGGTTTCTCTATGGTTTGCAAATACAAAATTTAGGTTTTACTCAATATGACTGTATACTGTAACACTCAATATGACAGTTATTTAAACATAACTCCTACACCACACATGAAAAATGGCTAATAATGCCTGAAATAATGCATCTTTGGGGGTTTCACTCGAAGCATATGATTTTTTAAATCTTGCAAATGCAAAAAGTAGTTTTTTTCGCAGTATGACTATAATGTTCTTAGAATCCTGAGATAATGCGAAAAAAGCAATAAAAATGTATTCCAACATAACTCCTAATCCAAACGTGCAAAATGTCTAAAAATGCCTGTGATAAGGAATACATGTTAGTTTTACTAGATACAGTTGTTTTTTTATGGTTTGCAAATACAAAATTTAGGTTTTACTCAATATTACTGTATACTGTAAAACTCAATATGACAGTTTTTTAAACATAACTCCTACACCACACATGAAAAATGGCTAATAATGCCTGAAATAATGCATCTTTGGGGGTTTCACTCGAAGCATATGCTTTTTTAAATCTTGCTAATGCAAAAAGTAGTTTTTTTTCGCAATATGACTATAATGTTCTTAAAATCCTGAGATAATGCAAAAAAAGCAATAAAAATGTATTCCAACATAACTCCTAATCCAAACGTGCAAAATGTCTAACAATGTCTGTGATAAGTAATACATGTTAGTTTTACTAGATACAGTTGTTTTACTATAGTTTGCAAATACAAAATGTATGTTTTACTCAATATGACTGTATACTGTAACACTCAATATGACAGTTATTTAAACATAACTCCTACACCACACATGAAAAATGGCTAATAATGCCTGAAATAATGCATCTTTGGGAGTTTTATTCGAAACATATGCTTTTTTAAATCTTGCAAATGCAAAAAGTAGTTTTTTATTCAATATTACTATAATAGTCTTAGAATCCTGAGATAATGAGAAAAAAAGCAATAAAAATGTATTCCAACATAACTTTTAAACAACACATGCAAAATGGCTAATAATGCCTAGAGATATGTATTTTTGTTAGTTGTACTAGAAAAATGATCTTTTGTGAGGTTTGCAAAGACACAAGTTAGTTTTTTTATTCAATATAACAGTGTAACTGTCATATTAAATATGAAAGGTTTATAATCATAACTCCAAAACTAAACGTGAAATTTTTCTAAAAAAGCATGTAATATTGAATTTATGTGACTTTTACCAGAATCGGGTATTTTGGAAAGAATCACAAATACAAAAACCAGGTTTTACTCAATATGACTGTATACTGTAACGCCCAATATGACAGTTATTTAAACATAACTCCTACACCACACATGAAAAATGGCTAATAATGCCTGAAATAATGCATCTTTGGGAGTTTTACTCGAAACATATGCTTTTTTAAATCTTGCAAATGCAAAAAGTACTTTTTTATTCAATATTACTATAATTGTCTTAGAATCCTGAGATAATGAGAAAAAAGCAATAAAAATGTATTCAAACATAACTTTTAAACAACACATGCAAAATGGCTAATAATGCCTAGAGATATGTATTTTTGTTAGTTGTACTAGAAAAATGATCTTTTGTAAGGTTTGCAAAGACACAAGTTAGTTTTTTTATTCAATATAACAGTGTAACTGTCATACTAAATATGAAAGGTTTATAATCATAACTCCAAAACCAAACTTAAAATTTGTCTAAAAAAGCCTGTAGTATATAATATACGTGAGTTTTACCAGAATCGGGTATTTTGGAAAGAATCACAAATACAAACATTGGGTTTTACTGGCCTCATATTGGTCACACTCAAGATGACAGTTTTTGAAACAAAACTCCAAAAATATGCATGCAAAATGTCTAATAATGCCTGAAGAAATGCATCTTTGAGAGTTTTCCTGAAAAAAAAAAAAATATTTGGCAATATTTGCAAAAACAAAATATGATTTTTTACTCAATTTGACAGTAATGTACTTAGAATCCTGAGATAAAGCGAAAAAAACAATAAAAATGTATTCCAACATAATTCCTAATCCAAACGTGCAAAATGTCTAAAAAAGTCTCTGATATTGAATACATGTGAGTTTTACTAGATACAGTTGTTTTTCTATGGTTTGCAAATAGAAAAATTAGGGTTTAGTCAATATGACTGTATACGTTAACACTCAATATAACAGTTATTTAAACATAAATCCCACACAACACATGAAAAATGGCTAATAATGCCTGAAATAATGCATATTTTGGAGTTTTACTGGAAGCATATGCTTTTTTAAATTTTGCAAATGCAAAAAGTAGTTTTTTACTCAATATGACTATAATATTCTTAGAATCCTGAGATAATGCGAAAAAAGCAATAAAAATGTATTCCAACATAACTCCTAATCCAAACGTGCAAAATGTCTAAAAATGCCTGTGATATTGAATAATTGTTAGTTTTACTAAATACAGTTGTTTTTTTATGGTTTGCAAATACAAAATTTAGGTTTTACTCAATATGACTGTATACTGTAACACTCAATATGACAGTTATTTAAACAGCACACATGGAAAATGGCTAATAATGCCTAGAGATATGTATTTTTGTTAGTTGTACTAGAAAAATGATCTTTTGTAAGGTTTGCAAAGACACAAGTTAGTTTTTTTATTCAATATAACAGTTCAACTGTCATACTAAATATGAGAGGTTTATAATCATAACTCCAAAACTAAACGTGAAATTTGTCTAAAAAAGCCTGTAATATTGAATTTATGTGAGTTTTACCAGAATCGGGTATTTTGGAAAGAATCACAAATACAAACATTGGGTTTTACTGGCCTCATATTGGTCACACTCAAAATGACAGTTTTTGAAACAAAACTCCAAAAATGTGCATGCAAAATGTCTAATAATGCCTGAAGAAATGCATCTTTGAGAGTTTTCCTGAAAAAAAAAAACATTTGGCAATATTTGCAAACACAAAATATAATTTTTTACTCAATTTGACAGTAATGTACTTAGAATCCTGAGATAAAGCGAAAAAAACAATAAAAATGTATTCCAACATAATTCCTAATCCAAACGTGCAAAATGTCTAAAAAAGTCTCTGATATTGAATACATGTGAGTTTTACTAGATACAGTTGTTTTTCTATGGTTTGCAAATAGAAAAATGAGGGTTTAGTCAATATTTCTCAATGTTTGTATTTGTGATTCTTTCCAAAATACCCGATTCTGGTAAAACTCACGTAAATTATATATTACAGGCTTTTTTAGACAAATTTCAAGTTTGGTTTTGGAGTTATGATTATAAACCTTTCATATTTAGTATGACAGTTACACTGTTTTATGGAATAAAAAAACTAACTTGTGTCTTTGCAAACCTTACAAAAGATCATTTTTCTAGTACAACTAACAAAAATACATATCTCTAGGCATTAGCCATTTAGCATGTGTTGTTTAAAAGTTATGTTTGAATACATTTTATTGCTTTTTTCGCATTATCTCAGGATTCTAAGACTATTATAGTCATATTGAATAAAAACTACTTTTTGCATTTGCAAGATTTAAAAAAGCATATGTTTCGAGTAAAACTCCCAAAGATGCATTATTTCAGGCATTATTAGCCATTTTTCATGTGTGGTGTAGGAGTTATGTTTAAATAACTGTCATATTGAGTGTTACAGTATACAGTCATATTGAGTAAAACCTACATTTTGTATTTGCATACCATAGAAAAACAACTGAATCTAGTAAAACTAACATGTATTCCTTATCACAGGCATTTTTAGACATTTTGCACGTTTGGATTAGGAGTTATGTTGGAATACATTTTAATTACTTTTTTCGCATTATCTCAGGATTCTAAGAACATTATAGTCATATTGAGAAAAAAACTACTTTTTGCATTTGCAAGATTTAAAAAAGCATATGCTTCGAGTGAAACCCCCAAAGATGCATTATTTCAGGCATTATTAGCCATTTTCCATGTGTGGTGTAGGACTTATGTTTAAATAACTGTCATATTGAGTGTTACAGTATACAGTCATATTGAGTAAAACCTAAATTCTGTATTTGCAAACAATAAAAAAACAACTGTATTTAGTAAAACTAACAATTATTCAATATCACAGGCATTTTTAGACATTTTGCACGTTTGGATTAGGAGTTATGTTGGAATACATTTTTATTGCTTTTTTCGCATTATCTCAGGATTCTAAGAATATTATAGTCATATTGAGTAAAAAACCACTTTTTGCATTTGCAAAATTTAAAAAAGCATATGCTTCCAGTAAAACTCCAAAATATGCATTATTTCAGGCATTATTTGCCATTTTTCATGTGTTGTGTGGGATTTATGTTTAAATAACTGTTATATTGAGTGTTACAGTATACAGTCATATTGACTAAACCCTCATTTTTCTATTTGCAAACCATAGAAAAACAACTGTATCTAGTAAAACTCACATGTATTCAATATCAGAGACTTTTTTAGACATTTTGCACGTTTGGATTAGGAATTATGTTGGAATACATTTTTATAGTTTTTTTCGCTTTATCTCAGGATTCTAAGTACATTACTGTCAAATTGAGTAAAACATTATATTTTGTTTTCTGCAAATATTGCCAAATGTTTGTTTTTTTTCAGGAAAACTCTCAAAGATGCATTTCTTCAGGCATTATTAGACATTTTGCATGCATATTTTAGGAGTTTTGTTTCAAAAACTGTCATTTTGAGTGTGACCAATATGAGGCCAGTAAAACCCAATGTTTGTATTTGTGATTCTTTCCAAAATACCCGATTCTGGTAAAACTCACGTAAATTATATATTACAGGCTTTTTTAGACAAATTTCAAGTTTGGTTTTGGAGTTATGATTATAAACCTTTCATATTTAGTATGACAGTTACACTGTTATATGGAATAAAAAAACTAACTTGTGTCTTTGCAAACCTTAAAAAAGATCATTTTTCTAGTACAACTAACAAAAATACATATCTCTAGGCATTATTAGCCATTTTGCATGTGTTGTTTAAAAGTTATGTTTGAATACATTTATATTGCTTTTTTCGCATTATCTCGGGATTCTAAGACTATTATAGTCATAATGAATAAAAACTACTTTTTGCATTTGCAAGATTTAAAAAAGCATATGTTTCGAGTAAAACTCCCAAAGATGCATTATTTCAGGCATTATTAGCCATTTTTCATGTGTGGTGTAGGAGTTATGTTTAAATAACTGTCATATTGAGTGTTACAGTATACAGTCATATTGAGTAAAACCTACATTTTGTATTTGCAAACCATAGAAAAACAACTGTATCTAGTAAAACTAACATGTATTCCTTATCACAGGCATTTTTAGACATTTTGCACGTTTGGATTAGGAGTTATGTGTGAATTCATTTTTATTGCTTTTTTCGCATTATCTCAGGATTCTAAGAAAATTATAGTCATGTTGAGAAAAAAACTACTTTTTGCATTTGCAAGATTTAAAAAAGCATATGCTTCGAGTGAAACCCCCAAAGATGCATTATTTCAGGCATTATTAGCCATTTTCCATGTGTGGTGTAGGACTTATGTTTA
Source organism: Nerophis ophidion (assembly GCF_033978795.1). Taxonomy (NCBI): domain Eukaryota; kingdom Metazoa; phylum Chordata; class Actinopteri; order Syngnathiformes; family Syngnathidae; genus Nerophis; species Nerophis ophidion. The sequence goes on from NW_026907008.1 coordinate 101,525, forward strand.
AATAACTGTCATATTGAGTGTTACAGTATACAGTCATATTGAGTAAAACCTAAATTTTGTATTTGCAAACCATAAAAAAACAACTGTATTTAGTAAAACTAACAATTATTCAATATCACAGGCATTTTTAGACATTTTGCACGTTTGGATTAGGAGTTATGTTGGAATACATTTTTATTGCTTTTTTCGCATTATCTCAGGATTCTAAGAATATTATAGTCATATTGAGTAAAAAACTACTATTTGCATTTGCAAAATTTAAAAAAGCATATGCTTCCAGTAAAACTCCAAAATATGCATTATTTCAGGCATTATTAGCCATTTTTCATGTGTTGTGTGGGATTTATGTTTAAATAACTGTTATATTGAGTGTTACAGTATACAGTCATATTGACTAAACCCTCATTTTTCTATTTGCAAACCATAGAAAAACAACTGTATCTAGTAAAACTCACATGTATTCAATATCAGAGACTTTTTTAGACATTTTGCACGTTTGGATTAGGAATTATGTTGGAATACATTTTATTGTTTGTTTCGCTTTATCTCAGGATTCTAAATACATTACTGTCAAATTGAGTAAAAAATTATATTTTGTTTTTGCAAATATTGCCAAATGTTTGTTTTTTTTCAGGAAAACTCTCAAAGATGCATTTCTTCAGGCATTATTAGACATTTTGCATGCATATTTTTGGAGTTTTGTTTCAAAAACTGTCATTTTGAGTGTGACCAATATGAGGCCAGTAAAACCCAATGTTTGTATTTGTGATTCTTTCCAAAATACCCGATTCTGGTAAAACTCACGTAAATTATATATTACAGGCTTTTTTAGACAAATTTCAAGTTTGGTTTTGGAGTTATGATCATAAACCTTTCATATTTAGTATGACAGTTACACTGTTATATGGAATACAAAAAACTAACTTGTGTGTTTGCAAAACTTACAAAAGATCATTTTTCTAGTACAACTAACAAAAATACATATCTCTAGGCATTATTAGCCATTTTGCATATTTTGTTTAAAAGTTATGTTTGAATACATTTTATTGCTTTTTTCGCATTATCTTAGGATTCTAAGACTATTATAGTCATATTGAATCAAAACTACTTTTTGCATTTGCAAGATTTAAAAAAGAATATGTTTCGAGTAAAACCCCCAAAGATCCATTATTTCAGGCATTATTAGCCATTTTTCATGTGTGGTGTAGGAGTTATGTTTAAATAACTGTCATATTGAGTGTTACAGTATACAGTCATATTGAGTAAAACCTACATTTTGTATTTGCAAACCATAGAAAAACAACTGTATCTAGTAAAACTAACATGTATTCCTTATCACAGGCATTTTTAGACATTTTGGACGTTTGGATTAGGAGTTATGTTGGAATGCATTTTTATTGCTTTTTTCGCATTATCTCAGGATTCTAAGAACATTATAGTCATATTGAGAAAAAAACTACTTTTTGCATTTGCAAGATTTAAAGAAGCATATGCTTCGAGTGAAACCCCCAAAGATGCATTATTTCAGGCATTATTAGCCATTTTCCATGTGTGGTGTAGGAGTTATGTTTAAATAACTGTCATATTGAGTGTTACAGTATACAGTCATATTGAGTAAAACCTAATTTTTGTATTTGCAAACCATAAAAAAACAACTGTATTAGTAAAACTAACAATTATTCAATATCACAGGCATTTTTAGACATTTTGCACGTTTGGATTAGGAGTTATGTTGGAATACATTTTTATTGCTTTTTTCGCATTATCTCAGGATTCTAAGAATATTATAGTCATATTGAGTAAAAAACTACTTTTTGCATTTGCAAGATTTATAAAAGCATATGCTTCGAGTGAAACCCCCAAAGATGCATTAATTCAGGCATTATTAGCCATATTACATGCGTTGTTTGGAAGTTTTGTTTGAATACATTTTTATTGCTTTTTTTGCATTATCTCAGGATTCTAAGTACATTACTGTCAAATTGAGTAAAAAATTATATTTTGTTTTTGCAAACCTTGCCAAATGTTTTTTTTCAGGAAAACTCTCAAAGATGCATTATTTCAGGCATTATTAGCCATTTTCCATGTGTGGTGTAGGACTTATGTTTAAATAACTGTCATATTGAGTGTTACAGTATACAGTCATATTGAGTAAAACCTAAATTTTGTATTTGCAAACCATAGAAAAACAACTGTATCTAGTAAAACTAACATGTATTCCCTATCACTAGCATTTTTAGACATTTTGCACGTTTGGATTAGGAATTATGTTGGAATACATTTTTATTGCTTTTTTCGCATTATCTCAGGATTCTAAGGACATTATAGTCATATTGAGTAAAAAACTACTTTTTGCATTTGCAAGATTTTAAAAAGCATATGTTTCGAGTAAAACTCCAAAAGATGCATTATTTCAGGCATTATTAGCAATTTTTCATGTGTGGTGTAGGAGTAATGTTTAAATAACTGTCATATTGGGCGTTACAATATACAGTCATATTGAGTAAAACCTGGTTCTTGTATTTGTGATTCTTTCCAAAATACCCGATTCTGGTAAAAGTCACATAAATTCAATATTACATGCTTTTTTAGACAAATTTCACGTTTAGTTTTGGAGTTATGATTATAAACCTTTCATATTTAATATGACAGTTACACTGTTATATTGAATAAAAAAAACTACAAAAGATCATTTTTCTAGTACAACTAACAAAAATACATATCTCTAGGCATTATTAGCCATTTTGCATGTGTTGTTTAAAAGTTATGTTTGAATACATTTTTATTGCTTTTTTCTCATTATCTCAGGATTCTAAGACTATTATAGTAATATTGAATAAAAAACTACTTTTTGCATTTGCAAGATTTAAAAAAGCATATGTTTCGAATAAAACTCCCAAAGATGCATTATTTCAGGCATTATTAGCCATTTTTCATGTGTGGTGTAGGAGTTATGTTTAAATAACTGTCATATTGAGTGTTAGAGTATACATTCATATTGAGTAAAACCTACATTTTGTATTTGCAAACTATAGAAAAACAACTGTATCTAGTAAAAATAACATGTATTCCTTATCGCAGGCATTTTTAGACATTTTGCACGTTTGGATTAGGAGTTATGTTGGAATACATTTTTATTGCTTTTTTCGCATTATCTCAGGATTCTAAGAACATTATAGTCATATTGCGAAAAAAACTACTTTTTGCATTTGCAAGATTTAAAAAAGCATATGCTTCGAGTGAAACCCCTAAAGATGCATTATTTCAGGCATTATTAGCCATTTTTCATGTGTGGTGTAGGAGTTATGTTTAAATAACTGTCATATTGAGTGTTACAGTATACAGTCATATTGAGTAAAACCTACATTTTGTATTTGCAAACCATAGAAAAACAACTGTATCTAGTAAAACTAACATGTATTCCTTATCACAGGCATTTTTAGACATTTTGCACGTTTGGATTAGGAGTTATGTTGGAATACATTTTTATTGCTTTTTTCGCATTATCTCAGGATTCTAAGAACATTATAGTCATATTGAGAAAAAAACTACTTTTTGCATTTGCAAGATTTAAAAAAGCATATGTTTCGAGTAAAACTCCCAAAGATGCATTATTTCAGGCATTATTAGAAATTTTGCATGTGTGGTTTAGGAGTTATGTTTAAATAACTGTCATATTGAGTGTTACAGTATACAGTCATATTGAGTAAATCCTCAATTTTGTATTTGCAAACCATAGAAAAACAACTGCATCTGGTCAAACTAACATTTATTCAATATCACAGGCATTTCTAGACTTTTTGCACGTTTGAATTAGGAATTATGTTGGAATACATTTTTATTGCTTTTTTCGCATTATCTCAGGATTCTAAGAACATTATAGTCATATTGATTAAAAAACAACTTTTTGCATTTGCAAAATTTAAAAAAGCATATGCTTCAGTAAATCTCCCAAAGATGCATTTTTTCAGGCATTATTAGCCATTTTTTTATGTTTGTGTAGGATTTATGTTTAAATAACTGTTATATTGAGTGTTACAGTATACAGTCATAATGACTAAAACTTCATTTTTGTATCTGCAAACCATAGAAAAACAACTGTATCTAGTAAAACTCACATGTATTCAATATCACAGGCATTTTTAGACATTTTTCACGTTTGGATTAGGAATTATGTTGGAATACATTTTTATTGTTTTTTTTGCCTTATCTCATTATTCTAAGTACATTACTGTCAAATTGAGTAAAAAAATATATTTTGTTTTTGCAGACCTTGTCAAATGTTTTTTTTTTCAGGAAAACTCTCAAAGATGCCTTTTTTCAGGCATTATTAGACATTTTGCATGCATATTTTTGGATTTTTGTTTCAAAAACTGTCATTTGAGTGTGACCAATATGAGGCCAGTAAACCGAATGTTTGTCATTGTGATTCTTTCAAAATACCCGATTCTGGTAAAACTCACGTAAATTCAATATTACAGGCTTTTTTAGACAAATTTCAAGTTTGGTTTTGGAGTTACGATTATAAACCTTTCATATTTAGTATGACAGTTACACTGTTATATGGAATAAAAAAACTAACTTGTGTCTTTGCTAACCTTACAAAAGATCAATTTTCTAGTACAACTAACAAAAATACACATCTCTAGGCATTATCAGCCATATTACATGCGTTGTTTGGAAGTTATGTTTGAATAAATTTTTATTGCTTTTTTAGCATTATCTCAGGATTCTAAGTACATTACTGTCAAATTGAGTAAAACATTATTTTTGGTTTTTTGCAAACCTTGCCAAATGTTTTTTTTTTCAGGAAAACTCTCAAAGATGCATTTCTTCAGGCATTATTAGACATTTTGCATGTGTGGTGTAGGAGTTATGTTTAAATAACTGTCATATTGAGTGTTACAGTATACAGACACATTGAGTAAAACCTAAATTTTGTATTTGCAAACCATAGAAAAACAACTGTATCTAGTAAAACTAACATTAATTCAATATCACAGGCATTTTAGGACATTTTGCACGTTTGGATTAGGAGTTTTGTTGAATACATTTTAATTGCTTTTTTTGCATTATCTCAGGAATCTAAGAGCATTATAGTCATGTTGAGTAAAAAACAACTTTTTGCATTTGCAAAATTAAAAAAAGCTTATGCTTTGAGTAAAACTCCCAAGATGCATTATTTCAGGCATTATTAGACATTTTCATGTGTGGTGTAGGAGTTATGTTTAAATAACTGTCATATTGAGTATTACATTATACAGTCATATTGAGTAAAACCTCATTTTTGTATTTGCAAACCATAAAAAAAACCTATATCTAGTAAAACTCACATTTATTCAATATCACAGGCATTTTTAGACATTTTGAACGTTTGAATTAGGAATTATGTTGGAATACCTTTTAATTGCTTTTTTTGCATTATCTCAGGATTCTAAGTACATTACTGTCAAATTAGTAGAAAAATACTTTTTGTTTTCGCCAACCTTACCAAATGTTTTTTTTTTTCCAGAAAAACTCTCAAAGATACATTTCTTCAGGCATTTTTAGACATGTTGCATTTCTACTTTTGGAGTTATGTTTCAAAAACGGTCATTTTGAGTGTGACCAATATGAGGCCAGGAAAACCAAATTTTTGTATTTGTGAACCTCTCCAAAATACCTGATTCTGTTAAAAACTCACATAAATTCAATATTATAGCCTTTTTAGACAAATTTCAAGTTTGGTTTTGGGGTTATGATTATAAACCTTTCATATTTAGTATGACTGTTACACTGTTATATTGAATAAAAAAAACTAACTTGTGTCTTTGCAAACCTTACAAAAAATCATTTTTCTAGTACAACTAACAAAAATACATATCTTTAGGCATTATTAGCCATTTTGCATGTGTTTTTTAGAAGTTATGTTTGAATACATTTTTTTTTACTTTTTTTGCATTATGTCAGGATTGTAAGCCTTTGTAGTCATATTGAGTAAAAAAACGACTTTTTGCATTTGCAATATTTAAAAAAGCATATGTTTCGAGTAAAACTCCCAAAGATGCATTATTTCAGGCATTATTAGCCGTTTTTCATGTGTGGTGTTGGAGTTATGTTTAAATAACTGTCATATTGAGTGTTACAGTATACAGTCATATTGAGTAAAACCTCATTTTTGTTTTTGCAAACTATAAAAAAAACAACTGTGTCTAGTAAAACTCACATGTATTCAATATCACAGTATTTTTAGACATTTTGCACGTTTGGATTAGGAGTTATGTTTTTATTGCTTTTTTCGCAGTATCTCAGGAATCTAAGAACAATATAGTCATGTTGAGTAAAAGACAACTTTTCGCATTTGCAAAATTTAAAAAGCTTATGCTTCGAGTAAAACTCCCAAAGATGCATTATTTCAGACATTATTAGCATTTTTTTATGTGTGGTGTAGGGGTTATGTTTAAATAACTGTCCTATTGAGTGTTAAAGTATACGGTCATATCGAGTAAAACCTAATTTTTGTATCTGCAAACCATCAAAAAAAAAACCGTATCTAGTAAAACTCGCATGTATTCAATATCACAGGCATTTTTAGTTATTTTGAACGTTTGAATTAGGAATTATGATGGAATACATTTACATTTTTGTTTTCGCTTTATCTCAGGATTCCAAGTACATTACTGTCAAATTAGTAAAAAAATACTTTTTGTTTTCGCCAACCTTACAAATGTTTTTTTTTTCCAGAAAAACTCTCAAAGATACATTTCTTCAGGCATTTTTAGACATGTTGCATTTCTACTTTTTCAGAACTACCAAAAATACACATCTCTAGGCATTATCAGCCCTTTTGCATGTGGTTTTTAGAAGTTATGTTTGAATGCATATTTATTACTTTTTTCGCATGATGTCAGGATTGTAAGACTTTGTAGTCAATATGAGTAAAAAAGTACTTTTGGCATTTGCAATATTTAAAAAAGGATATATATCGAGTAAAACTCCAAAGATGCATTATTTCAGGCATTATTAGTAATGTTTCATGTGTTGTGTAGGATTTATGTTTAAATAACTGTTATATTGAGTGTTACAGTATACAGTCATATTGAGTAAAACCTCATTTTTGTTTTTGCAAACTATAAAAAAAAAACAACTGTGTCCAGTAATCTAACATTTATTCAATATTACAGGCATTTTAGACATTTTGCACGTTTGGATCAGGAGTTATGTTGGAATACATTTTTTTGTTTGTTTTTTTCGCATTATCTCAGGATTCTAAGAACATTATAGACATATTGAGTAAAAAACTACTTTTTGCATTCGCAAGATTTAAAAAAAAGCATATGCTTAGAGTAAAACTCCCAAAGATGCATTATTTCAGGCATTATTAGCAATTTTCATGTGTGGTGTAGGAGTTATGTTTGAATAACTGTCATATTGAGTGTTACAGTTTACAGTCATATTGAGTAAAACCTAGTTTTTGTATTTGTGATTCTTTCCAAAATACCCGATTCTGTTAAAACTCACATAAAATCAATATTACAGGCTTTTTAGACAAATTTCAAGTTTGGATTTGGAGTTATGATTATAAACCTTTCATATTTAGTATGATAGTTACACTGTTATATTGAATAAAAAAACTAACTTGTGTCTTTTCTAACCTTACAAAAGATCAATTTTCTAGTACAACTAACAAAAATACACATCTCTAGGCATTATCAGCTGTTTTTCATGCGTCGTTTGGAATTTATGTTTGAATACATTTTTATTGCTTTTTTTGCATTATCTCAGGATTCTAAGTACATTTACTGTCAAAGTAAAACATTATATTTTGTATTTGCAAACCTTGCCAAATGTTTTTTTTTCAGGAAAACTCTCAAAGATGCATTTCTTCAGGCATTATTAGACATTTTGCATGTATGGTGTAGGAGTTATGTTTAAATAACTGCCATATTGAGTGTTACAGTATACAGTCAAATTGAGTAAAACCTAAATTTTGTATTTGCAAACCATAGAAAAACAACTGTATCTAGTAAAACTCACACGTATTCAATATCATAGGCATTTTAGACATTTTGCACGTTTGGATTAGGAGTTATGTTTTTATTGCTTTTTTCGCAGTATCTCAGGAATCTAAGAACATTATAATCATGTTGAGTAAAACACTACTTTTCGCATTTGCAAAATTTAAAAAAGCTTATGCTTCGAGTAAAACTCCAAAAGATGCGTTTTTTCAGGCATCATTAGCCATTTTTCATGTGTGGTGTAGGAAACTATGTTTAAATAATTGTCATATTGAGTGTTACAGTATACAGTCATATTGACTAAAACCTCATTTTTGTATTTGCAAACCATAGAAAAACAACTGCATCTAGTAAAACTCACACGTATTCAATATCATAGGCATTTTTGACATTTTGCACGTTTGGATTAGGAATTATGTTTGAATACATTTTTATTGTTTTTTTCGCTTTATCTCCGGATTCTAAGTACATTACTGTCAAATTGAGTAAACATTTTTATTTAGTTTTTGCAAACCTTGCCAAAAGTTTTTTTTTTCAGGCAAACTCCCAAAGATGCATTATTTCAGGCATTATCAGCTTTTTTTTCATGTGTGGTGTAGGAGTTATATTTAAATAACTGTCATATTGAGTGTAACATTATACAGTCATATTGAGTAAAACCTCATTTTTGTATTTGCAAACCATAAAAAAATACTGTATCTAGTAAAACATTTTGAACGTTGGAATACCTTTTAATTGCTTTTTTCGCATTATCTCAGGATTCTAAGTACATTACTGTCAAATTAGTAGACAAATACTTTTTGTTTTTGCCAACCTTACCAAATGTATTTTTTCCAGAAAAACTCTCAAAGATAATATTTCTTGAGACATTTTTAGACACGTTGCATCTCTACTTTTGGAGTTATGTTTCAAAAACTGTCATTTTGAGTGTGACCAATATGAGGCCAGGAAAACCAAATTTTTGTATTTGTGAACCTCTCCAAAATACCTGATTCTGTTAAAACTCACATAAATTCAATATTATAGGCTTTTTAGACAAATTTCAAGTTTGGTTTTGGAGTTATGATTATAAACCTTTTATATTTAGTATGACTGTTACACTGTTATATTGAATCAAAAAACTAACTTGTGTCTTTGCAAACCTTACAAAAGATAATTTTTCTAGTACAACCAACAAAAATACATACCTCTAGGCATTATTAGCCATTTTGCATGTGCTTTTTTAGAAGTTATGTTTGAATACATTTTTTTTACTTATATCAGGATTGTAAGCCTTTGTAGTCATATTGAATAAAAAACTACTTTTTGCATTTGCAATATTTAAAAAAAGCATATGTTTCGAGTAAAACTCCCAAAGATGCATTATTTCAGGCATTATTAGCCGTTTTTCATGTGTGGTGTTGGAGTTATGTTTAAATAACTGTCATATTGAGTGTTACAGTATACAGTCATATTGAGTAAAACCTCATTTTTGTTTTTGCAAACAATAAAAAACAACAACTCTGTCTAATAAAACTCACATGTATTCAATATCACAGGCATTTTTAGACATTTTGCACGTTTGGATTAGGAGTTATGTTTTTATTGCTTTTTTCGCATTATCTCAGGAATCTAAGAACATTATAGTCATGTTGAGTAAAAAACTACTTTTTGCTTTTGCAAAATTTAAAAAAGCTAATGCTTCGAGTACAACTCCAAAAGATGCATTATTTCAGGCATTATTAGCCATTTTTTCATGTGTGGTGTAGGAACTATGTTTAAATAACTGTCATATTGAGTGTTACAGTATACAGTCATATTGACTAAGACCTCATTTTTGTATTTGCAAACCATAGAAAAACAACTGTATCTAGTAAAACTAACATGTGTTCCTTATCACAGGCATTTTTAGACATTTTGCACGTTTGGATTAGGAATTATGTTTGAATACATTTTTATTGTTTTTTTCGCTTTATCTCGGGATTCTAAGTACATTACTGTCAAATTAAGTAAAAAATTATATTTTGTTTTTGCAAACCTTGCCAAATGTTTTTTTTTTCAGGAAAACTCTCAAAGATGCATTTCTTCAGGCATTATTAGACATTTTGCATGTGTGGTGTAGGAGTTATGTTTAAATAACTGTCAAATTGAGTGTTAAAGTATACAGTCATATTGAGTAAAACCTAAATTTGTATTTGCAAGCCATAGAACTGTATCTAGTAAAACGAAACATTAATTCAATATCACAGACATTTTTAGACATTTTGCACGTTTGGATTAGGAATTATGATGGAATACATTTACATTTTTTGTTTTCGCTTTATCTCAGGATTCTAAGTACATTACTGTCAAATTGGTAAAAAACTACTTTTTGCATTTGCAATATTTAAATAAGCATATGTTTCGAGTAAAACTCCCAAAGATGCATTATTTCAAGCATTATTAGCCATTTTTGCATGTGTAGTGTAGGAGTAATGTTTAAATAACTGTCATATTTAGTGTTACAGTATACAGTCATATTGAGTAAAACCTAAATTTTGTATTTGCAAACCATAAAAAAACATCTGTAACTAGTAAAACTAACAATTATTCAATATCACAGGCATTTCTAGACATTTTGCACTATTGGATTAGGAATTATGTTGGAATACATTTTTTTTTTGCTTTTTTCGCATTATCTCAGGATTCTAAGAACATTATAATCATGTTGAGTAAAAAACTACTTTTTGCATTTGCAAAATTTAAAAAGCATTTGCTTCCAGTAAAACTCCCAAAGATGCATTATTTCAGGCACTATTAGCCATTTTTCATGTGTTGTGTAGGATTTATGTTTAAATAACTGATATATTGAGTGTTACAGTATACAGTCATATTGACTAAAACCTCATTTTTGTATTTGCAAACCATAGAAAAACAACTGTATCTAGTAAAACTCACATGTATTCAATATCATAGGCATTTTTAGACATTTTGCACGTTTGGATTAGGAATTATGTTGGAATACATTTTTATTGTTTTTTTTCGCTTTATCTCAGGATTCTAAGAACATTGTCAAATTGAGTAAAAAATTATTTTTTGTTTTTTCAGGAAAACTCTCAAAGATGCATTTTTCAGGCATTATTAGACATTGTGCATGCATATTTTTGGAGTTTTGTTTCAAAAACCGTCATTTTGAGTGTGACCAATATGAGGCCCGTACAATTGACCACTAAATGGTAACACCCCAATAAGTTTTTCAACTTGTTTAAGTCGGGGTCCACGCTAATCAATTCATGGTTAAAAAAAAGTGATTTCCTTCACCGAGCATCAAACCCGGATCGCAACGGTGAGCGCATTGAATCCTAACCACTAGACTGTACCATCAAGTACAGCCAGGAACAACACTTTACGTTACTAACCAATATAAATAAACCATTTATATATACACGTCAGTAGGCTAAATGAAACTCTTCAACATAACATTTCAATATGTATATATATTTCCCAATGGTTCAACCGCCACCTGCCCGAATCTATTTAAAATCTATTTTTTCGTCAATTCACCCGCCCGACCTGCTGTTTATCCGCGGACTCCACGGTTGTGACCGTAAACCGCGCATCTCTACTAGATACAGTTGTTTTTTTTTGTTTGCAAAGACAAAGATTTGGTTTTACTCAATATGACTGTATACAATATGACAGTTATTTTTACATAACTCTTACACCACACATGAAAAATGGCTAATAATGCCTGAAAAAATGCACCTTTGGGAGTTTTACTCGAAACATATGCTTTTTTAAATCTTGCAAATGCAAAAAGTAGTTTTTTACTCAATATGACGATAATGTTCTTAGAATCTTGAGATAATGTGACAAAAGCAATAAAAATGTTTTCAAACATCCCTTCTAAACAACAAATGCAAAATGACTAATAATGCCTGGAGATATGTATCTTTGTTAGCGGTACTAGAAAAATAACATTTTGTAAAAAGTATGTTTTTACTCAATTTGACAAGAATGTACATACAATTCTGAGATATTGCAAAAAAAAAGCAATACAAATGTATTCCATCATAATTCCTAATCCAAACGTGCAAAATGTGATGTAGGAACTATGTTTAAATAACTGTCATATTGAGTGTTACAGTATACTGTCATATTGACTAAAATCTCATTTTTGTATTTGCAAACCATAGAAAAACAACTGCATCTAGTAAAACTCGCACGTATTCAATATCATAGGCATTTTTAGACATTTTGCACGTTTGGATTAGGAATTATGTTTGAATACATTTTTATTGTTTTTTTTCCTGCTTTATCTCAGGATTCTAAGTATATTACTGTCAAATTGAGTAAAAAAAAATGCATTTTGTTTTTGCAAACCTTGCCAAATGTTTTTTTCTTCAGGAAAACTCTCAAAGATGCATTTCTTCAGGCATTATTAGTGACCAATATGAGGCCAGTAAAACCCAATGTTTGTATTTGTGATTCTTTCCAAAATACCAGTTTCTGGTAAAACTCACATAAATTCAATATTACAGGCTTTTTTAGACAAATTTCAAGTTTGGTTTTGGGGTTATGATTATAAACCTTTCTTATTGAATATGACAGTTACACTGTTATATTGCATAAAAAAACAACTTTTGTCTTTGCTAACCTTACAAAAGATCATTTTTCTAGTACAACTAACACAATTACACATCTCTACGCATTATTAGCCATTTTTCATGTGTTGTTTAGAAGTTATGTTTGAATACATTTTATTGCTTTTTTTGCATTATCTCAGGATTCTAAGTACATTACTGTCAAATTGAGTAAAAAATTATATTTTGTTATTGCAAACCTTGCCAAATGTTTTTTTCCAGGAAAACTCTCAAAGATGCATTTCTTCAGGCATTATTAGACATTTTCCATGTGTGTTGTAGGAGTTATGTTTAAATAACTGTCATATTGAGTGTTACAGTATACAGTCACATTGAGTAAAATCTAAATTTTTTATTTGCAAACCATAGAAAAACAACTGTATCTAGTAAAACTCACACGTATTCAATATCAAAGGCATTTTTAGACATTTTGCACGTTTGGATTAGGAGTTATTATTTTATTGCTTTTTTCGCATTATCTTAGGAATCTAAGAACTTTATGGTCATGTTGAGTAAAAAACTACTTTTTGCATTTGCAAAATTTAAAAAAGCTTATGCTTTGAGTAAAACTCCCAAAGATGCATTATTTCAGGCATTATTAGATATTTTTCATGTGTGGTGTAGGAGTTATGTTTAAACAACTGTCATATTGAGTGTTACATTATACAGTCATATTGAGTAAAACCTCATTTTTGTATTTGCAAACCATAAAAAAAACCTATAATTAGTAAAACTCACATTTATTCAATATCACAGGCATTTTTAAACATTTTTAACGTTTGAATTAGGAATTATGTTGGAATACCTTTTAATTGCTTTTTTTGCATTATCTCAGGATTCTAAGTACATTACTGTCAAATTAGTAGAAAAATACTTTTTGTTTTCGCCAACCTTACCAAATGTTTTTTTTTCCAGAAAATTCTCAAAGATACATTTCTTCAGGCATTTTTAGACATGTTGCATTTCTACTTTTGGAGTTATGTTTCAAAAACTGTCATTTTGAGTGTGACCAATATGAGGCCAGGAAAAACCTAATTTTTGTATTTGTCAACCTCCCCAAAATACCTGATTCTGTTAAAACTCACATAAATTCAATATTATTGGCTTTTTAGACAAATTTCTAGTTTGGTTTTGGAGTTATGATTATAAACCTTTCATATTTAATATGACTGTTACACAGTTATATTGAATAAAAAAACTAACTTGTGTCTTTGCAAACCTTACAAAAGATCATTTTTCTAGTACAACTAACAAAAATACATATCTCTAGGCATTATTAGCCATTTTGCATGTGTTTTTTAGAATTTTTTTTTAGAACTTTTTTTGCATTATGTCAGGATTGTAAGCCTTTGTAGTCATATTGAGTAAAAAACGACTTTTTGCATTTGCAATATTTAAAAAAGCATATGTTTCGAGTAAAACTCCCAAAGATGCATTATTTCAGGCATTATTAGCCGTTTTTCATGTGTGGTGTTGGAGTTATGTTTAAATAACTGTCATATTGAGTGTTACAGTGTACAGTCATATTGAGTAAAACCTCTTTTTTTTTTTTTTGCAAATTATAAAAAAAAAAACTATGTCTAGTAAAACTCACATGTATTCAATATCACAGGCATTTTTAGACATTTTGCACGTTTGGATTAGGAGTTATGTTGGAATACATTTGTATTGCTTTTTTCGCATTATCTCAGGATTCCAAGTACATTACTGTCAAATTAGTAGAAAAATACTTTTTGTTTTCGCCAACCTTACCAAATGTTTTTTTTTTTTCAGAAAAACTCTCAAAGATACATTTCTTCAGCCATTATTAGACATGTTGCATTTCTACTTTTGGAGTTATGTTTCAAAAACTGTAATTTTGAGTGTGACCAATATGAGGCGAGGAAAACATAATTTTTGTATTTGTGAACCTCTCCAAAATACCTGATTCTGTTAAAACTCACATGAATTCAATATTACAGGATTTTTTAGACAAATTTCAAGTTTGGTTTTGGAGTTATGATTATAAACCTTTCATAATTAATATGACAGTTACACTGTTATATTGAATAAAAAAACTAACTTGTGTCTTTGCAAACCTTACAAAAGATTATTTTTCTAGTACAACTAACAAAAATACACATCTCTAGAAATTATCTGCCATTTTGCATGTGGTTTTTAGAAGTTATGTTTGAATACAATTGTATTACTTTTTTCGCATTATATCAGGATTGTAAGACTTTGTAGTCATATTGAGTAAAAAACTACTTTTGACCTTTGCAATATTTAAAAAAGGATATGTATCGAGTAAAACTCCCAAAGATGCATTATTTCAGGCATTATTAGCAATGTTTCATGTGTTGTGTAGGATTTATGTTTAAATAACTGTTATATTGAGTGTTAAAGTATACAGTCATATTGAGTAAAACCTCATTTTTGTTTTTGCAAACTATAAAAAAAAACAACTGTGTCTAGTTAATCTAACATTTATTCAATATTACAGGCATTTTTAGATTTTTTGCACGTTTGGATTAGGAGTTATGTTGGAATACATTTTTTGTTTGTTTTTTTCTTATTATCTCAGGATTCTAAGAACATTATAGACATATTGAGTAAAAAACTACTTTTTGCATTTGCAAGATTTAAAAAAAGCATATGCTTCGAGTAAAACTCCCAAAGATGCATTATTTAAGGCATTATTAGCCATTTTTCATGTGTTGTGTAGGAGTTATGTTTAAATAACTGTCATATTAAGTGTTACAGTATACAGTCATATTGAGTAAAACCTAGTTTTTGTATTTGTGATTCTTTCCAAAATACCCGATTCCGTTAAAACTCACATTGATTCAATATTACAGGCTTTTTTAGACAAATTTCAAGTTTGGTTTTGGAGTCATGATTATAAACCTTTCATATTTAGTATGATAGTTACACTGTTATATTGAATAAAAAAACTAACTTGTGTATTTGCTAACCTTACAAAAGATCAAATTTCTAGTACAACTAACAAAAATACACATCTCTAGGCATTATCAGCCGTTTTTCATGCGTCGTTTGGAATTTATTTTTGAATACATTTTTATTGCTTTTTTTGCATTATCTCAGGATTCTAAGTATAATACTGTCAAAGTAAAAAATTATATTTTGTTTTTGCAAACCTTGCCAAATGTTTTTTTTTCAGGAAAACTCTCAAAGATGCATTTCTTCAGGCATTATTATTCATTTTGCATGTGTGTTTTTGGAGTTATGTTTAAATAACTGTCATATTGAGTGTTACAGTATACATTCACATTGAGTAAAATCTAAATTTTGTATTTCCAAACTATAGAAAAACAACTGTAGCTAGTAAAACTCACACGTATTCAATATCATAGGCATTTTTAGACATTTTGCACGTTTGGATTAGGAGTTATGTTTTTATTGCTTTTTTCGAAATTATCTCAGGAATCTAAGAACATTATATTCATGTTGAGTAAAAAACTACTTTTTGCATTTGCAAAATTTAAAAAAGCTTATGCTTCGAGTAAAACTCCAAAAGATGCATTATTTCAGGCATTATTAGCCATTTTTCATGTGTGATGTAGGAACTATGTTTAAATAACTGTCATATTGAGTGTTACAGTATACTGTCATATTGACTAAAATCTCATTTTTGTATTTGGAAACCATAGAAAAACAACTGCATCTAGTAAAACTCGCACGTATTCAATATCATAGGCATTTTTAGACATTTTGCACGTTTGGATTAGGAATTATGTTTGAATACATTTTTATTGTTTTTTTTTTTCCTGCTTTATCTCAGGATTCTAAGTACAGTACATTACTGTCAAATTGAGTAAAAAAAATGCATTTTGTTTTTGCAAACCTTGCCAAATGTTTTTTTCTTCAGGAAAACTCTCAAAGATGCATTTCTTCAGGCATTATTAGACATTTTGCATGTGTGGTGTAGGAGTTATGTTTAAATAACTGTCAAATTGAGTGTTACATTATACAGTCATATTGAGTAAAACCTCATTTTTGTATTTGCAAACAATAAAAAAAAAACTGTATCTAGTAAAACTCACATTTATTCAATATCTCAGGCATTTTTAGACATTTTGACCGTTTGAATTAGGAATTATGTTGGAATACCTTTTAATTGCTTTTTTCGCATTATCTCAGGATTCTAAGTACATTACTCTCAAATTAGTAGAAAAATGCTTTTTGTTTTCGCCAACCTTACCAGATGTTTTTTTTTTCCAGAAAAACTCTCAAAGATACATTTCTTCAAGCATTTTTAGACACGTTGCATTTCTACTTTTGGAGTTATTTTTCAAAAACTGTCATTTTGAGTGTGACCAATATGAGGCCAGGAAAACCAAATTTTTGTATTTGTGAACCTCCCCAAAATACCGGATTCTGTTAAAACTCACATAAATTCAATATTATGGGCTTTTTAGACAAATTTCAAGTTTGGTTTTGGAGTTATGATTATAAACCTTTTATATTTAGTATGACTGTTACACTGTTCAATTGAATCAAAAAACTAACTTGTGTCTTTGCAAACCTTACAAAAAAATTTTTTCTAGTACAACTAACAAAAATACATATCTCTAGGCATTATCAGCCATTTTGCATGTGCTTTTTAGAAGTTATGTTTGAATACATTTTTTTTACTTATGTCAGGATTGTAAGCCTTTGTAGTCATATTGAGTAAAAAACTACTTTTTGCATTTGCAATATTTAAAAAAGCATATGTTTCGAGTAGAACTCCCAAAGATGCATTATTTCAGGCATTATAAGCCGTTTTTCATGTGTGGTGTTGGAGTTATGTTTAAATAACTGTCATATTGAGTGTTACAGTATACACTCATATTGAGTAAAACCTAATTTTTGTTTTTGCAAACAATTAAAAAGAACAACTGTGTCTAGTAAAACTCACATATATTCAATATCACAGGCATTTTTAGACATTTTGCACGTTTGGATTAGGAGTTATGTTTTTATTGCTTTTTTCGCAGTATCTCAGGAATCTAAGAACATTATAGTCATGTTGAGTAAAAAACTACTTTTTGCATTTGCAAAATTTAAAAAAGCTAATACTTAGAGTAAAACTCCAAAAGATGCATTATTTCAGGCATTATTAGCCATTTTTAATGTGTGGTGTAGGAACTAAATAACTGTCATATTGAGTGTTACAGTATACAGTCATATTGAGAATAACCTCATTTTTGTATTTGCAAACAATAGAAAAACAACTGCATCTAGTAAAACTCACACGTATTCAATATCATAGGCATTTTAGAGATTTTGCACGTTTGGATTAGGAATTATGTTTGAATATATTTTAATTGTTTTTTTCATCTATGGTGTAGGAGTTATGTTTAAATAACTGTCATATTGAGTGTTACAGTATACAGTCAAATTGAGTAAAACCTAAATTTTGTATTTGCAAACCTTAGAAAAACAACTGTATCTAGTAAAACTCACACGTATTCAATATCATAGGCATTTTTAGATATTTTGCACGTTTGGATTAGGAGTTATATTTTTATTGCTTTTTTCGCATTATCTCAGGAATCTAAGAACATTATAATCATGTTGAGTAAAAAACTACTTTTCGCATTTGCAAAATTTAAAAAAGCTTATGTTTCGAGTAAAACTCCAAAAGATGCATTATATCAGGCATTATTAGCCATTTTTCATGTGTGGTGTAGGAACTATGTTTAAATAATTGTCATATTGAGTGTTACAGTATACAGTCATATTGACTAAAACCTCATTTTTGTATTTGCAAACCATAGAAAAACAACTGCATCTAGTAAAACTCACACGTATTCAATATCATAGGCATTTTTAGACATTTTGCACGTTTGGATTAGGAATTATATTTGAATACATTTTTATTGTTTTTTTCGCTTTGTCTCCGGATTCTAAATACATTACTGTCAAATTGAGTAAAATTTTTTATTTAGTTTTTGCAAACCTTGCCAAATGTTTTTTTTTTTTTCAGGAAAACTCCCAAAGATGCATTATTTCAGGCATTATTAGCCATCTTTCATGTGTGGTGTAGGAGTTATGTTTAAATGACTGTCATATTGAGTGTTACATTATACAGTCATATTGAGTAAAACCTCATTTTTGTATTTGCAAACCATAAAAAAATACTGCATCTAGTAAAACATTTTGAACGTTTGAATTAGGAATTATGTTGGAATACCTTTTAATTGCTTTTGTCGCATTATCTCAGGATTCTAAGTACATTACTGTCAAATTAGCAGAAAAATACTTTTTGTTTTCGCCAACCTTACCAAATGTATTTTTTCCAGAAAAACTCTCAAAGATACATTTCTTCAGGCATTTTTAGACACGTTGCATTTCTACTTTTGGAGTTATGTTTCAAAAACTGTCATTTTGAATGTGACCAATATGAGGCCAGGAAAACCAAATTTTTGTATTTGTGAACCTCTCCAAAATACCTGATTCTGTTAAAACTCACATAAATTCAATATTATAGGCTTTTTAAACACATTTCAAGTTTGGTTTTGGAGTTATGATTATAAACCTTTCATATTTAATATGACAGTTACACTGTTATATTGCATAAAAAAACAACTTTTGTCTTTGCTAACCTTACAAAAGATCATTTTTCTAGTACAACTAACAAAATTACACATCTCTACGCATTATTAGCCATTTTTCATGTGTTGTTTAGAAGTTATGTTTGAATACATTTTTATTGCTTTTTTCACATTATCTCAGGATTCCAAGAATATTATAGTCATATTAAGTAAAAAACTACTTTTTGCATTTGCAAGATTTAAAAAAGCATATATTTCGAGTAAAAATCCAAAAGATGCATTATTTCAGGCATTATTAGCCATTTTTCATGTGTGGTGTAGGAGTTATGTTTAAATAACTGTCATATTGAGTGTTAGTATACAGTTATATTGAGTAAAACCTCATTTTTGTATTTGCAAACAATAGAAAAACAACTGTATCTAGTAAAACTCATATGTATTTAATATCACAGGCATTTTTAGACATTTTGCACGTTTGGATTAGGAATTATGTTGGAATATATTTTTATTGCTTTTTTCGCATTATCTCAGGATTATAAGTACATTACAGTCAAATTTAGTAAAAAAAATACTTTCTGTTTTTGCAAACATTACCAAATGGGTTTTTTTCCATTAAAACTCTCAAAGATACATATCTTCAGGCATTATTAGACATTTAGCATTTCTACTTTTGGAGTTATGTTTCAAAAACGGTCATTTTGAGTGTGACCAATATGAGGCCAGTAAAACCTAATTGTTGTATTTGTGAACCTTTCCAAAATACCTGATTCTGTTAAAACTCACATGAATTCAATATTACAGGATTTTTTAGACAAATTTCAAGTTTGGTTTTGGAGTTATGATTATAAACCTTTCATAATTAATATGACAGTTACACTGTTATATTGAATAAAAAAAACTAACTTGTGTCTTTGCAAACCTTACAAAAGATTATTTTTCTAGTACAACTAACAAAAATACACATCTCTAGGCATTATCAGCAATTTTTCATGTGCTGTTTAGAAGTTATGTTTGAATACAACTTTATTACTTTTTTCGCATTATGTCAGGATTGTAAGAACATTATTGTCATATTAAGTAAAAAACGCCTTTACTCATTTGAAAGATTTAAAAAAGCATATGTTTCGAGTAAAACTCCCAAAGATGCATTATTTCAGGCATTATTAGCTATTTTTCATGTGTGGTGTAGGAGTTATGTTTAAATAACTGGCATATTAAGTGTTACAGTGTTACATATTGAGTAGAACCTAAATTTTGTATTTGCAAACCATAGAAAAACAACTGTATCTAGTAAAACTAACATTATTTCAATATCACAGGCATTTTTAGACATTTTGCACGTTTGGATTAGGAATCATATTGGAATACATTTTCATTGCTTTTTTCTTATTATCTCAGGATTCTAAGAACATTATATTCATATTGAGTAAAAAACTACTTTTTGCATTAGCAAGATTTAAAAAAGCATATATTTCGAGTAAAAATCCAAAAGATGCATTATTTCAGGCATTATTAGCCATTTTTCATGTGTGGTGTAGGAGTTATGTTTAAATAACTGTCATATTGAGTGTTACAGTATACAGTTATATTGAGTAAAACCTCATTTTTGTATTTGCAAACAATAGAAAAACAACTGTATCTAGTAAAACTCATATGTATTTAATATCACAGGCATTTTTAGACATTTTGCACGTTTGGATTAGGAATTATGTTGGAATACATTTTTATTGCTTTTTTCGCATTATCTCAGGATTATAAGTACATTACTGTCAAATTTAGTAAAAAAATACTTTTTGTTTTCGCAAATCTTACCAAATGTTTTTTTTCCAGTAAAACTGTCTAAGATACATTTCTTCAAGCATTATTAGACATTTTGCATTTCTACTTTTTGAGTTATGTTTCAAAAACTTTCATTTTGCATTTGACCAATATGAGGCCAGCAAAACCTAATTGTTGTATTTGTGAACATTTCCAAAATACCTGAGTCTGCTAAAACCCACATAAATTCAACATTACAGGCTTTTTTAGACAAATTTCAAGTTTGTTTTTGGAGTTATGATTATAAACCTTTCATATTTAATATGACAGTTACACTGTTATATTGAATAAAAAAAACTAACTTGTGTCTTTGCAAACCCTACAAAAGATTATTTTTCTAGTACAACTGACAAAAATACACATCCCTAGGCCTTATTAGCCATTTTTCATGTGTTGTTTAGAAGTTATGTTTGAATAAATTTTTTTGCTTTTTTTGCATTATCTCAGGATTCTAAGACTATTATAGTCATATTGAATAAAAAACTACTTTTTGCATCTGCAAGATTTAAAAAAGCATATGTTTCGAGTAAAACTCCCAAAGATGCATTATTTCAGGCATTATTAGCCATTTTTCATGTGTGGTGTAGGAGTTATGTTTAAATAACTGTCATATTGAGTGTTACAGTATACAGTCATATTGAGTAAAACCTCATTTTTGTATTTACAAACCATAGAAAAACAACTGTATCTAGTAAAACTCACATGTATTCAATATCACAGGCATTTTTAGACATTTTGCACGTTTGGATTAGGAATTATGTTGGAATACATTTGTATTGCTTTTTTCGCAATACAAATGTCAAATTGAGTAAAAAATTAAATTTTATTTTTGCAAACCTTACCAAATTATTTTTTTTCAGGAAAACTCTCAAAGATGCATTTCTACAGTTATTATTAGACATTATACATGTGTATTTTTGGAGTTATGTTTTAAAAACTGTAATTTTGAGTGTGACCAATATGAGGCCAGTAAAACCTAAGCTTTGTATTTGTGATTCTTTCCAAAATACCTGATTCAGGTAAAACTCACATACATTCAACATTAAGGCTTTTTAAGACAAATTTCATGTTTGGTTTTGGAGTTATTATTATAAACCTTTCACATTTAGTATGACAATCCTCCGGAGGCAGCAGACAGGTACCGTCAGGCTAAACATATTTGAAGCCTGGTATATAAAGGTTTATGCTTTTACTAACAATTTAACATTTTTCTCTGTAATATGGCACACGCTGGTGAGTGCAAGACATACTTGATCAACAGCCAACAGCCACACAGGTCACACTGACGGTGGCCGTACAAACAAATTTCACACTGTTACAAATATGCGCCACACTGTGAACCCTCATCAAACAAGAATGACAAACACATTTCGGGAGAACATCTTCACCGTAACACAAAATAAACACAAAAGAACAAATACCCAGAATGCCATGCAGCGCTACTCTTCCGGGCTACACCCCCGCAACCACCAAACCCCGCCCGCCTCAACTGGCGCAAGGAGGGGGACCGTGATGTGGGGTGGTGGCAGGGGTGTAGCCCGAAAGAGTAGCGCTGCATGGAATTCTGGGTATTTGTTCTTTTGTGTTTATTTTGTGTTACGGTAAAGATGTTCTCCCGAAATGTGTTCGTCATTCTTGTTTGATGTGGTTTCACAATATTGGCGCATATTTGTAACAGTGTTAATTTTTTTTGTACAGCTCCCGTCAGTGTGATTTGTAATGCTGTTAATCAAGTACGTCTTGTAGTCAACATTGTACAACCAACAAATCCTCGCATAACATGCGTGCGGCCCCCTCGGCATGCTGTTGGTTTGCTGAATGAGCGAACACGACAAAAGGTTGTCAAGGAAGTTGAAGGCAGTGCTGTCACAGAACCACATTAAAATGTTTGTCCGGTCGATATAGGGACAATCCATTGCGAGGGTCACAGGAAGCCTCTCGTTAAAATTGGGAGGATTCGCAAGTATGTTGCTAGGTCTGGATGGTCATTCAAAGAAGCTGAATCCACTTTTCATGTAGTTTCAGCATCCAGTGGCCCCCTATTTTAACAATTCAGAAAGAGTGTAAAATAATGGTATTTTTCTGTGGAAATACCAGCATTGTCACTTTATTAAAGTTGGTTGATCATATTAATTTGGAAAAACTCTGTAGAATAAAAGTATTTTTCTGCAAAACTGTTTGCATCAATACTTTATTAAAGGTTGTTGACCTTAATAATATTGTAAAAATCCGTAAAATTACGATATTTTTCCGCAAAACGTTTCATGAAAATTTCTGTAAATATAATGTTTTTGATTATTATTTGGTTTGCAATGTTTTACTTAAATGTTATAGTTTTCGTTTGGCAGCCGTATCTGCCAGTAGATGACAGTTTGTTTTACAGAATTATTTTTTTTGTGTGTATAGACATTTATCTTTGTCAGTTTTACTAGAAAAAATATATTTTTTAAGGTTCTCAAACACACAAGGTACACTGTAAAAAAAAAAATCTGTAAAAAAACTAATCTACTGGTAGCTACGGCTGCCAAATGAAAACCATAAAATTAAAGTAAAACACTGTAGACCAAATAATGATCTAAAACATTATATTTACAGAAATTTTCATTAAACGTTTTGTGGAAAAATATGAACATTTTTCAGATTCTTACTAAATTGTTAAGATCAACCACCTTTAATAAAGTGACAATGCAAACAGTTCTGCAGAAAAATACCTTTTTTCTACAGAGTTTTTCCAATTAATTACGATCAACCAACTTTAATGGAGTGACAATGCTGGCGGTTCCACAGAAAACATGATTATTTTACAGATTTTTTCTGAATTATTAAGATCAAGAGTCTCAAACTTGTGTCTGGGGGTTTTCATGCCCCCTGGTAGGGTCTCCCAAGACAAACAGGTCCTAGGTGAGTGATCAGACAAAGAGCAGCTCAAAGACTTCTATGGAATTGCAACGAAATGAACCCAGATTTCCCTCGCCCGGACGTGGGTCACCGGGGCCCTGCTCTGGAGCCAGGCCCGGAGTTGGGGCACGATGGCGAGCGCCTGGTGGTCGGGCCTGTTCCCATGGGGCCCGGCCGGGCACAGCCCGAAGAGGCAACGTGGGTCATCCCTCCAATGGGCTCACCACTCATAGGAGGGGCCATAGAGGTCGGGTGCATTGTGAGCTGGGCGGCAGCCGAAGGCAGGGCACTTGGCGGTCCGATCCTCGGCTACAGAAGCTAGCTCTTGGGACGTGGAACGTCACCTCACTGGGGGGGAAGGAGCCTGAGCTAGTGCGCGAGGTAGAGAAGTTCCGGCTGGATATAGTCGGACTCACCTCGACGCACAGCAAGGGCTCTGGAACCAGTTCTCTCGAGAGGGACTGGACCCTCTTCCACTCTGGCGTTGCCGGCAGTGAGAGGCGACGGGCTGGGGTGGCAATTCTGGTTGCCCCCCGGCTCAAAGCCTGTACGTTTGAGTTCAACCCAGTGGACGAGAGGGTAGCTTCCCTTCGCCTTCGGGTGGGGGGACGGGTCCTGACTGTTGTTTGTGCTTACGCACCAAACAGCAGTTCAGAATACCCACCCTTTTTGGGAGCACTCGAGGGAGTACTGGAAAGTGCTCCTCCGGGTGATTCCCTTGTCCTACTAGGAGACTTCAATGCTCATGTTGGCAACGACAGTGAAACCTGGAGAGGCGTGATTGGGAAGAATGGCCGCCCGGATCTGAACCCGAGTGGTGTTTTGTTATTGGACTTTTGTGCTCGTCACAGTTTGTCGATAACAAACACCATGTTCAAACATAAGGGTGTCCATATGTGCACTTGGCACCAGGACACCCTAGGCCGCAGTTCCATGATCGACTTTGTAGTTGTGTCATCGGATTTGCGGCCTCATGTTTTGGACACTCGGGTGAAGAGAGGGGCGGAGCTTTCTACCGATCACCACCTGGTGGTGAGTTGGCTGCGATGGTGGGGGAGGATGCCGGACAGACCTGGCAGGCCCAAGCGCATTGTGAGGGTCTGCTGGGAACGTCTGGCAGAGTCTCCTGTCAGAGAGAGTTTCAATTCACACCTCCGGGAGAACTTTGAACATGTCACGAGGGAGGTGCGGGACATTGAGTCCGAGTGGACCATGTTCCGAACCTCTATTGTCGAGGCGGCTGATTGGAGCTGTGGCCGCAAGGTTGTTGGTGCCTGTCGTGGCGGTAATCCCAGAACCCGTTGGTGGACACCAGCAGTGAGGGATGCCGTCAAGCTGAAGAAGGAGTCCTATCGGGTTCTTTTGGCTCATAGGACTCCGGAGGCAGTGGACGGGTACCGACGGGCCAAGCGGTGTGCAGCTTCAGCGGTCGCGGAGGCAAAAACTCGGACATGGGAAGAGTTCGGGGAAGCCATGGAAAACGACTTCCGGACGGCTTCGAAGCGATTCTGGACCACCATACGGCGCCTCAGGAAGGGGAAGCAGTGCACTATCAACACCGTGTATGGTGCGGATGGTGTTCTGCTGACTTCGACTGCGGATGTTGTGGATCGGTGGAGGGAATACTTCGAAAACCTCCTCAATCCCACCAACACGTCTTTCTTTGAGGAAGCGGTGCCTGGGGAATCTGTAGTGGACTCTCCTATTTCTGGGGCTGAGGTCGCTGAGGTAGTTAAAAAGCTCCTCGGCGGCAAGGCCCCGGGGGTGGATGAGATCCGCCCGGAGTTCCTTAAGGCTCTGGATGCTGTGGGGCTGTCTTGGTTGACAAGACTCTGCAGCATCGCGTGGACATCGGGGGCGGTACCTCTGGATTGGCAGACCGGGGTGGTGGTTCCTCTCTTTAAGAAGGGGGACCGGAGGGTGTGTTCCAACTATCGTGGGATCACACTCCTCAGCCTTCCCGGTAAGGTTTATTCAGGTGTACTGGAGAGGAGGCTTCGCCGGATAGTCGAACCTCGGATTCAGGAGGAACAGTGTGGTTTTCGTCCTGGTCGTGGAACTGTGGACCAGCTCTATACTCTCGGCAGGGTTCTTGAGGGTGCATGGGAGTTTGCCCAACCAGTCTACATGTGCTTTGTGGACTTGGAGAAGGCATTCGACCGTGTCCCTCGGGAAGTCCTGTGGGGAGTGCTCAGAGAGTATGGGGTATCGGAATGTCTTATTGTGGCAGTCCGCTCCCTGTATGATCAGTGTCAGAGCTTGGTCCGCATTGCTGGCAGTAAGTCGGACATGTTTCCAGTGAAGGTTGGACTCCGCCAAGGCTGTCCTTTGTCACCGATTCTGTTCATAACTTTTATGGACAGAATTTCTAGGCGCAGTCAAGGCGTTGAGGGGTTCCGGTTTGGTGGCCACGGGATTAGGTCTCTGCTTTTTGCAGATGATGTAGTCCTGATGGCTTCATCTGGCCGGGATCTTCAGCTCTCACTGGATCGGTTCGCAGCCGAGTGTGAAGCGACCGGAATGAGAATCAGCACCTCCAAGTCAGAGTCCATGGTTCTCGCCCGGAAAAGGGTGGAGTGCCATCTCCGGGTTGGGGAGGAGACCCTGCCCCAAGTGGAGGAGTTCAAGTACCTAGGAGTCTTGTTCACGAGTGGGGGAAGAGTGGATCGTGAGATCGACAGGCGGATCGGTGCGGCGTCTTCAGTAATGCGGACGTTGTATCGATCCGTTGTGGTGAAGAAGGAGCTGAGCCGGAAGGCAAAGCTCTCAATTTACCGGTCGATCTACGTTCCCATCCTCACCTATGGTCATGAGCTTTGGGTCATGACCGAAAGGATAAGATCACGGGTACAAGCGGCCGAAATGAGTTTCCTCCGCCGGGTGGCGGGGCTCTCCCTTAGAGATAGGGTGAGAAGCTCTGCCATCCGGGAGGAGCTCAACGTAAAGCCGCTGCTCCTCCACATCGAGAGGAGCCAGATGAGGTGGTTCGGGCATCTGGTCAGGATGCCACCCGAACGCCTCCCTAGGGATGTGTTTAGGGCACGTCCAGCTGGTAGGAGGCCACGGGGAAGACCCAGGACACGTTGGAAAGACTATGTCTCCCGGCTGGCCTGGGAACGCCTCGGGATCCCCCGGGAAGAGCTAGACGAAGTGGCTGGAGATAGGGAAGTCTGGGCTTCCCTGCTTAGGCTGCTGCCCCCGCGACCCGACCTCGGATAAGCGGAAGATGATGGATGGATGGATGGAGTCTCAAACTCAGTTTACCGGGGGGCTATAGTGTGTAGAAACTACGTGAAAAGTGAATTCACCTTCCTTTAATGGCAATACTGACATGGCAACATACTTGCCAATCTTTACAGGAGACTCCCTGTGACCGTAGTGAAGGGCTATCCGATATCGACTGGACAAGCATCTTTAAGGCCCGCTGTGACAGTACTGCAAGTGGTGTTTTGTTATTAGCCTTTTGTGCTCGTCATAGGTTGTCCATAACATACTTGATCAACAGCTATATAGCTCACACTGACGGTGGCTGTCCAAAAAATGTTAACATTGTTACAAATATGCACCACATATTGTGAACCCACATCAAACAAGAATGACAAACACATTTTGGGAGAACATCTTCACCGTAACACAAAATAAACACAAAAGAACAAATACCCCGAATTCCATGCAGTGCTACTCTTCCGGGCTACACCCCCGCCACCACCCCACATCACCGCCCCCCTCCATGTGTCGGTTGAGGTGGGCGGGGTTTGGTGGTTGCGGGGGTGTAGCCCGGGCGAGTAGCGCTGCATGGCATTCTGGGTATTTGTTATTTTGTGTTTATTTTGTGTTACGGTGAAGATGTTCTCGCGAAATGTGTTTGTCATTCTTGTTTGATGTGGGTTCACAGTGTGGCGCATATTTGTAACAGTGTAAAATGTGTTTGTATGGCCACCGTCAGTGTGACTTGTATGGCTGTTGGAGCCAGATGAGGTGGTTCGGGCATCTGGTCAGGATGCCACCCACACCCCTCCCTAGGGAGGCGATTAGGGCATGTCCAACCGGTAGGAGGCCACGGGGAAGATCCAGGACACGCTGGGAAGACTTTGTCTCCCGGCAGGCCTGGCAACGCTTCGGGATTCCCTGGGTAGGAGCTAGACGAAGTGGCTTGGGAGTGGGAAGGCTGGGCTTTCCTGCTTAGGCTGCTGCCCCCGCGACCCGACTTCTGATAAGCGGAAGAAGATGGAGGCAATTGTGATCTTCTGGCTCTTAGATCCCAAACGCTTAAAGTCCCTGTGACACTTTTTAGTCTTTGTTACAATCAGCCGCTCTCTTTCTTCTTTCTAATGCATCAAAAAAATGTGTACTCATACCCGGAAGTAGCTTCCTTATATCCGTCCACAGACCAAACGAGACACTTCAAAATAAAAGTATGCCCACATACTGTTTAAAAGGGTGCTGCTCGTTTTTCGTATGTGGGTAACAACATTGAACTATCTATAAATGGTTGATTTTTAGAGGCTAGTAAGATAAAGTGTTGTACCTGACAAGTTTGGGCTACCTTGCTTCTGCAGCCTTCATAGGAAGTGTCACATGATGTTAGCGTGACGTTGTCTGTGACGTGTTGTATGGATTGTTTTGATTGATACTTTTATTAATAGATTGCCAAGTACAGTACATATTCCGTACAATTGACCACTAAATGGTAACACCCCAATAAGTTTTTCAACTTGTTTAAGTCGGGGTCCACGCTAATCAATTCATGGTAAAAAAAAGTGATTCCCTTGACCGAGCATCAAACCCGGATCGCGACGGTGAGCGCATTGAATCCTAACCACTAGACTGTACCATCAAGTACAGCCAGGAACAACACTTTACGTTACTAACCAATATAAATAAACCATTTATATATACACGTCAGTAGGCTAAATGAACCTCTTCAACATAACATTTAACTATGTATATATATTTCCCAATGGTTCAACCGCCACCTGCCCGAATCTATTTAAAATATATTTTTTCGTCAAGTCACCCGCCCAACCTGCTGTTTATCCGCGGACTCCACGGTTGTGACCGTAAACCGCGCATCTCTACTAGATACAGTTGTTTTTTTATTGTTTGCAAATACAAAAATTTGGTTTTACTCAATATGACTGTATACAATATGACAGTTATTTTTACATAACTCCTACACCACACATGAAAAATGGCTAATAATGCCTGAAAAAATGCATCTTTGGGAGTTTTACTCGAAACATATGCTTTTTTAAATCTTGCAAATGCAAAAAGTAGTTTTTAACTCAATATGACAATAATGTTCTTAGAATCTTGAGATAATGTGACAAAAGCAATAAAAATGTTTTCAAACATCCCTTCTAAAGAACAAATGCAAAATGACTAATAATGCCTAGAGATATGTATCTTTGTTCGCGGTACTAGAAAAATTATATTTTGTAAAAAGTATGTTTTTACTCAATTTGACAAGAATGTACATACAAGTCTGAGATATTGCAAGAAAAAAGCAATACAAATGTATTCCAGCATAATTCCTAATCCAAACGTGCAAAATGTGTAAAAATGCCTGTGATATTGAATCCATTTGAGTTTTACTAGACACAATTGTTTTTTTTATGGTTCGCAAATACAAACATTTGGTTTTACTCAATACACGGGCAAAATGTCTAATAATGCCTGAAGAAATGTATCATTTTGAGTTTTACTGGAAAAAAAAACATATAGTAAGATGTGCAAAAACAAAAAGTAATTTTTTACCCAATTTCACAGTAATGTACTGAGAATCCTGAGCTAATGTGAAAAAAGCAATGAAATGTCCTCCAACATAATTCCTAATCCAAACGTGCAAAATGTCTAAAAATGCCTGCGATATTGAATCCATGTGAGTTTTACTAGATGCAGTTGTTTTTTTATGGTTTGCAAATACAAAAATTTGGTTTTACTCAATATGACTATATACTGTAACACTCAATATGACAGTTATTTAAACATAATTCCTACACCACACATGAACAATGGCTAATAATGCCTGAAAGAATGCATCTTTGGGAGTTTTGCTGGAAACATATGCTTTTGTAAATCTTGCAAATGCAAAAACTAGTTTTTTACTCAATATGACAATCTATTTTTTTGGATTCCTGAGATAATGCTAAAAAAGCAATACAAATGTATTCAAACATAACTTCTAAACAACACATGCAAATTGGATAATAATGCCTACACTGTAAAAAAAAATCATATTTTTATGGTTAATTTACTCTAAATTTCTACTGTAATTTTTCTTTTTTTTTCAAATAGGTTATAAAACTGAAGAATTGAAGACATTATCTGTAAATAAACAAACTGTCTGTTATTTTAAGTAATATGCCAGTATTGACAAACTATGTATATTACTATTTTTTATTACAGAAAAAAACCAAATCAATAATACATATCATTTTCTGTTTTCTCAAATTACTTTCAAATTCATGTAAATTTACAGTAATTAACTTCCATTTAACATGTATTTGTTATATAAAAGTCCATGTCCATATTAACAATCTACCAGTTTTATATGTAATTTAAAAGAATATCTTTTTTTTTTTAATATGTACGTGTGTTTTTGTATTTACGTTGAAAAATATTTGTAGCCTGTCATATAAAGGTTTATGCTTGTACAAACAATTCAAGATTTTTCTCTGTAATATGACACACGTTGGTGAGTGCAAGACATACTTGATCTACAGCCAACAGCCACACAGGTCACACTGACGGTGGCCATACAAATATATTTAACACTGTTACAAATATGCGCCACACTGTGAACCCACATCAAACAAGAATGACAAACACATTTCACGAGAACATCTTCACCGTAACACAAAATAAACACAAAAGAACAAATACCCAGAATGCCAAGCAGCGCTACTCTTCCGGGCTACACCCCCGCAGCCACCAAACCCCGCCCACCTCAACCAACACATGGAGGGGGGCGGTGATGTGGGGTGGTGGCGGGGGTGTAGCCCGGAAGAGTAGCGCTGCATGGAATTCTGGGTATTTGTTCTTTTGTGTTTATTTTGTGTTACGGTGAAGATGTTCTCCCAAAATGTGTTTGTCATTCTTGTTTGATGTGGGTTAGCATTGTGTCGCATATTTGTAACAATGTTAAAAATTGTTGTACAGCCACCGTCAGTGTGATCTATATTGCTGTTGATCAAGTACGTCTTGTGGTCAACATTGTATGCCCTATGAACCTTTGTACAATTTGAGTGCATCTACTTTAGGCAAGCTGTTAGTTAGCTGAATTAGTGAGCACAAAGCAAGATTGTCAAGGAAGTTGAAGGCAATGTTGTCACAGGCATCACCTTAAAATGATTGTCACACTGATAAATAAACAATACTCTACGAGATACACAAGAGGTCTCTTTATATTTCGGGAGGATTGGCAAACATGTTGCTAAGTCTAGATTGCCATTCAAAGAAGGTGAATCCACTTTTCATGTAGTTTCAGCATCCGGTGGACCCTAGTTAAATTGAATTAGAAACCCCTGATCTTAACAACTCAAAAAGTCTGTAAAATAATAGCCTTTTTCTGTGGTACTGCCAGCATTGTCACATCATTAAAGTTGGTTGATCTTATTAATTTGGAAAAACCCTGTGGAATAAAAGTATTTTTCTGCAAAACTATTTGCATCGTTATTTTATTAAAGGTGGTTGAATTTAATAATTTGGTAAAAGTCTGTAAAATTACGATATTTTTCCGCAAAACGTTTCATGAAAATTTCTGTAAGTATGTTTTTGATTATTATTTGGTTTACAATGTTTTATTTAAATTTTATAGTTTTCGTTTGGCAGTCGTATCTGCCAGTAGATGACAGTTTTTTTTACAGAATTTTTTTTACAGTGTAGAGACATTGATCTTTTTCAGTTTTACTAGAAAAAATATATTTTTTAAGGTTCTCAAACACACAAGGTACACTGTAAAAAAAATTCTGTAAAAAAAACTGTAATCTACTGGCAGCTACGTCTACCAAATGAAAACCATAAAATTAAAGTAAAACACTGTATACCAAATAATGAACTAAAACATATTTACAGAAATTTTCATTAAACGTTTTGCGGAAAAGTATAAACAAATTTCAGATTTTTACTAAATTGTTAAGATCAAAAACCTTTAATAAAGTGACGATGCAAACAGCTCTGCTGGAAAATACCTTCATTCTACAGAGTTTTTCCAATTAGTTACGATCAACCAACTTTAATGGAGTGACAATGCTGGCAGTTCCACAGAAAAATACCATTATTTTACAGATTTTTTCTGAATTATTAAGTTCAGGGGTCTCAAACTCAGTGTACAGGGGGGCTACAGTGTGTAGAAACTACGTGAAGAGTGGATTCACCTTCTTTGAATGGCTATACCGACCTGGCAACATACTTGCCAATTTTTACAGGAGACTCCCTGTGTTTTTCTATGGTTTGCAAACAAAAAATTTAGGTTTTACTCAATATGACTGTATACGGTAACACTCAATATGACGATTATTTAAACATAACTCTTACACCACAATGCAAAATGTCTAATAATGCCTAAAGAAATGCATCTTTGAGAGTTTTCCTGAAAAAAAAAACATTTGGCAAGGTTTGCAAAAACAAAATATAATTTTTTACTCAATTTGACAGTAATGTACTTAGATTCCTGAGATAAAGCGAAAAAAGCAATAAAAATGTATTCCAACATAATTCCTAATCAAAACTTGCAAAATGTCTAAAAATGCCTATGATATTGAATACATGTGAGTTTTACTAGATATAGTTGTTTTTCTATGGTTTGCAAATACAAAATTTAGGTTTTACTCAAAATGACTGTATACTGTAACACTCAATATGACAGTTATTTAAACATAACTCCTACACCACACATGAAAAATGGCTAATAATGCCTGAAATAATGGGAGTGTTACTCGAAACATATGGTTTTTTATATCTTGCAAATGCAAAAAGTAGTTTTTTATTCAATATGACTATAGTAGTCTTAGAATCCTGAGATAATGCAAAAAAAGCAATAAAAATGTATTCAAACATAACTCCTACACCACACATGAAAAATGGCTAATAATGCCTGAAATAATGGTTCTTTGGGAGTTTTACTCGAAGCATATGCTTTTTTAAATCTTGCAAATGCAAAAAGTAGTTTTTTACTCAATATGACTATAATGTTCTTAGAATCCTGAGATAATGCGAAGAAAAAAAAAAGGTATTCAAACATAACTTTTAATCCAAACGTGTAAAATGTCAAAAAATGCCTGTAATTTTGAATAAATGTTAGTTTTACTAGATACAGTTGTTTTTTTTATAGTTTGCAAAAACAAAAATGAGGTTTTACTCAATATGACTGTATACTGTCATATTGGGCGTTACAGTATACAGTCATATTGAGTAAAACCTAGTTTTTGTATTTGTGATTCTTTCCAAAATACCCGATTCTGGTAAAACTCACATAAATTCAATATTACATGCTTTTTTAGACAAATTTCACGTTTAGTTTTGGAGTTATGATTATAAACCTTTCATATTAGTATGACGGTTACACTGTTATATTGAATAAAAAAACTAACTTGTGTCTTTGCAAACCTTACACAAGATAATTTTTCTAGTACAACTAACAAAAATACATATCTCTAGGCAACACATGCCATTTTGCATGTGTTGTTTAGAAGTTATGTTGGAATACATTTGTATTGCTTTTTTCGCATTATCTCAGGATTCTAAGACTATTATAGTTATATTGAATAAAAAACTACTTTTTGCATTTGCAAGATTTAAAAAAGCATATGTTTCGAGTAAAACTCCCATTATTTCAGGCATTATTAGCCATTTTTCATGTGTGGTGTAGGAGTTATGTTTAAATAACTGTCATATTGAGTGTTACAGTATTCAGTCATATTGAGTAAAACCTCAATTTTGTATTTGCAAACCATAGAAAAACAACTGTATCTAGTAAAACTCACAATGTTCAATATCATAGGCATTTTTAGAACTTTTGCAAGTTTTGATTAGGAATTATGTTGGAATACATTTTTATTGTTTTTTTCCTTTTATCTCAAGTATGTTGCCAGGTCGGTATAGCCATTCAAAGAAGGCTAATCCACTCTTCACATAGTTTCTACACACTGTAGCCCCCCTGTACACTGAGTTTGAGACCCCTGAACTTAATAATTCAGAAAACATCTGTAAAATAATGGTATTTTTCTGTGGAACTGCCATCATTGTCACTCCATTAAAGTTGGTTGATCGTAACTAATTGGAAAAACTCTGTAGAAAAAAGGTATTTTCCAGCAGAGCTGTTTGCATCGTCACTTTATTAAAGGTGGTTGATCTTAACAATTTAGTAAAAATCTGAAATTTGTTTATACTTTTCCGCAAAACGTTTAATGAAAATTTCTGTAAATATGTTTTAGTTCATTATTTGGTATACAGTGTTTTACTTTAATTTTATGGTTTTCATTTGGTAGACATAGCTGCCAGTAGATTACAGTTTTTTTACAGAATTTTTTTTACAGTGTACCTTGTGTGTTTGAGAACCTTAAAAAATATATTTTTTCTAGTAAAACTGAAAAAGATCAATGTCTCTACACTGTAAAAAAAATTCTGTAAAAAAAAACTGTCATCTACTGGCAGATACGACTGCCAAACGAAAACTATAAAATTTAAGTAAAACATTGTAAACCAAATAATAATCAAAAACATACTTACAGAAATTTTCATGAAACGTTTTGCGGAAAAATATCGTAATTTTACAGACTTTTACCAAATTATTAAATTCAACCACCTTTAATAAAGTAACGATGCAAATAGTTTTGCAGAAAAATACTTTTATTCCACAGGGTTTTTACAGGCTTTTTTAGACAAATTTCACGTTTAGTTTTGGAGTTATGATTATAAACCTTTCATATTTAGTATGACAGTTACACTGTTATATGGAATAAAAAAACTAACTTGTGTCTTTGCAAACCTTACAAAAGATCATTTTTCTAGTACAACTAACAAAAATACATATCTCTAGGCATTATTAGCCTATTTGCATAAGTTGTTTAGAAGTTATGTTGGAACACATTTTTATTGCTTTTTCGCATTATCTCAGGATTCTAAGACTATTATAGTCATATTGAATAAAAAACAACTTTTTGCATTTGCAAGATTTTAAAAAGCATATGCTTCGAGTAAAACTCCAAAAGATGCATTATTTCAGGCATTATTAGCCATTTTTCATGTGTGGTGTAGGAGTTATGTTTAAATAACCGTCATATTGAGTGTTACAGTATACAGTCATATTGACTAAAACCTCATTTTTGTATTTGCAAACCATATAAAAACAACTGTATCTAGTAAAACGCACATGTATTCAATATCACAGGCATTTTTAGACATTTTGCACGTTTGGATTAGGAATTATGTTGGAATACATTTTTATTGTTTTTTTCGCTTTATCTCAGGATTCTAAGAACATTGTCAAATTGAGCAAAAAATTATATTTTGTTTTTTCAGGAAAACTCTCAAAGATGCATTTCTTCAGGCATTATTAGACATTTTGCATGCATATTTTTGGAGTTTTGTTTCAAAAACCGTCATTTTGAGTGTGACCAATATGAGGCCCGTACAATTGACCACTAAATGGTAACACCCCAATAAGTTTTTCAACTTGTTTAAGTCGGGGTCCACGCTAATCAATTCATGATTAAAAAAAAGTGATTTCCTTCACCGAGCATCAAACCCGGATCGCGACGGTGAGCGCATTGAATCCTAACCACTAGACTGTAGCATCAAGTACAGCCAGGAGCAACACTTTACGTTACTAACCAATATAAATAAACCATTTATATATACACGTCAGTAGGTTAAATGAAACTCTTCAACATAACATTTCACTATGTATATATATTTCCCAATGGTTCAACCGCCACCTGCCCGAATCTATTTAAAATATATTTTTTCGTCAATTCACCCGCCCGACCTGCTGTTTATCCGCGGACTCCACGGTTGTGACCGTAAACCGCGCATCTCTACTGGATAGAGTTGTTTTTTTATTGTTTGCTAATACAAAAATTTGGTGTTACTCAATATGACTGTATACAATATGACAGTTATTTTTACATAACTCCTACACCACACATGAAAAATGGCTAATAATGCCTGAAAAAATGCACCTTTGGGAGTTTTACTCGAAACATATGCTTTTTTAAATCTTGCAAATGCAAAAAGTAGTTTTTTACTCAATATGACAATAATGTTCTTAGAATCTTTAGATAATGTGACAAAAGCAATAAAAATGTTTTCAAACATCCCTTCCAAACAACAAATGCAAAATGACTAATAATGCCTGGAGATATGTATCTTTGTTAGCGGTATTAGAAAAATTATATTTTGTAAAAAGTATGTTTTTACTCAATTTGACAAGAATGTACATACAATTCTGAGATATTGTAAAAAAAAAAGCAATACAAATGTATTCCATCATAATTCCTAATCCAAACGTGCAAAATGTCTAAAAATGTCTGTGATATTGAATCCATTTGAGTTTTACTAGACACAGTTGTTTTTTTATGGTTCGCAAATACAAACATTTGGTTTTACTCAATACACGGGCAAAATGTCTAATAATGCCTGAAGAAATGTATCATTTTGAGTTTTACTGGAAAAAAAACATATGGTAAAGTTTGAAAAAACAAAAAGTAATTTTTTACCCAATTTCACAATAATGTACTGAGAATCCTGAGCTAATGCGAAAAAAGCAATTAAATGTCCTCCAACATAATTCCTAATCCAAACGTGCAAAATGTCTAAAAATGCCTGCGATATTGAATCCATGTGAGTTTTACTAGATGCAGTTGTTTTTTTATGGTTTGCAAATACAAAAATTTGGTTTTACTCAATATGACTGTATACTGTAACACTCAATATGACAGTTATTTAAACATAATTCCTACACCACACATGAACAATGGCTAATAATGCCTGAAAGAATGCATCTTTGGGAGTTTTGCTGGAAACATATGCTTTTGTAAATCTTGCAAATGCAAAAACTAGTTTTTTACTCAATATGACAATCATTTTTTTAGAATCCTGAGATAATGCTAAAAAAGCAATACAAATAAATTCAAACATAACTTCTAAACAACACATGCAAAATGGCTAATAATGCCTACACTGTAAAAAAAAAATTCATATTTTTATGGTTAATTTACTTTAAATTTCTACTGTATTTTTTTTTTAAATAGGTTATAAAACAGAAGAATTGAAAACATTATCTGTAAATAAACAAATTGTCTGTTATTTTAAGTAATATGCCAGTATTGACAAACTATGTATATTACTATTTTTTATTACAGAAAAATACCAAACCAATAATACATATCATTTTCTGGTTTGGTAAGGTTGGCGAAAACAAAAAGTATTTTTCTACTAATTTGACAGTAATGTACTTAGAATCCTGAGATAATGCAAAAAAAGCAATTTAAAGGTATTCCAACATAATTCCTAATTCAAACGTTCAAAATGTCTAAAAATGCCTGTGATGTTGAATAAATGTGAGTTTTACTAGATATAGTTTTTTTTTATGGTTTGCAAATACAAAATTTAGCATAATTTTTTTTAAATTTTGCAAATGCAAAAAGTTGTTTTTTACTCAACATGACTATAATGCTCTTAGATTCCTGAGATAATGCAAAAAAAGCAATAAAAATGTATTCAACAAAACTCCTACTCCAAACGTGCAAAATGTCCTAAAATGCCTGTGATATTGAATTAATGTTAGTTTTACTAGATACAGTTGTTTTTCTATGGTTTGCAAATACAAAATTTAGGTTTTACTCAATGTGACTGTATACTGTAACACTCAATATGACAGTTATTTAAACATAACTCCTACACCACACATGCAAAATGTCTAATAATGCCTGAAGAAATGCATCTTTGAGAGTTTTCCTGAAAAAAAAAAACATTTGGCAAGGTTTGCAAAAACCAAAAAATAATGTTTTACTCAATTTGACAGTAATGTACTTAGAATCCTGAGATAATGCGAAAAAAGCAATAAAATTGTATTCAAACATAACTTCCAAACAACGCATGAAAAATGGCTGATAATGCCTAGACATGTGTATTTTTGTTAGTTGTACTAGAAAATGTATCTTTTTAAGGTTAGCAAAGACACAAGTTAGTTTTTTTATTCAATATAACAGTGTAACTATCATACTAAATATTAAAGTTTTATAATCATAACTCGAAAACCAAACTTGAAATTTGTCTTAAAAAGCCTGTAATATTGAATTTATGTGAGTTTTAACGGAATCAGGTATTTTGGAGAGGTTCACAAATACAAAAATTAGGTTTTCCTGGCCTCATATTGGTCACACTCAAAATGACAGTTTTTGAAACATAACTCCTAAAGTAGAAATGCAACATGTCTAAAAATGCCTGAAGAAATGTATCTTTGAGAGTTTTTCTGGAAAAAAAAAACATTTGGTAAGGTTGGCGAAAACAAAAAGTATTTTTCTAGTAATTACATTATACAATATGACTGTATAATGTAACACTCAATTTGACAGTTATTTAAACATAACTCCTACACCACACATGCAAAATGTCTAATAATGCCGGAAGAAATGCATCTTTGAGACATTTGGCAAGGTTTGCAAAAACAAAATAATTTTTTTTTACTCAATTTGACGGTAATGTACTTAGAATCCGGAGATAAAGCCAAAAAAACAATAAAAATGTATTCAAACATAATTCTTAATCCAAACGTGCAAAATTTCTAAAAATGCCTATGATATGGAATACGCGTGAGTTTTACTAGATGCAGTTGTTTTTCTATGATTTGCAAATACAAAAAGGAGATTTTAGTCAATATGACTGTATACTGTAACACTCAATATGACAGTTTTTTAAACATAGTTCCTACACCACACATTAAAAATGGCTAATAATGCCTGAAATAATGCATCTTTTGGAGTTTTACTCGAAGCATAAGCTTTTTTAAATTTTGCAAATGCAAAAAGTAGTTTTTTACTCAACATGACTATAAAGTTCTTAGATTCCTAAGATAATGCGAAAAAAGCAATAAAATCATAACTCCTAATCCAAACGTGCAAAATGTCTAAAAATGCCTTTGATATTGAATACGTGTGAGTTTTACTAGATACAGTTGTTTTTCTATGGTTTGCAAATACACAATTTAGATTGTACTCAATGTGACTGTATACTGTAACACTCAATATGACAGTTATTTAAACATAACTCCTACAAACACACATGCAAAATGTCTAATACTGCCTGAAGAAATGCATCTTTGAGAGTTTTCCTGAAAAAAACATTTGGCAAGGTTTGCAAAAACAAAATATAATTTTTTACTCAATTTGACAGTAATGTACTTAGAATCCTGAGATAATGCAAAAAAAAGCAATAAAAATGTATTCAAACATAACTTCCAAACAACGCATGTAATATGGCTGATAATGCCTAGAGATGTGTATTTTTGTTAGTTCTACTAGAAAATTGATCTTTTGTAAGGTTAGCAAAGACACAAGTTTGTTTTTTTATTCCATATAACAGTGTAACTGTCAAACTAAATATGAAAGGTTTATAATCATAAACTTGAAATGTGTCTAAAAAAGCCTGTAATATTGAATTTACGTGAGTTTTACCAGAATCGGGTATTTTGGAAAGAATCACAAATACAAACATTCGGTTTTACTGGCCTCATATTGGTCACACTCAAAATGACAGTTTTTGAAACAAAAATCCAAAAATATGCATGCAAAATGTCTAATAATGCCTGAAAAAAGGCATCTTTGAGAGTTTTCCTGAAAAAAAAAAACATTTGACAAGGTTTGCAAAAACAAAATATATATTTTTTACTCAATTTGACAGTGATGTTCTTAGAATCCTGAGATAATGCGAAAAAAGCAATAAAAATGTATTCCAACCTAACTCCTAATCCAAACCTGCAAAATGTCTAAAAATGCCTGTGATATTGAGTAAATGTTAGTTTTTCTAGATACAGTGGTTTCTCTATGGTTTGCAAATACAAAATTTAGGTTTTACTCAATATGACTGTATACTGTAACACTCAATATGACAGTTATTTAAACATAACTCCTACACCACACATGAAAAATGGCTAATAATGCCTGAAATAATGCATCTTTGGGGGGTTCACTCGAAGCATATGATTTTTTAAATCTTGCAAATGCAAAAAGTAGTTTTTTTCGCAATATGACTATAATGTTCTTAGAATCCTGAGATAATGCGAAAAAAGCAATAAAAATGTATTCCAACATAACTCCTAATCCAAACGTGCAAAATGTCTAAAAATGCCTGTGATAAGGAATACATGTTAGTTTTACTAGATACAGTTGTTTTTTTATGGTTTGCAAATACAAAATTTAGGTTTTACTCAATATTACTGTATACTGTAGAACTCAATATGACAGTTTTTTAAACATAACTCCTACACCACACATGAAAAATGGCTAATAATGCCTGAAATAATGCATCTTTGGGGGTTTCACTCGAAGCATATGCTTTTTTAAATCTTGCCAATGCAAAAAGTAGTTTTTTTCTCAATATGACTATAATGTTCTTAAAATCCTGAGATAATGCGAAAAAGGCAATAAAAATGTATTCCAACATAACTCCTAATCCAAACGTGCAAAATGTCTAACAATGTCTGTGATAAGTAATACATGTTAGTTTTACTAGATACAGTTGTTTTACTATAGTTTGCAAATACAAAATGTATGTTTTACTCAATATGACTGTATACTGTAACACTCAATATGACAGTTATTTAAACATAACTCCTACACCACGCATGAAAAATAGCTAATAATGCCTGAAATAATGCATCTTTGGGAGTTTTACTCGAAACATATGCTTTTTTAAATCTTGCAAATGCAAAAAGTACTTTTTTATTCAATATTACTATAATAGTCTTAGAATCCTGAGATAATGAGAAAAAAGCAATAAAAATGTATTCAAACATAACTTTTAAACAACACATGCAAAATGGCTAATAATGCCTAGAGATATGTATTTTTGTTAGTTGTACTAGAAAAATGATCTTTTGTAAGGTTTGCAAAGACACAAGTTAGTTTTTTTATTCAATATAACAGTGTAACTGTCATACTAAATATGAAAGGTTTATAATCATAACTCCAAAACCAAACTTGAAATTTGTCTAAAAAAGCCTGTAGTATATAATATACGTGAGTTTTACCAGAATCGGGTATTTTGGAAAGAATCACAAATACAAACATTGGGTTTTACTGGCCTCATATTGGTCACACTCAAAATGACAGTTTTTGAAACAAAACTCCAAAAATATGCATGCAAAATGTCTAATAATGCCTGAAGAAATGCATCTTTGAGAGTTTTCCTGAAAAAAAACAAATATTTGGCAATATTTGCAAAAACAAAATATGAT
Source organism: Nerophis ophidion (assembly GCF_033978795.1). Classification (NCBI taxonomy): domain Eukaryota; kingdom Metazoa; phylum Chordata; class Actinopteri; order Syngnathiformes; family Syngnathidae; genus Nerophis; species Nerophis ophidion. The sequence continues at coordinate 142,836 of NW_026907008.1, forward strand.
TTTTTACTCAATTTGACAGTAATGTACTTAGAATCCTGAGATAAAGCGAAAAAAACAAAAAAAATTTATTCCAACATAATTCCTAATCCAAACGTGCAAAATGTCTAAAAAAGTCTCTGATATTGAATACATGTGAGTTTTACTAGATACAGTTGTTTTTCTATGGTTTGCAAATAGAAAAATGAGGGTTTAGTCAATATGACTGTATACGTTAACACTCAATATAACAGTTATTTAAACATAAATCCCACACAACACATGAAAAATGGCTAATAATGCCTGAAATAATGCATGTTTTGGAGTTTTACTGGAAGCATATGCTTTTTTAAATTTTGCAAATGCAAAAAGTAGTTTTTTACTCAATATGACTATAATATTCTTTGAATCCTGAGATAATGCGAAAAAAGCAATAAAAATGTATTCCAACATAACTCCTAATCCAAACGTGCAAAATGTCTAAAAATGCCTGTGATATTGAATAATTGTTAGTTTTACTAAATACAGTTGTTTTTTTATGGTTTGCAAATACAAAATTTAGGTTTTACTCAATATGACTGTATACTGTAACACTCAATATGACAGTTATTTAAACATAAGTCCTACACCACACATGGAAAATGGCTAATAATGCCTGAAATAATGCATCTTTGGGGGTTTCACTCGAAGCATATGCTTTTTTAAATCTTGCAAATGCAAAAAGTAGTTTTTATTCAATATGACTATAATTGTCTTAGAATCCTGAGATAATGCGAAAAAAGCAATAAAATGTATTCAAACATAACTTTTAAACAACACATGCAAAATGGCTAATAATGCCTAGAGATATGTATTTTTGTTTGTTGTACTAGAAAAATGATCTTTTGTAAGGTTTGCAAAGACACAAGTTAGTTTTTTTATTCCATATAACAGTGTAACTGTCATACTAAATATGAAAGGTTTATAATCATAACTCCAAAACCAAACTTGAAATTTGTCTAAAAAAGCCTGTAATATATAATTTACGTGAGTTTTACCAGAATCGGGTATTTTGGAAAGAATCACAAATACAAACATTGGGTTTTACTGGCCTCATATTGGTCACACTCAAAATGACAGTTTTTGAAACAAAACTCCAAAAATATGCATGCAAAATGTCTAATAATGCCTGAAGAAATGCATCTTTGAGAGTTTTCCTGAAAAAAAAAAAACATTTGGGAATATTTGCAAAAACAAAATATAATTTTTTACTCAATTTGACAGTAATGTACTTAGAATCCTGAGATAATGCGAAAAAAACAATAAAAATGTATTCCAACATAATTCCTAATCCAAACGTGCAAAATGTCTAAAAAAGTCTCTGATATTGAATACATGTGAGTTTTACTAGATACAGTGGTTTTTCTATGGTTTGCAAATACAAAAATGAGGGTTTAGTCAATATGACTGTATACTGTAACACTCAATATAACAGTTATTTAAACATAAATCCCACACAACACATGAAAAATGGCTAATAGTACCTGAAATAATGCATATTTTGGAGTTTTACTGGAAGCATATGCTTTTTTAAATTTTGCAAATGCAAAAAGTAGTTTTTTACTCAATATGACTATAATATTCTTAGAATCCTGAGATAATGCGAAAAAAGCAATAAAAATGTATTCCAACATAACTCCTAATCCAAACGTGCAAAATGTCTAAAAATGCCTGTGATATTGAATAATTGTTAGTTTTACTAAATACAGTTGTTTTTTTATGGTTTGCAAATACAAAATTTAGGTTTTACTCAATATGACTGTATACTGTAACACTCAATATGACAGTTATTTAAACATAACTCCTACAGCACACATGAAAAATGGCTAATAATGCCTGAAATAATGCATCTTTTGGATTTTTACTCGAAATATATGCTTTTTTAAATCTTGCAAATCTTGTATTTGTGATTCTTTCCAAAATACCCGATTCTGTTAAAACTCACATAAATTCAATATTACAGGCGTTTTTAGACAAATTTCACGTTTAGTTTTGGAGTTATGATTATAAACCTCTCATATTTAGTATGACAGTTACACTGTTATATTGAATAAAAAAACTAACTTGTGTCTTTGCAAACCTTACAAAAAATCATTTTTCTAGTACAACTAACAAAAATACATATCTCTAGGCATTATTAGCCATTTTGCATGTGTTGTTTGGAAGTTATGTTTGAATACATTTTATTGCTTTTTTCGCATTATCTCAGGATTCTAAGACTATTATAGTCATATTGAATAAAAACGACTTTTTGCATTTGCAAGATTTAAAAAAGCATATGTTTCGAGTAAAACTCCCAAAGATGCATTATTTCAGGCATTATTAGCCATTTTTCATGTGTGGTGTAGGAGTTATGTTTAAATAACTGTCATATTGAGTGTTACAGTATACAGTCATATTGAGTAAAACCTAAATTTTGTATTTGCAAACCATAGAAAAAAAAGTTTATCTAGTAAAACTAACATGTATTCCTTATCACAGGCATTTTTAGACATTTTGCACGTTTGGATTAGGAGTTATGTTGGAATACATTTTTATTGCTTTTTTCGCATTATCTCAGGATTCTAAGAACATTATAGTCATATTGAGAAAAAAACTACTTTTTGCATTTGCAAGATTTAAAAAAGCATATGCTTCGAGTGAAACCCCCAAATATGCATTATTTCAGCCATTATTAGCCATTTTCCATGTGTGGTGTAGGACTTATGTTTAAATAACTGTCATATTGAGTGTTACAGTATACAGTCATATTGAGTAAAACCTAAATTTTGTATTTGCAAACCATAAAAAAACAACTGTATTTAGTAAAACTAACAATTATTCAATATCACAGGCATTTTTAGACATTTTGCACGTTTGGATTAGGAGTTATGTTGGAATACATTTTTATTGCTTTTTTCGCATTATCTCAGGATTCAAAGAATATTATAGTCATATTGAGTAAAAAACTACTTTTTGCATTTGCAAAATTTAAAAAAGCATATGCTTCCAGTAAAACTCCAAAATATGCATTATTTCAGGCATTATTAGCCATTTTGTCATGTGTTGTGTGGGATTTATGTTTAAATAACTGTTATATTGAGTGTTACAGTATACAGTCATATTGACTAAACCCTCATTTTTCTATTTGCAAACCATAGAAAAACAACTGTATCTAGAAAAACTCACATGTATTCAATATCAGAGACTTTTTTAGACATTTTGCACGTTTGGATTAGGAATTATGTTGGAATACATTTTTATTGTTTTTTTCGCTTTATCTCAGGATTCTAAGTACATTACTGTCAAATTGAGTAAAAAATTATATTTTGTTTTTGCAAATATTGCCAAATGTTTTTTTTTTTTTCAGGAAAACTCTCAAAGATGCATTTCTTCAGGCATTATTAGACATTTTGCATGCATATTTTTGGAGTTTTGTTTCAAAAACTGTCATTTTGAGTGTGACCAATATGAGGCCAGTAAAACCCAATGTTTGTATTTGTGATTCTTTCCAAAATACCCGATTCTGGTAAAACTCACGTAAATTATATATTACAGGCTTTTTTAGACAAATTTCAAGTTTGGTTTTGGAGTTATGATTATAAACCTTTCATATTTAGTATGACAGTTACACTGTTATATGGAATAAAAAAACTAACTTGTGTCTTTGCAAACCTTACAAAAGATCATTTTTCTAGTACAACTAACAAAAATACATATCTCTAGGCATTATTAGCCATTTTGCATGTGTTCTTTAAAAGTTATGTTTGAATACATTTTATTGCTTTTTTCGCATTATCTCAGGATTCTAAGACTATTATAGTCATATTGAATAAAAACTACTTTTTGCATTTGCAATATTTAAAAAAGCATATGTTTCGAGTAAAACTTCCAAAGATGCATTATTTCAGGCATTATTAGCCAATTTTCATGTGTGGTGTAGGAGTTATGTTTAAATAACTGTCATATTGAGTGTTACAGTATACAGTCATATTGAGTAAAACCTGCATTTTGTATTTGCAAACCATAGGAAAACAACTGTATCTAGTAAAACTAACATGTATTCCTTATCACAGGCATTTTTAGACATTTTGCACGTTTGGATTAGGAGTTATGTTGGAATTCATTTTTATTGCTTTTTTCGCATTATCTCAGGATTCTAAGAAAATTATAGTCATATTGAGAAAAAAACTACTTTTTGCATTTGCAAGATTTAAAAAAGCATATGCTTCGAGTGAAACCCCCAAAGATGCATTATTTCAGGCATTATTAGCCATTTTCCATGTGTGGTGTAGGACTTATGTTTAAATAACTGTCATATTGAGTGTTACAGTATACAGTCATATTGAGTAAAACCTAAATTTTGTATTTGCAAACCATAAAAAAACAACTGTATTTAGTAAAACTAACAATTATTCAATATCAAAGGTATTTTTAGACATTTTGCACGTTTGGATTAGGAGTTATGTTTAAATAACTGTCATATTGAGTGTTACAGTATACAGTCATATTGAGTAAAACCTAAATTTTGTATTTGCAAACCATAGAAAAAAAAGTTTATCTAGTAAAACTAACATGTATTCCTTATCACAGGCATTTTTAGACATTTTGCACGTTTGGATTGGGAGTTATGTTGGAATACATTTTTATTGCTTTTTTCACATTATCTCAGGATTCTAAGAACATTATAGTCATATTGAGAAAAAAACTATTTTTTGCATTTGCAAGATTTAAAAAAGCATATGCTTCGAGTGAAACCCCCAAATATGCATTATTTCAGCCATTATTAGCCATTTTCCATGTGTGGTGTAGGACTTATGTTTAAATAACTGTCATATTGAGTGTTACAGTATACAGTCATATTGAGTAAAACCTAAATTTTGTATTTGCAAACCATAAAAAAACAACTGTATTTAGTAAAACTAACAATTATTCAATATCACAGGCATTTTTAGACATTTTGCACGTTTAGATTAGGAGTTATGTTGGAATACATTTTTATTGCTTTTTTCGCATTATCTCAGGATTCTAAGAATATTATAGTCATATTGAGTAAAAAACTACTTTTTGCATTTGCAAAATTTAAAAAAGCATATGCTTCCAGTAAAACTCCAAAATATGCATTATTTCAGGCATTATTAGCCATTTTTCATGTGTTGTGTGGGATTTATGTTTAAATAACTGTTATATTGAGTGTTACAGTATACAGTCATATTGACTAAACCCTCATTTTTCTATTTGCAAACCATAGAAAAACAACTGTATCTAGAAAAACTCACATGTATTCAATATCAGAGACTTTTTTAGACATTTCGCACGTTTGGATTAGGAATTATGTTGGAATACATTTTTATTGTTTTTTTCGCTTTATCTCAGGATTCTAAGTACATTACTGTCAAATTGAGTAAAAAATTATATTTTGTTTTTGCAAATATTGCCAAATGTTTTTTTTTTTTCAGGAAAACTCTCAAAGATGCATTTCTTCAGGCATTATTAGACATTTTGCATGCATATTTTTGGAGTTTTGTTTCAAAAACTTTCATTTTGAGTGCGACCAATATGAGGCCAGTAAAACCCAATGTTTGTATTTGTGATTCTTTCCAAAATACCCGATTCTGGTAAAACTCACGTAAATTATATATTACAGGCTTTTTTAGACAAATTTCAAGTTTGGTTTTGGAGTTATGATTATAAACCTTTCATATTTAGTATGACAGTTACACTGTTATATGGAATAAAAAAACTAACTTGTGTCTTTGCAAACCTTACAAAAGATCATTTTTCTAGTACAACTAACAAAAATACATATCTCTAGGCATTATTAGCCATTTTGCATGTGTTCTTTAAAAGTTATGTTTGAATACATTTTATTGCTTTTTTCGCATTATCTCAGGATTCTAAGACTGTTATAGTCGTATTGAATAAAAACTACTTTTTGCATTTGCAATATTTAAAAAAGCATATGTTTCGAGTAAAACTTCCAAAGATGCATTATTTCAGGCATTATTAGCCAATTTTCATGTGTGGTGTAGGAGTTATGTTTAAATAACTGTCATATTGAGTGTTACAGTATACAGTCATATTGAGTAAAACCTACATTTTGTATTTGCAAACCATAGGAAAACAACTGTATCTAGTAAAACTAACATGTATTCCTTATCACAGGCATTTTTAGACATTTTGCACGTTTGGATTAGGAGTTATGTTGGAATTCATTTTTATTGCTTTTTTCGCATTATCTCAGGATTCTAAGAAAATTATAGTCATATTGAGAAAAAAACTACTTTTTGCATTTGCAAGATGTAAAAAAGCATATGCTTCGAGTGAAACCCCCAAAGATGCATTATTTCAGGCATTATTAGCCATTTTCCATGTGTGGTGTAGGACTTATGTTTAAATAACTGTCATATTGAGTGTTACAGTATACAGTCATATTGAGTAAAACCTAAATTTTGTATTTGCAAACCATAAAAAAACAACTGTATTTAGTAAAACTAACAATTATTCAATATCAAAGGTATTTTTAGACATTTTGCACGTTTGGATTAGGAGTTATGTTGGAATACATTTTTATTGCTTTTTTCGCATTATCTCAGGATTCTAAGAATATTATAGTCATATTGAGTAAAAAACTACTTTTTGCATTTGCAAAATTTAAAAAAGCATATGCTTCCAGTAAAACTCCAAAATATGCATTATTTCAGACAATATTAGCCATTTTTCATGTGTTGTGTGGGATTTATGTTTAAATAACTGTTATATTGAGTGTTACAGCATACAGTCATATTGACTAAACCCTCATTTTTCTATTTGCAAACCATAGAAAAACAACTGTATCTAGTAAAACTCACATGTATTCAATATCAGAGACTTTTTTAGACATTTTGCACGTTTGGATTAGGAATTATGTTGGAATACATTTTTATTGTTTTTTTCGCTTTATCTCAGGATTTTAAGTACATTACTGTCAAATTGAGTAAAAAATTATATTTTGTTTTTGCAAATATTGCCAAATGTTTGTTTTTTTTCAGGAAAACTCTCAAAGATGCATTTCTTCGGGCATGATTAGACATTTTGCATGTGTGGTGTAGGAGTTATGTTTAAATAACTGTCATATTGAGTGTTACAGTATACAGTCACATTGAGTAAAACCTAAATTTTGTATTTGCAAACCATAGAAAAACAACTGTATCTAGTAAAACTAACATTAATTCAATATCACAGGCATTTTAGGACATTTTGCACGTTTGGATTAGGAGTTTTGTTGAATACATTTTTATTGCTTTTTTTGCATTATCTCAGGAATCTAACAGCATTATAGTCATGTTGAGTAAAAAACAACTTTTTGCATTTGCAAAATTTAAAAAAAATTATGCTAAATTTTGTATTTGCAAACCATAAAAAAAACTATATCTAGTAAAACTCACATTTATTCAACATCACAGGCATTTTTAGACATTTTGAACGTTTGAATTAGGAATTATGTTGGAATACCTTTAAATTGCTTTTTTTGCATTATCTCAGGATTCTAAGTACATTACTGTCAAATTAGTAGAAAAATACTTTTTGTTTTCGCCAACCTTACCAAACCAGAAAATGATATGTATTATTGATTTGGTATTTTTCTGTAATAAAAAATAGTAATATACATAGTTTGTCAATACTGGCATTTTACTTAAAATAACAGACATTTTGTTTATTTACAGATAATGTTTTCAATTCTTCTGTTTTATAACCTATTTAAAAAAAAAATACAGTAGAAATTTAAAGTAAATTAACCATAAAAATATGATTTTTTTTTTACAGTGTAGGCATTATTAGCCATTTTGCATGTGTTGTTTAGAAGTTATGTTTGAATTTATTTGTATTGCTTTTTTAGCATTATCTCAGGATTCTAAAAAAATGATTGTCATATTGAGTAAAAAACTAGTTTTTGCATTTGCAAGATTTACAAAAGCATATGTTTCCAACAAAACTCCCAAAGACGCATTCCTTCAGGCATTATTAGCCATTGTTCATGTGTGGTGTAGGAATTATGTTTAAATAACTGTCATATTGAGTGTTACAGTATACAGTCATATTGAGTAAAACCAAATTTTTGTATTTGCAAACCATAAAAAAACAACTGCATCTAGTAAAACTCACATGGATTCAATATCGCAGGCATTTTTAGACATTTTGCACGTTTGGATTAGGAATTATGTTGGAGGACATTTCATTGCTTTTTTCGCATTAGCTCAGGATTCTCAGTACATTATTGTGAAATTGGGTAAAAAATTACTTTTTGTTTTTTCAAACCTTACCATATGTTTTTTTTCCAGTAAAACTCAAAATGATACATTTCTTCAGGCATTATTAGACATTTTGCCCGTGTATTGAGTAAAACCAAATGTTTGTATTTGCGAACCAGAAAAAAACAACTGTGTCTAGTAAAACTCAAATGGATTCAATATCACAGACATTTTTAGACATTTTGCACGTTTGGATTAGGAATTATGATGGAATACATTTGTATTGCTTTTTTTTTTTTACAATATCTCAGAATTGTATGTACATTCTTGTCAAATTGAGTAAAAACATACTTTTTACAAAATATAATTTTTCTAGTACCGCTAACAAAGATACATATCTCTAGGCATTATTAGTCATTTTGCATTTGTTGTTTAGAAGGGATGTTTGAAAACATTTTTATTGCTTTTGTCACATTATCTAAAGATTCTAAGAACATTATTGTCATATTGAGTAAAAAACTACTTTTTGCATTTGCAAGATTTAAAAAAGCATATGTTTCGAGTAAAACTCCCAAAGGCGCATTTTTTCAGGCATTATTAGCCATTTTTCATGTGTGGTGTAGGAGTTATGTAAAAATAACTGTCATATTGTATACAGTCATATTGAGTAAAACCAAATTTTTGTATTAGCAAACAATAAAAAAACAACTGTATCCAGTAGAGATGCGCGGTTTACGGTCACAACCGTGGAGTCCGCGGATAAACAGCAGGTCGGGCGGGTGAATTGACGAAAAAATAGATTTTAAATAGATTCGGGCAGGTGGCGGTTGAACCATTGGGAAATATATATACATAGTGAAATGTTATGTTGAAGAGTTTCATTTAACCTACTGACGTGTATACATAAATGGTTTATTTATATTGGTTAGTAACGTAAAGTGTTGCTCCTGGCTGTACTTGATGCTACAGTCTAGTGGTTAGGATTCAATGCGCTCACCGTCGCGATCCGGGTTTGATGCTCGGTGAAGGAAATCACTTTTTTTTATCATGAATTGATTAGCGTGGACCCCGACTTAAACAAGTTGAAAAACTTATTGGGGTGTTACCATTTAGTGGTCAATTGTACGGGCCTCATATTGGTCACACTCAAAATGACGGTTTTTGAAACAAAACTCCAAAAATATGCATGCAAAATGTCTAATAATGCCTGAAGAAATGCATCTTTGAGAGTTTTCCTGAAAAAACAAAATATAATTTTTTACTCAATTTGACAATGTTCTTAGAATCCTCAGATAAAGCGAAAAAAACAATAAAAATGTATTCCAACATAATTCCTAATCCAAACGTGCAAAATGTCTAAAAATGCCTGTGATATTGAATACATGTGAGTTTTACTAGATACAGTTGTTTTTATATGGTTTGCAAATACAAAAATGAGGTTTTAGTCAATATGACTGTATACTGTAACACTCAATATGACAGTTATTTAAACATAACTCCTACACCACACATGAAAAATGGCTAATAATGCCTGAAATAATGCATCTTTTGGAGTTTTACTCGAAGCATATGCTTTTTAAAATCTTGCAAATGCAAAAAGTTGTTTTTTATTCAATATGACTATAATAGTCTTAGAATCCTGAGATAATGCGAAAAAAGCAATAAAAATGTATTCCAACATAACTTCTAAACAACTTATGCAAATAGGCTAATAATGCCTAGAGATATGTATTTTTGTTAGTTGTACTAGAAAAATTATCTTTTGTAAGGTTTGCAAAGACACAAGTTAGTTTTTTTATTCCATATAACAGTGTAACTGTCATACTAAATATGAAAGGTTTATAATCATAACTCCAAAACTAAACGTGAAATTTGTCTAAAAAAGCCTGTAAAAACCCTGTGGAATAAAAGTATTTTCCAGCAGAGCTGTTTGCATCGTCACTTTATTAAAGGTTTTTGATCTTAACAATTTAGTAAAAATCTGAAATTTGTTTATACTTTTCCGCAAAACGTTTAATGAAAATTTCTGTAAATATGTTTTAGTTCATTATTTGGTATACAGTGTTTTACTTTAATTTTATGGTTTTCATTTGGTAGACGTAGCTGCCAGTAGATTACAGTTTTTTTTACAGAATTTTTTTTACAGTGTACCTTGTGTGTTTGAGAACCTTAAAAAATATATTTTTTCTAGTAAAACTGAAAAAGATCAATGTCTCTACACTGTAAAAAAAATTCTGTAAAAAAAACTGTCATCTACTGGCAGATACGACTGCCAAACGAAAACTATAAAATTTAAGTAAAACATTGTAAACCAAATAATAATCAAAAACATACTTACAGAAATGTTCATGAAACGTTTTGCGGAAAAATATCGTAATTTTACAGACTTTTACCAAATTATTAAATTCAACCACCTTTAATAAAATAACGATGCAAATAGTTTTGCAGAAAAATACTTTTATTCCACAGGGTTTTTCCAAATTAATAAGATCAACCAACTTTAATGATGTGACAATGCTGGCAGTACCACAGAAAAATGCTATTATTTTACAGACTTTTTGAGTTGTTAAGATCAGGGGTTTCTAATTCAATTTAACTAGGGTCCACCGGATGCTGAAACTACATGAAAAGTGGATTCACCTTCTTTGAATGGCAATCTAGACTTAGCAACATGTTTGCCAATCCTCCCGAAATATAAAGAGACCTCTTGTGTATCTCGTAGAGTATTGTTTATTTATCAGTGTGACAATCATTTTAAGGTGATGCCTGTGACAACATTGCCTTCAACTTCCTTGACAATCTTGCTTTGTGCTCACTAATTCAGCAAACTAACAGCTTGCCTAAAGTAGATGCACTCAAATTGTACAAAGGTTCATAGGGCATACAATGTTGACCACAAGACGTACTTGATCAACAGCAATATAGATCACACTGACAGTGGCTGTACAACAATTTTTAACATTGTTACAAATATGCGACACAATGCTAACCCACATCAAACAAGAATGACAAACACATTTTGGGAGAACATCTTCACCGTAACACAAAATAAACACAAAAGAACAAATACCCAGAATTCCATGCAGCGCTACTCTTCCGGGCTACACCCCCGCCACCACCCCACATCACCGCCCCCCTCCATGTGTTGGTTGAGGTGGGCGGGGTTTGGTGGCTGCGGGGGTGTAGCCCGGAAGAGTAGCGCTGCTTGGCATTCTGGGTATTTGTTCTTTTGTGTTTATTTTGTGTTACGGTGAAGATGTTCTCGTGAAATGTGTTTGTCATTCTTGTTTGATGTGGGTTCACAGTGTGGCGCATATTTGTAACAGTGTTAAATATATTTGTATGGCCACCGTCAGTGTGACCTGTGTGGCTGTTGGCTGTAGATCAAGTATGTCTTGCACTCACCAACGTGTGTCATATTACAGAGAAAAATCTTGAATTGTTTGTACAAGCATAAACCTTTATATGACAGGCTACAAATATTTTTCAACGTAAATACAAAAACACACGTACATATTAAAAAAAAAAAAGATATTCCTTTAAATTACACATAAAACTGGTAGATTGTTAATATGGACATGGACTTTTATATAACAAGTACATGTTAAATGGAAGTTAATTACTGTAATTTTACATGAATTTGAAAGTAATTTGAGAAAACAGAAAATGATATGTATTATTGATTTGGTATTTTTCTGTAATAAAAAATAGTAATATACATAGTTTGTCAATACTGGCATATTACTTAAAATAACAGACAGTTTGTTTATTTACAGATAATGTCTTCAATTCTTCAGTTTTATAACCTATTTGAAAAAAAAAGAAAAATTACAGTAGAAATTTAGAGTAAATTAACCATAAAAATATGATTTTTTTTTACAGTGTAGGCATTATTATCCAATTTGCATGTGTTGTTTAGAAGTTATGTTTGAATACATTTGTATTGCTTTTTTAGCATTATCTCAGGAATCCAAAAAAATAGATTGTCATATTGAGTAAAAAACTAGTTTTTGCATTTGCAAGATTTACAAAAGCATATGTTTCCAGCAAAACTCCCAAAGATGCATTCTTTCAGGCATTATTAACCATTGTTCATGTGTGGTGTAGGAATTATGTTTAAATAACTGTCATATTGAGTGTTACAGTATACAGTCATATCGAGTAAGACCAAATTTTTGTATTTGCAAACCATAAAAAAACAACTGCATCTAGTAAAACTCACATGGATTCAATATCGCAGGCATTTTTAGAAATTTTGCACGTTTGGATTAGGAATTATGTTGGAGGACATTTCATTGCTTTTTTCGCATTAGCTCAGGATTCTCAGTACATTACTGTGAAATTGGGTAAAAAATTACTTTTTGTTTTTGCACATCTTACTATATGTTTTTTTTTCCAGTAAAACTCAAAATGATACATTTCTTCAGGCATTATTAGACATTTTGCCCGTGTATTGAGTAAAACCAAATGTTTGTATTTGCGAACCATAAAAAAAACAACTATGTCTAGTAAAACTCAAATGGATTCAATATCACAGGCATTTTTACACATTTTGCACGTTTGGATTAGGAATTATGCTGGAATACATTTGTATTGCTTTTTTCTTGCAATATCTCAGACTTGTATGTACATTCTTGTCAAATTGAGTAAAAACATACTTTTTACAAAATATAATTTTTCTAGTACCGCGAACAAAGATACATATCTCTAGGCATTATTAGTCATTTTGCATTTGTTCTTTAGAAGGGATGTTTGAAAACATTTTTATTGCTTTTGTCACATTATCTCAAGATTCTAAGAACATTATTGTCATATTAAGTAAAAAAACTACTTTTTGCATTTGCAAGATTTAAAAAAGCATATGTTTCGAGTAAAACTCCCAAAGATGCATTTTTTCAGGCATTATTAGCCATTTTTCATGTGTGGTGTAGGAGTTATGTAAAAATAACTGTCATATTGTATACAGTCATATTGAGTAAAACCAAATTTTTGTCTTTGCAAACAATAAAAAAACAACTGTATCTAGTAGAGATGCGCGGTTTACGGTCACAACCGTGGAGTCCGCGGATAAACAGCAGGTTGGGCGGGTGACTTGACGAAAAAATATATTTTAAATAGATTCGGGCAGGTGGCGGTTGAACCATTGGGAAATATATATACATAGTTAAATGTTATGTTGAAGAGGTTCATTTAGCCTACTGACGTGTATATATAAATGGTTTATTTATATTGGTTAGTAACGTAAAGTGTTGTTCCTGGCTGTACTTGATGGTACAGTCTAGTGGTTAGGATTCAATGCGCTCACCGTCGCGATCCGGGTTTGATGCTCGGTCAAGGGAATCACTTTTTTTTACCATGAATTGATTAGCGTGGACCCCGACTTAAACAAGTTGAAAAACTTATTGGGGTGTTACCATTTAGTGGTCAATTGTACGGAATATGTACTGTACTTGGCAATCTATTAATACAAGTATCAATCAAAACAATCCATACAACACGTCACAGACAACGTCACGCTAACATCATGTGACACTTCCTATGAAGGCTGCAGAAGCAAGGTAGCCCAAACTTGTCAGGTACAACACTTTATCTTACTAGCCTCTAAAAATCAACCATTTATAGATAGTTCAATGTTGTTACCCACATACGAAAAACGAGCAGCACCCTTTTAAACAGTATGTGGGCATACTTTTATTTTGAAGTGTCTCGTTTGGTCTGTGGACGGATATAAGGAAGCTACTTCCGGGTATGAGTACACATTTTTTTGATGCATTAGAAAGAAGAAAGAGAGCGGCTGATTGTAACAAAGACTAAAAAGTGTCACAGGGACTTTAAGCGTTTGGGATCTAAGAGCCAGAAGATCACAATTGCCTCCATCTTCTTCCGCTTATCAGAAGTCGGGTCGCGGGGGCAGCAGCCTAAGCAGGAAAGCCCAGCCTTCCCACTCCCAAGCCACTTCGTCTAGCTCCTACCCAGGGAATCCCGAAGCGTTGCCAGGCCAGCCGGGAGACAAAGTCTTCCCAGCGTGTCCTGGATCTTCCCCGTGGCCTCCTACCGGTTGGACATGCCCTAATCGCCTCCCTAGGGAGGGGTGTGGGCGGCATCCTGACCAGATGCCCGAACCACCTCATCTGGCTCCAACAGCCATACAAGTCACACTGACGGTGGCCATACAAACAAATTTTACACTGTTACAAATATGCGCCACACTGTGAAACCACATCAAACAAGAATGACAAACACATTTCGCGAGAACATCTTCACCGTAACACAAAATAAACACAAAATAACAAATACCCAGAATGCCATGCAGCGCTACTCGCCCGGGCTACACCCCCGCAACCACCAAACCCCGCCCACCTCAACCGACACATGGAGGGGGGCGGTGATGTGGGGTGGTGGCGGGGGTGTAGCCCGGAAGAGTAGCACTGCATGGAATTCTGGGTATTTGTTCTTTTGTGTTTATTTTGTGTTACGGTGAAGATGTTCTCCCAAAATGTGTTTGTCATTCTTGTTTGATGTGGGTTCACAATATGTGGTGCATATTTGTAACAATGTTAACATTTTTTGGACAGCCACCGTCAGTGTGAGCTATATAGCTGTTGATCAAGTATGTTATGGACAACCTATGACGAGCACAAAAGTCTAATAACAAAACACCACTTGCAGTACTGTCACAGCAGGCCTTAAAGATGCTTGTCCAGTCGATATCGGATAGCCCTTCACTACGGTCACAGGGAGTCTCCTGTAAAGATTGGCAAGTATGTTGCCATGTAAGTATTGCCATTAAAGGAAGGTGAATTCACTTTTCACGTAGTTTCTACACACTATAGCCCCCCGGTAAACTGAGTTTGAGACTCTTGATCTTAATAATTCAGAAAAAATCTGTAAAATAATCATGTTTTTCTGTGGAACCGCCAGCATTGTCACTCCATTAAAGTTGGTTGATCGTAATTAATTGGAAAAACTCTGTAGAAAAAAGGTATTTTTCTGCAGAACTGTTTGCATTGTCACTTTATTAAAGGTGGTTGATCTTAACAATTTAGTAAAAATCTGAAAAATGTTGATATTTTTCCACAAAACGTTTAATGAAAATTTCTGTAAATATAATGTTTTAGATCATTATTTGGTCTACAGTGTTTTACTTTAATTTTATGGTTTTCATTTGGCAGCCGTAGCTACCAGTAGATTAGTTTTTTTACAGATTTTTTTTTTTACAGTGTACCTTGTGTGTTTGAGAACCTTAAAAAATATATTTTTTCTAGTAAAACTGACAAAGATAAATGTCTATACACACAAAAAAAAAAATTCTGTAAAACAAACTGTCATCTACTGGCAGATACGGCTGCCAAACGAAAACTATAACATTTAAGTAAAACATTGCAAACCAAATAATAATCAAAAACATATTTACAGACATTTTCATGAAACGTTTTGCGGAAAAATATCGTAATTTTACGGATTTTTACAATATTATTAAGGTCAACAACCTTTAATAAAGTATTGATGCAAACAGTTTTGCAGAAAAATACTTTTATTCTACAGAGTTTTTCCAAATTAATATGATCAACCAACTTTAATAAAGTGACAATGCTGGTATTTCCACAGAAAAATACCATTATTTTACACTCTTTCTGAATTGTTAAAATAGGGGGCCACTGGATGCTGAAACTACATGAAAAGTGGATTCAGCTTCTTTGAATGACCATCCAGACCTAGCAACATACTTGCGAATCCTCCCAATTTTAACGAGAGGCTTCCTGTGACCCTCGCAATGGATTGTCCCTATATCGACCGGACAAACATTTTAATGTGGTTCTGTGACAGCACTGCCTTCAACTTCCTTGACAACCTTTTGTCGTGTTCGCTCATTCAGCAAACCAACAGCATGGCGAGGGGGCCGCACGCATGTTATGCGAGGATTTGTTGGTTGTACAATGTTGACTACAAGACGTACTTGATTAACAGCATTACAAATCACACTGACGGGAGCTGTACAAAAAAAATTAACACTGTTACAAATATGCGCCAATATTGTGAAACCACATCAAACAAGAATGACGAACACATTTCGGGAGAACATCTTTACCGTAACACAAAATAAACACAAAAGAACAAATACCCAGAATTCCATGCAGCGCTACTCTTCCGGGCTACACCCCTGCCACCACCCCACATCACCGCCCCCCTCCTTGCGTCAGTTGAGGCGGGCGGGGTTTGGTGGTTGCGGGGGTGTAGCCCGGAAGAGTAGCGCTGCATGGCATTCTGGGTATTTGTTCTTTCGTGTTTATTTTGTGTTACGGTGAAGATGTTCTCCCGAAATGTGTTTGTCATTCTTGTTTGATGAGGGTTCACAGTGTGGCGCATATTTGTAACAGTGTGAAATTTGTTTGTACGGCCACCGTCAGTGTGACCTGTGTGGCTGTTGGCTGTTGATCAAGTATGTCTTGCACTCACCAGCGTGTGCCATATTACAGAGAAAAATGTTAAATTGTTAGTAAAAGCATAAACCTTTATATACCAGGCTTCAAATATGTTTAGCCTGACGGTACCTGTCTGCTGCCTCCGGAGGATTGTCATACTAAATGTGAAAGGTTTATAATAATAACTCCAAAACCAAACATGAAATTTGTCTTAAAAAGCCTTAATGTTGAATGTATGTGAGTTTTACCTGAATCAGGTATTTTGGAAAGAATCACAAATACAAAGCTTAGGTTTTACTGGCCTCATATTGGTCACACTCAAAATTACAGTTTTTAAAACATAACTCCAAAAATACACATGTATAATGTCTAATAATAACTGTAGAAATGCATCTTTGAGAGTTTTCCTGAAAAAAAATAATTTGGTAAGGTTTGCAAAAACAAAATTTAATTTTTTACTCAATTTGACATTTGTATTGCGAAAAAAGCAATACAAATGTATTCCAACATAATTCCTAATCCAAACGTGCAAAATGTCTAAAAATGCTCGTGATATTGAATACATGTGAGTTTTACTAGATACAGTTGTTTTTCTATGGTTTGTAAATACAAAAATGAGGTTTTACTCAATATGACTGTATACTGTAACACTCAATATGACAGTTATTTAAACATAACTCCTACACCACACATGAAAAATGGCTTATAATGCCTGAAATAATGCATCTTTGGGAGTTTTACTCGAAACATATGCTTTTTTAAATCTTGCAGATGCAAAAAGTAGTTTTTTATTCAATATGACTATAATAGTCTTAGAATCCTGAGATAATGCAAAAAAAGCAAAAAAATGTATTCAAACATAACTTCTAAAAAACACATGCAAAATGGCTAATAATGCCTAGGGATGTGTATTTTTGTTAGTTGTACTAGAAAAATAATCTTTTGTAGGGTTTGCAAAGACACAAGTTAGTTTTTTTTATTCAATATAACAGTGTAACTGTCATATTAAATATGAAAGGTTTATAATCATAACTCCAAAAACAAACTTGAAATTTGTCTAAAAAAGCCTGTAATGTTGAATTTATGTGGGTTTTAGCAGACTCAGGTATTTTGGAAATGTTCACAAATACAACAATTAGGTTTTGCTGGCCTCATATTGGTCACACGCAAAATGACAGTTTTTGAAACATAACTCAAAAAGTAGAAATGCAAAATGTCTAATAATGCTTGAAGAAATGTATCTTAGACAGTTTTACTGGAAAAAAAACATTTGGTAAGATTTGCGAAAACAAAAAGTATTTTTTTACTAAATTTGACAGTAATGTACTTATAATCCTGAGATAATGCGAAAAAAGCAATAAAAATGTATTCCAACATAACTCCTAATCCAAACGTGCAAAATGTCTAAAAATGCCTGTGATATTAAATACATATGAGTTTTACTAGATACAGTTGTTTTTCTATTGTTTGCAAATACAAAAATGAGGTTTTACTCAATATAACTGTATACTGTAACACTCAATATGACAGTTATTTAAACATAACTCCTACACCACACATGAAAAATGGCTAATAATGCCTGAAATAATGCATCTTTTGGATTTTTACTCGAAATATATGCTTTTTTAAATCTTGCAAATGCAAAAAGTAGTTTTTTACTCAATATGAATATAATGTTCTTAGAATCCTGAGATAATAAGAAAAAAGCAATGAAAATGTATTCCAATATGATTTCTAATCCAAACGTGCAAAATGTCTAAAAATGCCTGTGATATTGAAATAATGTTAGTTTTACTAGATACAGTTGTTTTTCTATGGTTTGAAAATACAAAATTTAGGTTCTACTCAATATGTAACACTGTAACACTTAATATGCCAGTTATTTAAACATAACTCCTACACCACACATGAAAAATAGCTAATAATGCCTGAAATAATGCATCTTTGGGAGTTTTACTCGAAACATATGCTTTTTTAAATCTTTCAAATGAGTAAAGGCGTTTTTTACTTAATATGACAATAATGTTCTTACAATCCTGACATAATGCGAAAAAAGTAATAAAGTTGTATTCAAACATAACTTCTAAACAGCACATGAAAAATTGCTGATAATGCCTAGAGATGTGTATTTTTGTTAGTTGTACTAGAAAAATAATCTTTTGTAAGGTTTGCAAAGACACAAGTTAGTTTTTTTTATTCAATATAACAGTGTAACTGTCATATTAATTATGAAAGGTTTATAATCATAACTCCAAAACCAAACTTGAAATTTGTCTAAAAAATCCTGTAATATTGAATTCATGTGAGTTTTAACAGAATCAGGTATTTTGGAAAGGTTCACAAATACAACAATTAGGTTTTACTGGCCTCATATTGGTCACACTCAAAATGACCGTTTTTGAAACATAACTCCAAAAGTAGAAATGCTAAATGTCTAATAATGCCTGAAGATATGTATCTTTGAGAGTTTTAATGGAAAAAAACCCATTTGGTAATGTTTGCAAAAACAGAAAGTATTTTTTTTACTAAATTTGACTGTAATG
Organism: Nerophis ophidion; assembly: GCF_033978795.1. Taxonomy (NCBI): domain Eukaryota; kingdom Metazoa; phylum Chordata; class Actinopteri; order Syngnathiformes; family Syngnathidae; genus Nerophis; species Nerophis ophidion. The sequence continues at coordinate 162,027 of NW_026907008.1, forward strand.
TACTTATAATCCTGAGATAATGCGAAAAAAGCAATAAAAATATATTCCAACATAATTCCTAATCCAAACGTGCAAAATGTCTAAAAATGCCTGTGATATTAAATACATATGAGTTTTACTAGATACAGTTGTTTTTCTATTGTTTGCAAATACAAAAATGAGGTTTTACTCAATATAACTGTATACTAACACTCAATATGACAGTTATTTAAACATAACTCCTACACCACACATGAAAATGGCTAATAATGCCTGAAATAATGCATCTTTTGGATTTTTACTCGAAATATATGCTTTTTTAAATCTTGCAAATGCAAAAAGTAGTTTTTTACTTAATATGACTATAATGTTCTTGGAATCCTGAGATAATGTGAAAAAAGCAATAAAAATGTATTCAAACATAACTTCTAAACAACACATGAAAAATGGCTAATAATGCGTAGAGATGTGTAATTTTGTTAGTTGTACTAGAAAAATGATCTTTTGTAAGGTTAGCAAAGACAAAAGTTGTTTTTTTATGCAATATAACAGTGTAACTGTCATATTAAATATGAAAGGTTTATAATCATAACTCCAAAACCAAACTTGAAATGTGTTTAAAAAGCCTATAATATTGAATTTATGTGAGTTTTAACAGAATCAGGTATTTTGGAGAGGTTAACAAATACAAAAATTTGGTTTTCCTGGCCTCATATTGGTCACATTCAAAATGACAGTTTTTGAAACATAACTCCAAAAGTAGAAATGCAACGTGTCTAAAAATTCCTGAAGAAATGTATCTTTGAGAGTTTTTCTGGAAAAAATACATTTGGTAAGGTTGGCGAAAACAAAAATTATTTTTCTACTAATTTGACAGTAATGTACTTAGAATCCTGAGATAATGCGACAAAAGCAATTAAAAGGTATTCCAACATAATTCCTAATTCAAACGTTCAAAATGTTTTACTAGATGCAGTATTTTTTTATGGTTTGCAAATACAAAAATGAGGTTTTACTCAATATGACTGTATAATGTAACACTCAATATGACAGTCATTTAAACATAACTCCTACACCACACATGAAAGATGGCTAATAATGCCTGAAATAATGCATCTTTGGGAGTTTTCGTGAAAAAAAAAAAACATTTGGCAAGGTTTGCAAAAACTAAATAAAAAATTTTTACTCAATTTGACAGTAATGTATTTAGAATCCGGAGACAAAGCGAAAAAAACAATAAAAATGTATTCAAATATAATTCCTAATCCAAACGTGCAAAATGTCTAAAAATGCCTATGATATTGAATACGTGTGAGTTTTACTAGATGCAGTTGTTTTTCTATGGTTTGCAAATACAAAAATGAGGTTTTAGCCAATATGACTGTATACTGTAACACTCAATATGACAATTATTTAAACATAGTTCCTACACCACACATGAAAAATGGCTAATAATGCCTGATATAATGCATCTTTTGGAGTTTTACTCGAAACATAAGCTTTTTTAAATTTTGCAAATGCGAAAAGTAGTTTTTTACTCAACATGATTATAATGTTCTTAGATTCCTGAGATAATGCGAAAAAAGCAATAAAAATATAACTCCTAATCCAAACGTGCAAAATATCTAAAAATGCCTATGATATTGAATACGTGTGAGTTTTACTAGATACAGTTGTTTTTCTAAGGTTTGCAAATACAAAAATGAGGTTATTCTCAATTTGACTGTATACTGTAACACTCAATATGACAGTTATTTAAACATAACTCCTACACCATAGATGAAAAAAACAATTAAAATATATTCAAACATAATTCCTAATCCAAACGTGCAAAATCTCTAAAATGCCTATGATATTGAATACGTGTGAGTTTTACTAGATGCAGTTGTTTTTCTATTGTTTGCAAATACAAAAATGAGGTTATTCTCAATATGACTGTATACTGTAACACTCAATATGACAGTTATTTAGTTCCTACACCACACATGAAAAATGGCTAATAATGCCTGAAATAATGCATCTTTTGGAGTTTTACTCTAAGCATTAGCTTTTTTAAATTTTGCAAATGCCAAAAGTAGTTTTTTACTCAACATGACTATAATGTTCTTAGATTCCTGAGATACTAAGAAAAAAGCAATAAAAACATAACTCCTAATCCAAACGTGCAAAATGTCTAAAAATGCCTGTGATATTGAATATATGTGAGTTTTACTAGACACAGTTGTTGTTTTTAATTGTTTGCAAAAACAAAAATTAGGTTTTACTCAATATGAGTGTATACTGTAACACTCAATATGACAGTTATTTAAACATAACTCCAACACCACACATGAAAAACGGCTTATAATGCCTGAAATAATGCATCTTTGGGAGTTTTACTCGAAACATATGCTTTTTTAAATATTGCAAATGCAAAAAGTAGTTTTTTACTCAATATGACTACAAAGGCTTACAATCCTGACATAAGTAAAAAAAATGTATTCAAACATAACTTCTAAAAAGCACATGCAAAATGGCTGATAATGCCTAGAGATATGTATTTTTGTTAGTTGTACTAGAAAAAAATTTTTTTGTAAGGTTTGCAAAGACACAAGTTAGTTTTTTGATTCAATTGAACAGTGTAACAGTCATACTAAATATAAAATGTTTATAATCATAACTCCAAAACCAAACTTGAAATGTGTCTAAAAAGCCCATAATATTGAATTTATGTGAGTTTTAACAGAATCCGGTATTTTGGGGAGGTTCACAAATACAAAAATTTGGTTTTCCTGGCCTCATATTGGTCACACTCAAAATGACAGTTTTTGAAACATAACTCCAAAAGTAGAAATGCAACGTGTCTAAAAATGCTTGAAGAAATGTATCTTTGAGAGTTTTTCTGGAAAAAAAAACATTTGGTAAGGTTGGCGAAAACAAAAAGCATTTTTCTACTAATTTGAGAGTAATGTATTTAGAATCCTGAGATACTGCGAAAAAAGCAATTAAAAGGTATTCCAACATAATTCCTAATTCAAACGGTCAAAATGTCTAAAAATGCCTGAGATATTGAATAAATGTGAGTTTTACTAGATACAGTTTTTTTTTTATGGTTTGCAAATACAAAAATGAGGTTTTACTCAATATGACTGTATAATGTAACACTCAATTTGACAGTTATTTAAACATAACTCCTACACCACACATGCAAAATGTCTAATAATGCCTGAAGAAATGCATCTTTGAGAGTTTTCCTGAAGAAAAAAACATTTGGCAAGGTTTGCAAAAACAAAATGCATTTTTTTTACTCAATTTGACAGTAATGTACTTAGAATCCTGAGATAAAGCAGGAAAAAAAACAATAAAAATGTATTCAAACATAATTCCTAATCCAAACGTGCAAAATGTCTAAAAATGCCTATGATATTGAATACGTGCGAGTTTTACTAGATGCAGTTGTTTTTCTATGGTTTTCAAATACAAAAATGAGATTTTAGTCAATATGACAGTATACTGTAACACTCAATATGACAGTTATTTAAACATAGTTCCTACATCACACATGAAAAATGGCTAATAATGCCTGAAATAATGCATCTTTTGGAGTTTTACTCGAAGCATAAGCTTTTTTAAATTTTGCAAATGCAAAAAGTAGTTTTTTACTCAACATGAATATAATGTTCTTAGATTCCTGAGATAATTTCGAAAAAAGCAATAAAAACATAACTCCTAATCCAAACGTGCAAAATGTCTAAAAATCCATCCATCCATCCATTTTCTACCGCTTATTCCCTTTCGGGGTCGCGGGGGGCGCTGGCGCCTATCTCAGCTACAATCGGGCGGAAGGCAGGGTACACCCTGGACAAGTCGCCACCTCATCATCATGTCTAAAAATGCCTATGATATTGAATACGTGTGAGTTTTACTAGCTACAGTTGTTTTTCTATAGTGTGCAAATACAAAATTTAGATTTTACTCAATGTGAATGTATACTGTAACACTCAATATGACAGTTATTTAAACATAACTCCAAAAACACACATGCAAAATGAATAATAATGCCTGAAGAAATGCATCTTTGAGAGTTTTCCTGAAAAAAAAAACATTTGGCAAGGTTTGCAAAAACAAAATATAATTTTTTACTTTGACAGTATTATACTTAGAATCCTGAGATAATGCAAAAAAAGCAATAAAAATGTATTCAAAAATAAATTCCAAACGACGCATGAAAAACGGCTGATAATGCCTAGAGATGTGTATTTTTGTTAGTTGTACTAGAAATTTGATTTTTGTAAGGTTAGCAAAGACACAAGTTAGTTTTTTTATTCAATATAACAGTGTAACTATCATACTAAATATGAAAGGTTTATAATCATAACTCCAAAACCAAACTTGAAATTTGTCTAAAAAAGCCTGTAATATTGAATTTATGTGAGTTTTAACGGAATCGGGTATTTTGGAAAGAATCACAAATACAAAAACTAGGTTTTACTCAATATGACTGTATACTGTAACACTCAATATGACAGTTATTTAAACATAACTCCTACACAACACATGAAAAATGGCTAATAATGCCTTAAATAATGCATCTTTGGGAGTTTTACTCGAAGCATATTCTTTTTTTAAATCTTGCAAATGCAAAAAGTAGTTTTTTACTCAATATGTCTATAATGTTCTTAGAATCCTGAGATAATAAGAAAAAAACAAACAAAAAATGTATTCCAACATAACTCCTAATCCAAACGTGCAAAAAATCTAAAAATGCCTGTAATATTGAATAAATGTTAGATTAACTAGACACAGTTGTTTTTTTTTATAGTTTGCAAAAACAAAAATGAGGTTTTACTCAATATGACTGTATACTTTAACACTCAATATAACAGTTATTTAAACATAAATCCTACACAACACATGAAACATTGCTAATAATGCCTGAAATAATGCATCTTTGGGAGTTTTACTCGATACATATCCTTTTTTAAATATTGCAAAGGCCAAAAGTAGTTTTTTACTCAATATGACTACAAAGTCTTACAATCCTGATATAATGCGAAAAAAGTAATACAATTGTATTCAAACATAACTTCTAAAAACCACATGCAAAATGGCAGATAATTTCTAGAGATGTGTATTTTTGTAAGTTGTACTAGAAAAATAATCTTTTGTAAGGTTTGCAAAGACACAAGTTAGTTTTTTTTATTCAATATAACAGTGTAACTGTCATATTAATTATGAAAGGTTTATAATCATAACTCCAAAACCAAACTTGAAATTTGTCTAAAAAATCCTGTAATATTGAATTCATGTGAGTTTTAACGGAATCAGGTATTTTGGAGAGGTTCACAAATACAAAAATTATGTTTTCCTGGCCTCATATTGGTCACACTCAAAATTACAGTTTTTGAAACATAACTCCAAAAGTAGAAATGCAACATTTCTAATAATGGCTGAAGAAATGTATCTTTGAGAGTTTTTCTGGAAAAAAAAAACATTTGGTAAGGTTGGCGAAAACAAAAAGTATTTTTCTACTAATTTGACAGTAATGTACTTGGAATCCTGAGATAATGCGAAAAAAGCAATACAAATGTATTCCAACATAACTCCTAATCCAAACGTGCAAAATGTCTAAAAATGCCTGTGATATTGAATACATGTGAGTTTTACTAGACATAGTTTTTTTTTTATAGTTTGCAAAAAAAAAAAAAGAGGTTTTACTCAATATGACTGTATACTGTAACACTCAATATGACAGTTATTTAAACATAACTCCAACACCACACATGAAAAACGGCTAATAATGCCTGAAATAATGCATCTTTGGGAGTTTTACTCGAAACATATGCTTTTTTAAATATTGCAAATGCAAAAAGTCGTTTTTTACTCAATATGACTACAAAGGCTTACAATCCTGACATAATGCAAAAAAAGTAAAAAAAAATGTATTCAAACATAACTTCTAAAAAACACATGCAAAATGGCTAATAATGCCTAGAGATATGTATTTTTGTTAGTTGTACTAGAAAAATGATCTTTTGTAAGGTTTGCAAAGACACAAGTTAGTTTTTTTATTCAATATAACTGTGTAACAGTCATACTAAATATGAAAGGTTTATAATCATAACTCCAAAACCAAACTTGAAATTTGTCTAAAAAGCCTATGATATTGAATTGATGTGAGTTTTAACAGAATCAGGTATTTTGGAGAGGTTGACAAATTCAAAAATTAGGTTTTTCTGGCCTCATATTGGTCACACTCAAAATGACAGTTTTTGAAACATAACTCCAAAAGTAGAAATGCAACATGTCTAAAAATGCCTGAAGAAATGTATCTTTGAGAATTTTCTGGAAAAAAAAACATTTGGTAAGGTTGGCGAAAACAAAAAGTATTTTTCTACTAATTTGACAGTAATGTACTTAGAATCCTGAGATAATGCAAAAAAAGCAATTAAAAGGTATTCCAACATAATTCCTAATTCAAACTTAAAAATGTTTAAAAATGCCTGTGATATTGAATAAATGTGAGTTTTACTAAATATAGGTTTTTTTTATGGTTTGCAAATACAAAAATGAGGTTTTACTCAATATGACTGTATAATGTAACACTCAATATGACAGTTGTTTAAACATAACTCCTACACCACACATGAAAAATGTCTAATAATGCCTGAAATAATGCATCTTTGGGAGTTTTACTCAAAGCATAAGCTTTTTTAAATTTTGAAAATGCAAAAAGTAGTTTTTTACTCAACATGACTATAAAGTTCTTAGATTCCTAAGATAATGTGAAAAAAGCAATAAAATAATAATTCCTAATCCAAACGTGCAAAATGTCTAAAAATGCCTTTGATATTGAATACGTGTGAGTTTTACTAGATACAGTTGTTTTTCTATGGTTTGCAAATAAAAAATTTAGATTTTACTCAATGTGACTGTATACTGTAACACTCAATATGACAGTTATTTAAACATAACTCCTACAACACACATGGAAAATGTCTAATAATGCCTGAAGAAATGCATCTTTGAGAGTTTTCCTGGAAAAAAAACATTTGGCAAGGTTTGCAATAACAAAATATAATTTTTTACTCAATTTGACAGTAATGTACTTAGAATCCTGAGATAATGCAAAAAAAAGCAATAAAATGTATTCAAACATAACTTCTAAACAACACATGAAAAATGGCTAATAATGCGTAGAGATGTGTAATTGTTTTAGTTGTACTAGAAAAATGATCTTTTGTAAGGTTAGCAAAGACAAAAGTTGTTTTTTTATGCAATATAACAGTGTAACTGTCATATTCAATAAGAAAGGTTTATAATCATAACCCCAAAACCAAACTTGAAATTTGTCTAAAAAAGCCTGTAATATTGAATTTATGTGAGTTTTACCAGAAACTGGTATTTTGGAAAGAATCACAAATACAAACATTGGGTTTTACTGGCCTCATATTGGTCACTAATAATGCCTGAAGAAATGCATCTTTGAGAGTTTTCCTGAAGAAAAAAACATTTGGCAAGGTTTGCAAAAACAAAATGCATTTTTTTTACTCAATTTGACAGTAATATACTTAGAATCCTGAGATAAAGCAGGAAAAAAACAATAAAAATGTATTCAAACTTAATTCCTAATCCAAACGTGCAAAATGTCTAAAAATGCCTATGATATTGAATACGTGCGAGTTTTACTAGATGCAGTTGTTTTTCTATGGTTTGCAAATACAAAAATGAGATTTTAGTCAATATGACAGTATACTGTAACACTCAATATGACAGTTATTTAAACATAGTTCCTACATCACATTTTGCACGTTTGGATTAGGAATTATGATGGAATACATTTGTATTGCTTTTTTTTTGCAATATATCAGAATTGTATGAACATTCTTGTCAAATTGAGTAAAAACATACTTTTTACAAAATGTTATTTTTCTAGTACCGCTAACAAAGATACATATCTCCAGGCATTATTAGTCATTTTGCATTTGTTGTTTAGAAGGGATGTTTGAAAACATTTTTATTGCTTTTGTCACATTATCTCAAGATTCTAAGAACATTATCGTCATATTGAGTAAAAAACTACTTTTTGCATTTGCAAGATTTAAAAAAGCATATGTTTCGAGTAAAACTCCCAAAGGTGCATTTTTTCAGGCATTATTAGCCATTTTTCATGTGTGGTGTAAGAGTTATGTAAAAATAACTGTCATATTGTATACAGTCATATTGAGTAAAACCAAATCTTTGTCTTTGCAAACAATAAAAAAACAACTGTATCTAGTAGAGATGCGCGGTTTACGGTCACAACCGTGGAGTCCGCGGATAAACAGCAGGTCGGGCGGGTGAATTGACGAAAAAATAGATTTTAAATAGATTCGGGCAGGTGGCGGTTGAACCATTGGGAAATATATATACATATTGAAATGTTATGTTGAAGAGTTTCATTTAGCCTACTGATGTGTATATATAAATGGTTTATTTATATTGGTTAGTAACGTAAAGTGTTGTTCCTGGCTGTACTTGATGGTACAGTCTAGTGGTTAGGATTCAATGCGCTCACCGTTGCGATCCGGGTTTGATGCTCGGTGAAGGAAATCACTTTTTTTTAACCATGAATTGATTAGCGTGGACCCCGACTTAAACAAGTTGAAAAACTTATTGGGGTGTTACCATTTAGTGGTCAATTGTACGGGCCTCATATTGGTCACACTCAAAATGACGGTTTTTGAAACAAAACTCCAAAAATATGCATGCACAATGTCTAATAATGCCTGAAAAAATGCATCTTTGAGAGTTTTCCTGAAAAAACAAAATATAATTTTTTACTCAATTTGACAATGTTCTTAGAATCCTGAGATAAAGCGAAAAAAAAACAATAAAAATGTATTCCAACATAATTCCTAATCCAAACGTGCAAAATGTCTAAAAATGCCTATGATATTGAATACATGTGAGTTTTACTAGATACAGTTGTTTTTCTATGGTTTGCAAATACAAAAATGAGGTTTTAGTCAATATGACTGTATACTGTAACACTCAATATATCAGTTATTTAAACATAAATCCTACACAACACATGAAAAATGGCTAATAGTGCCTGAAATAATGCATCTTTGGGAGTTTTACTGGAGGCAAATGCTTTTTTAAATTTTGCAAATGCAAAAAGTAGTTTTTTACTCAACATGATTATAATGTTCTTAGAATCCTGAGATAATGCGAAAAAAGCAAAAAAAAAATGTATTCCAACATAATTCCTAATCCAATAGTGCAAAATGTCTAGAAATGCCTGTGATATTGAATAATTGTTAGTTTTACTAGTTACAGATGTTTTTTTATGGTTTGCAAATACAAAATTTAGGTTTTACTCAATATGACTGTATACTGTAACACTAAATATGACAGTTATTTAAACATTACTCCTACACTACACATGCAAAATGGCTAATAATGCTTGAAATAATGCATCTTTGGGAGTTTTACTCGAAACATATGCTTATTTAAATATTGCAAATGCAAAAAGTAGTTTTTTACCAATTTGACAGTAATGTACTTAGAATCCTGAGATAAAGCGAAAACAAAAAATGTAAATGTATTCCATCATAATTCCTAATCCAAACGTGCAAAATGTCTAAAAATGTCTGTGATATTGAATTAATGTTCATTTTACTAGATACAGTTCTATGGCTTGCAAATACAAAATTTAGGTTTTACTCAATATGACTGTATACTTTAACACTCAATTTGACAGTTATTTAAACATAACTCCTACACCACACATGCAAAATGTCTAATAATGCCTGAAGAAATGCATCTTTGAGAGTTTTCCTGAAAAAAAAAACATTTGGCAAGGTTTGCAAAAACAAAATATAATTTTTTACTTAATTTGACAGTAATGTACTTAGAATCCCGAGATAAAGCGAAAAAAACATAACATATTCAAACATAATTCCTAATCCAAACATGCAAAATGTCTAAAAATGCCTGTGATAAGGAACACATGTTAGTTTTACTAGATACAGTTGTTTTTCTATGGTTTGCACATACAAAAATGAGGTCTTAGTCAATATGACTGTATACTGTAACACTCAATATGACAGTTATTTAAACATAGTTCCTACACCACAAATGAAAAATGGCTAATAATGCCTGAAATAATGCATCTTTTGGAGTTGTACTCGAAGCATTAGCTTTTTTAAATTTTGCAAAAGCAAAAAGTAGTTTTTTACTCAACATGACTATAATGTTCTTAGATTCCTGAGATAATGCGAAAAAAGCAATAAAAACATAACTCCTAATCCAAACGTGCAAAATGTCTAAAAATGCCTGTGATATTGAATACATGTGAGTTTTATTAGACAGAGTTGTTGTTTTTTATTGTTTGCAAAAACAAAAATGAGGTTTTACTCAATATGACTGTATACTGTAACACTCAATATGACAGTTATTTAAACATAACTCCAACACCACACATGAAAAACGGCTAATAATGCCTGAAATAATGCATCTTTGGGAGTTTTACTCGAAACATATGCTTTTTTTAAATATTGCAAATGCAAAAAGTAGTTTTTTATTCAATATGACTACAAAGGCTTACAATCCTGACATAAGTAAAAAAAATGTATTCAAACATAACTTCTAAAAAAGCACATGCAAAATGGCTAATAATGCCTAGAGGTATGTATTTTTGTTGGTTGTACTAGAAAAATTATCTTTTGTAAGGTTTGCAAAGACACAAGTTAGTTTTTGGATTCAATATAACAGTGTAACAGTCATACTAAATATAAAAGGTTTATAATCATAACTCCAAAACCAAACTTGAAATTTGTCTAAAAAGCCTATAATATTGAATTTATGTGAGTTTTAACAGAATCAGGTATTTTGGAGAGGTTCACAAATACAAAAATTTGGTTTTCCTGGCCTCATATTGGTCACACTCAAAATGACAGTTTTTGAAACATAACTCCAAAAGTAGAGATGCAACGTGTCTAAAAATGCCTCAAGAAATATTATCTTTGAGAGTTTTTCTGGAAAAAATACATTTGGTAAGGTTGGCAAAAACAAAAAGTATTTTTCTACTAATTTGACAGTAATGTACTTAGAATCCTGAGATAATGCGAAAAAAGCAATTAAAAGGTATTCCAACGTTCAAAATGTTTTACTAGATACAGTATTTTTTTATGGTTTGCAAATACAAAAATGAGGTTTTACTCAATATGACTGTATAATGTTACACTCAATATGACAGTTATTTAAATATAACTCCTACACCACACATGAAAAAAAAAGTTGATAATGCCTGAAATAATGCATCTTTGGGAGTTTGCCTGAAAAAAAAAACTTTTGGCAAGGTTTGCAAAAACTAAATAAAAATGTTTACTCAATTTGACAGTAATGTACTTAGAATCCGGAGATAAAGCGAAAAAAACAATAAAAATGTATTCAAACATAATTCCTAATCCAAACGTGCAAAATGTCAAAAATGATATTGAATACGTGTGAGTTTTACTAGATGCAGTTGTTTTTCTATGGTTTGCAAATACAAAAATGAGGTTTTAGTCAATATGACTGTATACTGTAACACTCAATATGACAATTATTTAAACATAGTTCCTACACCACACATGAAAAATGGCTAATGATGCCTGAAAAAACGCATCTTTTGGAGTTTTACTCGAAGCATAAGCTTTTTTAAATTTTGCAAATGCGAAAAGTAGTGTTTTACTCAACATGATTATAATGTTCTTAGATTCCTGAGATACTGCGAAAAAAGCAATAAAAACATAACTCCTAATCCAAACGTGCAAAATGTCTAAAAATGCCTATGATATTGAATACGTGTGAGTTTTACTAGATACAGTTGTTTTTCTATGGTTTGCAAATACAAAATTTAGGTTTTACTCAATTTGACTGTATACTGTAACACTCAATATGGCAGTTATTTAAACATAACTCCTACACCATACATGCAAAATGTCTAATAATGCCTGAAGAAATGCATCTTTGAGAGTTTTCCTGAAAAAAAAAACATTTGGCAAGGTTTGCAAATACAAAATATAATGTTTTACTTTGACAGTAATGTACTTAGAATCCTGAGATAATGCAAAAAAAGCAATAAAAATGTATTCAAACATAAATTCCAAACGACGCATGAAAAACAGCTGATAATGCCTAGAGATGTGTATTTTTGTTAGTTGTACTAGAAAATTGATCTTTTGTAAGGTTAGAAAAGACACAAGTTAGTTTTTTTATTCAATATAACAGTGTAACTATCATACTAAATATGAAAGGTTTATAATCATAACTCCAAAACCAAACTTGAAATTTGTCTAAAAAAGCCTGTAATATTGATTTTATGTGAGTTTTAACAGAATCGGGTATTTTGGAAAGAATCACAAATACAAAAACTAGGTTTTACTCAATATGACTGTAAACTGTAACACTCAATATGACAGTTATTCAAACATAACTCCAACACCACACATGAAAAATGGCTAATAATGCCTGAAATAATGCATCTTTGGGAGTTTTACTCTAAGCATATGCTTTTTTTAAATCTTGCGAATGCAAAAAGTAGTTTTTTACTCAATATGTCTATAATGTTCTTAGAATCCTGAGATAATGCGAAAAAAACAAACAAAAAAATGTATTCCAACATAACTCCTGATCCAAACGTGCAAAATGTCTAAAAATGCCTGTAATATTGAATAAATGTTAGATTTACTAGACACAGTTGTTTTTTTTTATAGTTTGCAAAAACAAAAATGAGGTTTTACTCAATATGACTGTATACTGTAAAACTCAATATAACAGTTATTTAAACATAAATCCTACACAACACATGAAACATTACTAATAATGCCTGAAATAATGCATCTTTGGGAGTTTTACTCGATATATATCCTTTTTTAAATATTGCAAATGCCAAAAGTACTTTTTTACTCATATTGACTACAAAGTCTTACAATCCTGACATCATGCGAAAAAAGTAATAAATATGCATTCAAACATAACTTCTAAAAACCACATGCAAAAGGGCTGATAATGCCTAGAGATGTGTATTTTTGGTAGTTCTGAAAAAGTAGAAATGCAACATGTCTAAAAATGCCTGAAGAAATGTATCTTTGAGAGTTTTTCTGGAAAAAAAAAACATTTGGTAAGGTTGGCGAAAACAAAAAGTATTTTTCTACTAATTTGACAGTAATGTACTTGGAATCCTGAGATAAAGCGAAAACAAAAAATGTAAATGTATTCCATCATAATTCCTAATTCAAACGTTCAAAATAACTAAAAATGCCTGTGATATTGAATACATGCGAGTTTTACTAGATACGTTTTTTTTTTGATGATTTGCAGATACAAAAATTAGGTTTTACTCGATATGACCGTATACTTTAACACTCAATAGGACAGTTATTTAAACATAACCCCTACACCACACATAAAAAAATGCTAATAATGTCTGAAATAATGCATCTTTGGGAGTTTTACTCGAAGCATAAGCTTTTTTAAATTTTGCAAATGCGAAAAGTTGTCTTTTACTCAACATGACTATATTGTTCTTAGATTCCTGAGATACTGCGAAAAAAGCAATAAAAACATAACTCCTAATCCAAACGTGCAAAATGTCTAAAAATACCTGTGATATTGAATACATGTGAGTTTTACTAGACACAGTTGTTTTTTTTATAGTTTGCAAAAACAAAAATGAGGTTTTACTCAATATGACTGTATACTGTAACACTCAATATGACAGTTATTTAAACATAACTCCAACACCACACATGAAAAACGGCTAATAATGCCTGAAATAATGCATCTTTGGGAGTTTTACTCGAAACATATGCTTTTTTAAATATTGCAAATGCAAAAAGTCGTTTTTTACTCAATATGACTACAAAGGCTTACAATCCTGACAAAATGCAAAAAAAGTAAAAAAAAATGTATTCAAACATAACTTCTAAAAAACACATGCAAAATGGCTAATAATGCCTAAAGATATGTATTTTTGTTAGTTGTACTAGAAAAATGATTTTTTGTAAGGTTTGCAAAGACACAAGTTAGTTTTTTTATTCAATATAACAGTGTAACAGTCATACTAAATATGAAAGGTTTATAATCATAACCCCAAAACCAAACTTGAAATTTGTCTAAAAAGGCTATAATATTGAATTTATGTGAGTTTTAACAGAATCAGGTATTTTGGAGAGGTTCACAAATACAAAAATTTGGTTTTCCTGGCCTCATATTGGTCACACTCAAAATGACCGTTTTTGAAACATAACTCCAAAAGTAGAAATGCAACATGTCTAAAAATGCCTGAAGAAATGTATCTTTGAGAGTTTTTCTGGAAAAAAAAAAACATTTGGTAAGGTTGGCGAAAACAAAAAGTATTTTTCTACTAATTTGACAGTAATGTACTTAGAATCCTGAGATAATGCAAAAAAAGCAATTAAAAGGTATTCCAACATAATTCCTAATTCAAACGTTCAAAATGTCTAAAAATGCCTGTGATATTGAATAAATGTGAGTTTTACTAGATATAGGTTTTTTTTATGGTTTGCAAATACAAAAATGAGGTTTTACTCAATATGACTGTATAATGTAATACTCAATATGACAGTTATTTAAACATAACTCCTACACCACACATGAAAAATGTCTAATAATGCCTGAAATAATGCATCTTTGGGAGTTTTACTCAAAGCATAAGCTTTTTTTAATTTTGCAAATGCAAAAAGTTGTTTTTTACTCAACATGACTATAATGCTCTTAGATTCCTGAGATAATGCAAAAAAAGCAATTAAAATGTATTCAACAAAACTCCTAATCCAAACGTGCAAAATGTCCTAAAATGCCTGTGATATTGAATTAATGTTAGTTTTACTAGATACAGTTGTTTTTCTATGGTTTGCAAATACAAAATTTAGGTTTTACTCAATGTGACTGTATACTGTAACACTCAATATGACAGTTATTTAAACATAACTCCTACACCACACATGCAAAATGTCTAATAATGCCTGAAGAAATGCATCTTTGAGAGTTTTCCTGAAAAAAAAAACATTTGGCAAGGTTTGCAAAAAACCAAAAAATAATGTTTTACTCAATTTGACAGTAATGTACTTAGAATCCTGAGATAATGCTAAAAAAAAGCAATAAAAATTTATTCAAACATAACTTCCAAACAACGCATGTAATATGGCTGATAATGCCTAGAGATGTGTATTTTTGTTAGTTGTACTAGAAAATTGATCTTTTGTAAGGTTAGCAAAGACACAAGTTAGTTTTTTTATTCCATATAACAGTGTAACTGTCATACTAAATATGAAAGGTTTATAATCGTAACTCCAAAACCAAACTTGAAATTTGTCTAAAAAAGCCTGTAATATTGAATTTACGTGAGTTTTACCAGAATCGGGTATTTTGGAAAGAATCACAATGACAAACATTCGGTTTTACTGGCCTCATATTGGTCACACTCAAAATGACAGTTTTTGAAACAAAAATCCAAAAATATGCATGCAAAATGTCTCATAATGCCTGAAAAAAGGCATCTTTGAGAGTTTTCCTGAAAAAAAAAACATTTGACAAGGTCTGCAAAAACAAAATATATTTTTTTACTCAATTTGACAGTAATGTACTTAGAATCCTGAGATAAGGCAAAAAAAACAATAAAAATGTATTCCAACATAATTCCTAATCCAAACGTGAAAAATGTCTAAAAATGCCTGTGATATTGAATACATGTGAGTTTTACTAGATACAGTTGTTTTTCTATGGTTTGCAGATACAAAAATGAAGTTTTAGTCATTATGACTGTATACTGTAACACTCAATATAACAGTTATTTAAACATAAATCCTACACAAAACATAAAAAATGGCTAATAATGCCTGAAAAAATGCATCTTTGGGAGATTTACTGGAAGCATATGCTTTTTTAAATTTTGCAAATGCAAAAAGTTGTTTTTTAATCAATATGACTATAATGTTCTTAGAATCCTGAGATAATGCGAAAAAAGCAATAAAAATGTATTCCAACATAATTCCTAATTCAAACGTGCAAAAAGTCTAGAAATGCCTGTGATATTGAATAAATGTTAGTTTTACCAGATGCAGTTGTTTTTCTATGGTTTGCAAATACAAAATTGAGGATTTACTCAATATGACTGTATACTGTAACACTCAATATGACAGTTATTTAAACATAACTCCTAAACCACACATGCAAAATGTCTAATAATGCCTGAAATAATGCATCTTTGGGAGTTTTACTCGAAACATATGCTTTTTTAAATCTTGCAAATGCAAAAAGTAGTTTTTTTCTCAATATGACTATAATGTTCTTAGAATCCTGAGATAATGCGAAAAAAGCAATAAAAATGTATTCCAACATAACTCCTAATCCAAACGTGCAAAATGTCTAAAAATGCCTGTGATAAGGAATACATGTTAGTTTTACTAGATACAGTTGTTTTTCTATGGTTTGCAAATACAAAATGTAGGTTTTACTCAATATGACTGTATACTGTAACACTCAATATGACAGTTATTTAAACATAACTCCTACACCACACATGAAAAATGGCTAATAATGCCTGAAATAATGCATCTTTAGGGGTTTCACTCGAAGCATATGCTTTTTTAAATCTTGCAAATGCAAAAAGTAGTTTTTTTCGCAATATGACTATAATGTTCTTAGAATCCTGAGATAATGCGAAAAAAGCAATAAAAAAATATTCCAACATAACTCCTAATCCAAACGTGCAAAATGTCTAAAAATGCCTGCGATAAGGAATACATGTTATTTTTACTAGATACAGTTGTTTTTCTATAGTTTGCAAATACAAAATGTAGGTTTTACTCAATATGAATGTATACTCTAACACTCAATATGACAGTTATTTAAACATAACTCCTACACCACACATGAAAAATGGCTAATAATGCCTGAAATAATGCATCTTTGGGAGTTTTATTCGAAACATATGCTTTTTTAAATCTTGCAAATGCAAAAAGTAGTTTTTTATTCAATATTACTATAATAGTCTTAGAATCCTGAGATAATGAGAAAAAAGCAATAAAAATGTATTCAAACATAACTTTTAAACAACACATGCAAAATGGCTAATAATGCCTAGAGATATGTATTTTTGTTAGTTGTACTAGAAAAATGATCTTTTGTAAGGTTTGCAAAGACACAAGCTAGTTTTTTTTATTCAATATAACAGTGTAACTGTCATATTAAATATGAAATGTTTATAATCATAACTCCAAAACTAAACGTGAAATTTGTCTAAAAAAGCATGTAATATTGAATTTATGTGACTTTTACCAGAATCGGGTATTTTGGAAAGAATCACAAATACAAGAACCAGGTTTTACTCAATATGACTGTATATTGTAACGCCCAATATGACAGTTATTTAAACATTACTCCTACACCACACATGAAAAATGGCTAATAATGCCTGAAATAATGCATCTTTTGGAGTTTTACTCGAAACATATGCTTTTTAAAATCTTGCAAATGCAAAAAGTAGTTTTTTACTCAATATGACTATAATGTCCTTAGAATCCTGAGATAATGCGAAAAAAGCAATAAAAATGTATTCCAACATAATTCCTAATCCAAACGTGCAAAATGTCTAAAAATGCTAGTGATAGGGAATACATGTTAGTTTTACTAGATACAGTTGTTTTTCTATGGTTTGCAAATACAAAATTTAGGTTTTACTCAATATGACTGTATACTGTAACACTCAATATGACAGTTATTTAAACATAAGTCCTACACCACACATGGAAAATGGCTAATAATGCCTGAAATAATGCATCTTTGAGAGTTTTCCTGAAAAAAAACATTTGGCAAGGTTTGCAAAAACAAAATATAATTTTTTACTCAATTTGACAGTAATGTACTTAGAATCCTGAGATAATGCAAAAAAAGCAATAAAAATGTATTCAAACAAAACTTCCAAGGAACGCATGTAATATGGCTAATAATGCCTGAATTAATGCATCTTTGGGGGTTTCACTCGAAGCATATGCTTTTTTAAATTTTCCAAATGCAAAAAGTAGTTTTTTACTCAATATGACTATAATATTCTTAGAATCCTGAGATAATGCAAAAAAAGCAATAAAAATGTATTCCAACATAACTCCTAATCCAAACGTGCAAAATGTCTAAAAATGCCTGTGATATTGAATAATTGTTAGTTTTACTAAATACAGTTGTTTTTTTATGGTTTGCAAATTTAAAATTTAGGTTTTACTCAATATGACTTTATACTGTAACACTCAATATGACAGTTATTTAAACATAAGTCCTACACCACACATGGAAAATGGCTAATAATGCCTGAAATAATGCATCTTTGGGGGTTTCACTCGAAGTATATGCTTTTTTAAATCTTGCAAATGCAAAAAGCAGTTTTTTTCTCAATATGACTATAATTTTCTTAGAATCCTGAGATAATGCGAAAAAAGCAATAAAAATGTATTCCAACATAACTCCTAATCCAAACGTGCAAAATGTCTAAAAATGCCTGTGATAAGGAATACATGTTAGTTTTACTAGATACAGTTGTTTTTCTATGGTTTGCAAATACAAAATATAGGTTTTACTCAATATGACTGTATACTGTAACACTCAATATGACAGTTATTTAAACATAACTCCTACACCACACATGAAAAATGGCTAATAATGCCTGAAATAATGCATCTTTGGGAGTTTTACTCGAAACATATGGTTTTTTAAATCTTACAAATGCAAAAAGTAGTTTTTATTCAATATGACTATAATAGTCTTAGAATCCTGAGATAATGCGAAAAAAGCAATAAAATGTATTCAAACATAACTTTTAAACAACACATGCAAAATGGCTAATAATGCCTAGAGATATGTATTTTTGTTAGTTGTACTAGAAAAATGATCTTTTGTAAGGTTTGCAAAGACACAAGTTAGTTTTTTTATTCCATATAACAGTGTAACTGTCATACTAAATATGAAAGGTTTATAATCATAACTCCAAAACCAAACTTGAAATTTGTCTAAAAAAGCCTGTAATATATAATTTACGTGAGTTTTACCAGAATCGGGTATTTTGGAAAGAATCACAAATACAAACATTGGGTTTTACTGGCCTCATATTGGTCACACTCAAAATGACAGTTTTTGAAACAAAACTCCAAAAATATGCAATCAAAATGTCTAATAATGCCCGAAGAAATGCATCTTCGAGAGTTTTCCTGAAAAAAAAAAACATTTGGCAATATTTGCAAAAACAAAATATAATTTTTTACTCAATTTGACAGTAATGTACTTAGAATCCTGAGATAAAGCGAAAAAAACAATAAAAATTTATTCCAACATAATTCCTAATCCAAACGTGCAAAATGTCTAAAAAAGTCTCTGATATTGAATACATGTGAGTTTTACTAGATACAGTTGTTTTTCTATGGTTTGCAAATAGAAAAATGAGGGTTTAGTCAATATGACTGTATGCTGTAACACTCAATATAACAGTTATTTAAACATAAATCCCACACAACACATGAACAATGGCTAATATTGTCTGAAATAATGCATATTTTGGAGTTTTACTGGAAGCATATGCTTTTTTAAATTTTGCAAATGCAAAAATTATTTTTTTACTCAATATGACTATAATATTCTTAGAATCCTGAGATAATGCGAAAAAAGCAATAAAAATGTATTCCAACATAACTCCTAATCCAAACGTGCAAAATGTCTAAAAATGCCTGTGATATTGAATAATTGTTAGTTTTACTAAATACAGTTGTTTTTTTATGGTTTGCAAATACAAAATTTAGGTTTTACTCAATATGACTGGATACTGTAACACTCAATATGACAGTTATTTAAACATAAGTCCTACACCACACATGGAAAATGGCTAATAATGCCTGAAATAATGCATCTTTGGGGGTTTCACTCGAAGCATATGCTTTTTTAAATCTTGCAAATGCAAAAAGTAGTTTTTTTCTCAACATGACTATAATTTTCTTAGAATCCTGAGATAATGCGAAAAAAGCAATAAAAATGAATTCACACATAACTCCTAATCCAAACGTGCAAAATGTCTAAAAATGCCTGTGATAAGGAATACATGTTAGTTTTACTAGATACAGTTGTTTTTCTATGGTTTGCAAATACAAAATGTAGGTTTTACTCAATATGACTGTATACTGTAACACTCAATATGACAGTTATTTAAACATAACTCCTACACCACACATGAAAAATGGCTAATAATGCCTGAAATAATGCATCTTTGGGAGTTTTACTCGAAACATATGCTTTTTTAAATCTTGCAAATGCAAAAAGTAGTTTTTATTCATTATGACTATAATAGTCTTAGAATCCCGAGATAATGCGAAAAAAGCAATAAAATGTATTCAAACATAACTTTTAAACAACACATGCAAAATGGCTAATAATGCCTAGAGATATGTATTTTTGTTAGTTGTACTAGAAAAATGATCTTTTTTAAGGTTTGCAAAGACACAAGTTAGTTTTTTTATTCCATATAACAGTGTAACTGTCATACTAAATATGAAAGGTTTATAATCATAACTCCAAAACCAAACTTGAAATTTGTCTAAAAAAGCCTGTAATATATAATTTACGTGAGTTTTACCAGAATCGGGTATTTTGGAAAGAATCACAAATACAAACATTGGGTTTTACTGGCCTCATATTGGTCACACTCAAAATGACAGTTTTTGAAACAAAACTCCTAAAATATGCATGCAAAATGTCTAATAATGCCTGAAGAAATGCATCTTTGAGAGTTTTCCTGAAAAAAAACAAACATTTGGCAATATTTGCAGAAAACAAAATATAATTTTTTACTCAATTTGACAGTAATGTACTTAGAATCCTGAGATAAAGCGAAAAAAACAATAAAAATGTATTCCAACATAATTCCTAATCCAAACGTGCAAAATGTCTAAAAAAGTCTCTGATATTGAATACATGTGAGTTTTACTAGATACAGTTGTTTTTCTATGGTTTGCAAATAGAAAAATGAGGGTTTAGTCAATATGACTGTATACTGTAACACTCAATATAACAGTTATTTAAACATAAATCCCACACAACACATGAAAAATGGCAAATAATGCCTGAAATAATGCATATTTTGGAGTTTTACTGGAAGCATATGCTTTTTTAAATTTTGCAAATGCAAAAAGTGGTTTTTTACTCAATATGACTATAATATTCTTAGAATCCTGAGATAATGCGAAAAAAGCAATAAAAATGTATTCCAACATAACTCCTAATCCAAACGTGCAAAATGTCTAAAAATGCCTGTGATATTGAATAATTGTTAGTTTTACTAAATACAGTTGTTTTTTTATGGTTTGCAAATACAGAATTTAGGTTTTACTCAATATGACTGTATACTGTAACACTCAATATGACAGTTATTTAAACATAAGTCCTACACCACACATGGAAAATGGCTAATAATGCCTGAAATAATGCATCTTTGGGGGTTTCACTCGAAGCATATGCTTTTTTAAATCTTGCAAATGCAAAAAGTAGTTTTTTTCTCAATATGACTATAATGTTCTTAGAATCCTGAGATAATGCGAAAAAAGTAATTAAAATGTATTCCAACATAACTCCTAATCCAAACGTGCAAAATGTCTAAAAATGCCTGTGATAAGGAATACATGTTAGTTTTACTAGATACAGTTGTTTTTCTATGGTATGCAAATACAAAATGTAGGTTTTACTCAATATGACTGTATACTGTAACACTCAATATGACAGTTATTTAAACATAACTCCTACACCACACATGAAAAATGGCTAATAATGCCTGAAATAATGCATCTTTGGGAGTTTTACTCGAAACATATGCTTTTTTAAATCTTGCAAATGCAAAAAGTAGTTTTTATTCAATATGACTATAATAGTCTTAGAATCCTGAGATAATGCGAAAAAAGCAATAAAATGTATTCAAACATAACTTTTAAACAACACATGCTAAATGGCTAATGCCTAGAGATATGTATTTTTGTTAGTTGTACTAGAAAAATTATCTTTTGTAAGGTTTGCAAAGACACAAGTTAGTTTTTTTATTCCATAAAACAGTGTAACTATCATACTAAATATGAAAGGTTTATAATCATAACTCCAAAACCAAACTTGAAATTTGTCTAAAAAAGCCTGTAATATATAATTTACGTGAGTTTTACCAGAATCGGGTATTTTGGAAAGAATCACAAATACAAACATTGAGAAATATTGACTAAACCCTCATTTTTCTATTTGCAAACCATAGAAAAACAACTGTATCTAGTAAAACTCACATGTATTCAATATCAGAGACTTTTTTAGACATTTTGCACGTTTGGATTAGGAATTATGTTGGAATACATTTTTATTGTTTTTTTCGCTTTATCTCAGGATTCTAAGTACATTACTGTCAAATTGAGTAAAAAATTATATTTTGTGTTTGCAAATATTGCCAAATGTTTTTTTTTTTCAGGAAAACTCTCAAAGATGCATTTCTTCAGGCATTATTAGACATTTTGCATGCACATTTTTGGAGTTTTGTTTCAAAAACTGTCATTTTGAGTGTGACCAATATGAGGCCAGTAAAACCCAATGTTTGTATTTGTGATTCTTTCCAAAATACCCGATTCTGGTAAAACTCACATAAATTCAATATTACAGGCTTTTTTAGACAAATTTCACGTTTAGTTTTGGAGTTATGATTATAAACCTCTCATATTTAGTATGACAGTTGAACTGTTATATCGAATAAAAAAACTAACTTGTGTCTTTGCAAACCTTACAAAAGATCATTTTTCTAGTACAACTAACAAAAATACATATCTCTAGGCATTATTAGCCATTTTCCATGTGTGCTGTAGGACTTATGTTTAAATAACTGTCATATTGAGTGTTACAGTATACAGTCATATTGAGTAAAACCTAAATTTTGTATTTGCAAACCATAAAAAAACAACTGTATTTAGTAAAACTAACAATTATTCAATATCACAGGCATTTTTAGACATTTTGCACGTTTGGATTAGGAGTTATGTTGGAATACATTTTTATTGCTTTTTTCGCATTATCTCAGGATTCAAAGAATATTATAGTCATATTGAGTAAAAAACTACTTTTTGCATTTGCAAAATTTAAAAAAGCATATGCTTCCAGTAAAACTCCAAAATATGCATTATTTCAGGCATTATTAGCCATTTTTCATGTGTTGTGTGGGATTTATGTTTAAATAACTGTTATATTGAGTGTTAACGTATACAGTCATATTGACTAAACCCTAATTTTTCTATTTGCAAACCATAGAAAAACAACTGTATCTAGTAAAACTCACATGTATTCAATATCAGAGACTTTTTTAGACATTTTGCACGTTTGGATTAGGAATTATGTTGGAATACATTTTTATTGTTTTTTTCGCTTTATCTCAGGATTCTAAGTACATTACTGTCAAATTGAGTAAAAAATCATATTTTGTTTTTGCAAATATTGCCAAATATTTTTTTTTTTTTCAGGAAAACTCTCAAAGATGCATTTCTTCAGGCATTATTAGACATTTTGCATGCATATTTTTGGAGTTTTGTTTCAAAAACTGTCATTTTGAGTGTGACCAATATGAGGCCAGTAAAACCCAATGTTTGTATTTGTGATTCTTTCCAAAATACCCGATTCTGGTAAAACTCACGTATATTATATACTACAGGCTTTTTTAGACAAATTTCAAGTTTGGTTTTGGAGTTATGATTATAAACCTTTCATATTTAGTATGACAGTTACACTGTTATATTGAATAAAAAAACTAACTTGTGTCTTTGCAAACCTTACAAAAGATCATTTTTCTAGTACAACTAACAAAAATACATATCTCTAGGCATTATTAGCCATTTTGCATGTGTTGTTTAAAAGTTATGTTTGAATACATTTTTATTGCTTTTTTCTCATTATCTCAGGATTCTAAGACTATTATAGTAATATTGAATAAAAAAGTACTTTTTGCATTTGCAAGATTTAAAAAAGCATATGTTTCGAGTAAAACTCCCAAAGATGCATTATTTCAGGCATTATTAGCCATTTTTCATGTGTGGTGTAGGAGTTATGTTTAAATAACTGTCATATTGGGCGTTACAGTATACAGTCATATTGAGTAAAACCTGGTTTTTGTATTTGTGATTCTTTCCAAAATACCCGATTCTGGTAAAAGTCACATAAATTCAATATTACATGCTTTTTTAGAAAAATTTCACGTTTAGTTTTGGAGTTATGATTATAAACCTTTCATATTTAATATGACAGTTACACTGTTATATTGAATAAAAAAACTAACTTGTGTCTTTGCAAACCTCACAAAAGATCATTTTTCTAGTACAACTAACAAAAATACATATCTCTAGGCATTATTAGCCATTTTGCATGTGTTGTTTAAAAGTTATGTTGGAATACATTTTTATTGCTTTTTTTCTCATTATCTCAGGATTCTAAGACTATTATAGTAATATTGAATAAAAAACTACTTTTTGCATTTGCAAGATTTAAAAAAGCATATGTTTCGAATAAAACTCCCAAAGATGCATTATTTCAGGCATTATTAGCCATTTTTCATGTGTGGTGTAGGAGTTATGTTTAAATAACTGTCATATTGAGTGTTACAGTATACAGTCATATTGAGTAAAACATACATTTTGTATTTGCAAACTATAGTAAAACAACTGTATCTAGTAAAACTAACATGTATTACTTATCACAGACATTGTTAGACATTTTGCACGTTTGGATTAGGAGTTATGTTGGAATACATTTTTATTGCTTTTTTCGCATTATCTCAGGATTCTAAGAACATTATAGTCATACTGCGAAAAAAACTACTTTTTGCATTTGCAAGATTTAAAAAATCATATGCTTCGAGTGAAACCCCCAAAGATGCATTATTTCAGTCATTATTAGCCATTTTTCATGTGTGGTGTAGGAGTTATGTTTAAATAACTGTCATATTGAGTGTTACAGTATACAGTCATATTGAGTAAAACCTAAATTTTGTATTTGCAAACCATAGAAAAACAACTGTATCTAGTAAAACTAACATGTATTCCTTATCACAGGCATTTTTAGACATTTTGCACGTTTGGATTAGGAGTTATGTTGGAATACATTTTTATTGCTTTTTTCGCATTATCTCAGGATTCTAAGAACATTATAGTCATATTGAGAAAAAAACTACTTTTTGCATTTGCAAGATTTAAAAAAGCATATGTTTCGAGTAAAACTCCCAAAGATGCATTATTTCAGGCATTATTAGACATTTTGCATGTGTGGTTTAGGAGTTATGTTTAAATAACTGTCATATTGAGTGTTACAGTATACAGTCATTTTGAGTAAATCCTCAATTTTGTATTTGCAAACCATAGAAAAACAACTGCATCTGGTAAAACTAACATTTATTCAATATCACAGGCATTTCTAGACTTTTTGCACGTTTGAATTAGGAATTATGTTGGAATACATTTTTATTGCTTTTTTCGCATTATCTCAGGATTCTAAGAACATTATAGTCATATTGATTAAAAAACAACTTTTTGCATTTGCAAAATTTAAAAAAGCATATGCTTCCAGTAAAACTCCCAAAGATGCATTTTTTCAGGCATTATTAGCCATTATTTATGTTTTGTGTAGGATTTATGTTTAAATAACTGTTATATTGAGTGTTACAGTATACAGTCATAATGACTAAAACTTCATTTTTGTATTTGCAAACCATAGAAAAACAACTGTATCTAGTAAAACTCACATGTATTCAATATCACAGGCATTTTTAGACATTTTTCACGTTTGGATTAGGAATTATGTTGGAATACAGTTTTATGGTTTTTTTCGCCTTATCTCAGGATTCTAAGTACATTACTGTCAAATTGAGTAAAAAAATATATTTTGTTTTTGCAAACCTTGTCAAATGTTTTTTTTTTTCAGGAAAACTCTCAAAGATGCCTTTTTTCAGGCATTATTAGACATTTTGCATGCATATTTTTGGATTTTTGTTTCAAAAACTGTCATTTTGAGTGTGACCAATATGAGGCCAGTAAAACCGAATGTTTGTATTTGTGATTCTTTCCAAAATACCCGATTCTGGTAAAACTCACGTAAATTCAATATTACAGGCTTTTTTAGACACATTTCAAGTTTGGTTTTGGAGTTATGATTATAAACCTTTCATATTTAGTTTGACAGTTACACTGTTATATGGAATAAAAAAAACAAACTTGTGTCTTTGCTAACCTTACAAAAGATCAATTTTCTAGTAGAACTAACAAAAATACACATCTCTAGGCATTATCAGCCATATTACATGCGTTGTTTGGAAGTTATGTTTGAATACATTTTTATTGCTTTTTTTTGCATTATCTCATGATTCTAAGTACATTACTGTCAAATTGAGTAAAAAATTATATTTTGTTTTTGTAAACCTTGCCAAATGTTTTTTTCAGGAAAACTCTCAAAGATGCATTTCTTCAGGCAGTATTAGACATTTTGCATGTGTGTTTGTAGGAGTTATGTTTAAATAACTGTCATATTGAGTGTTACAGTATACAGTCACATTGAGTACAATCTAAATTGTGTATTTGCAAACCATAGAAAAACAACTGTATCTAGTAAAACTCACACGTATTCAATATCAAAGGCATTTTTAGACATTTTGCACGTTTGGATTAGGAGTTATGATTTTATTGCTTTTTTCGCATTATCTTAGGAATCTAAGAACTTTATAGTCATGTTGAGTAAAAAACAACTTTTTGCATTTGCAAAATTTAAAAAAGCTTATGCTTCGAGTAAAACTCCAAAAGATGCATTATTTCAGGCATTATTAGCCATTTTTAATGTGTGGTGTAGGAACTATGTTTAAAAAACTGTCATATTGAGTGTTACAGTATACAGTCATATTGACTAAAATCTCCTTTTTGTATTTGCAAATCATAGAAAAACAACTGCATCTAGTAAAACTCACGCGTATTCCATATCATAGGCATTTTTAGAAAATTTGCACGTTTGGATTAAGAATTATGTTTGAATACATTTTTATTGTTTTTTTGGCTTTATCTCCGGATTCTAAGTACATTACCGTCAAATTGAGTAAAAAAAAAATATTTTGTCTTTGCAAACCTTGCCAAATGTTTTTTTTTTTTCAGGAAAACTCTCAAAGATGCATTTCTTCCGGCATTATTAGACATTTTGCATGTGTGGTGTAGGAGTTATGTTTAAATAACTGTCAAATTGAGTGTTACATTATACAGTCATATTGTATAATGTAACTACTAGAAAAATACTTTTTTTTTCGCCAACCTTACCAAATGTTTTTTTTTTTCCAGAAAAACTCTCAAAGATACATTTCTTCAGGCATTTTTAGACATGTTGCATTTCTACTTTAGGAGTTATGTTTCAAAAACTGTCATTTTGAGTGTGACCAATATGAGGCCAGGAAAACCTAATTTTTGTATTTGTGAACCTCTCCAAAATACCTGATTCTGTTAAAACTCACATAAATTCAATATTACAGGCTTTTTAAGACAAATTTCAAGTTTGGTTTTGGAGTTATGATTATAAAACTTTAATATTTAGTATGATAGTTACACTGTTATATTGAATAAAAAAACTAACTTGTGTCTTTGCTAACCTTAAAAAGATACATTTTCTAGTACAACTAACAAAAATACACATGTCTAGGCATTATCAGCCATTTTTCATGCGTTGTTTGGAAGTTATGTTTGAATACAATTTTATTGCTTTTTTCGCATTATCTCAGGATTCTAAGTACATTACTGTCAAATTGAGTAAAACATTATTTTTTGGTTTTTGCAAACCTTGCCAAATGTTTTTTTTTTTCAGGAAAACTCTCAAAGATGCATTTCTTCGGGCATTATTAGACATTTTGCATGTGTGGTGTAGGAGTTATGTTTAAATAACTGTCATATTGAGTGTTACAGTATACAGTCACATTGAGTAAAACCTAAATTTTGTATTTGCAAACCATAGAAAAACAACTGTATCTAGTAAAACTAACATTAATTCAATATCACAGGCATTTTAGGACATTTTGCACGTTTGGATTAGGAGTTTTGTTGAATACATTTTTATTGCTTTTTTTGCATTATCTCAGGAATCTAAGAGCATTATAGTCATGTTGAGTAAAAAACAACTTTTTGCATTTGCAAAATTTAAAAAAAATTATGCTAAATTTTGTATTTGCAAACCATAAAAAAAACTATATCTAGTAAAACTCACATTTATTCAACATCACAGGCATTTTTAGACATTTTGAACGTTTGAATTAGGAATTATGTTGGAAAACCTTTAAATTGCTTTTTTTTGCATTATCTCAGGATTCTAAGTACATTACTGTCAAATTAGTAGAAAAATACTTTTTGTTTTGGCCAACCTTACCAAACCAGAAAATGATATGTATTATTGATTTGGTATTTTTCCGTAATAAAAAATAGTAATATACATAGTTTGTCAATACTGGCATATTACTTAAAATAACAGACAATTTGTTTATTTACAGATAATGTTTTCAATTCTTCTGTTTTATAACCTATTTACAAAAAAATACAGTAGAAATTTAAAGTAAATTAACCATAAAAATATGAATTTTTTTTTACAGTGTAGGCATTATTAGCCATTTTGCATGTGTTGTTTAGAAGTTATGTTTGAATTTATTTGTATTGCTTTTTTAGCATTATCGCAGGATTCTAAAAAAATGATTGTCATATTGAGTAAAAAACTAGTTTTTGCATTTGCAAGATTTACAAAAGCATATGTTTCCAGCAAAACTCCCAAAGATGCATTCCTTCAGGCATTATTAGCCATTGTTCATGTGTGGTGTAGGAATTTTGTTTAAATAACTGTCATATTGAGTGTTACAGTATACAGTCATATTGAGTAAAACCAAATTTTTGTATTTGCAAACCATAAAAAAACAACTGCATCTAGTAGAACTCACATGGATTCAATATCGCAGGCATTTTTAGACATTTTGCACGTTTGGATTAGGAATTATGTAGGAGGACATTTCATTGCTTTTTTCGCATTAGCTCAGGATTCTCAGTACATTATTGTGAAATTGGGTAAAAAATTACTTTTTGTTTTTTCAAACCTTACCATATGTTTTTTTTCCAGTAAAACTCAAAATGATACATTTCTTCAGGCATTATTAGACATTTTGCCCGTGTATTGAGTAAAACCAAATGTTTGTATTTGCGAACCATAAAAAAACAACTGTGTCTAGTAAAACTCAAATGGATTCAATATCACAGACATTTTTAGACATTTTGCACGTTCGGATTAGGAATTATGATGGAATACATTTGTATTGCTTTTTTTTTTACAATATCTCAGAATTGTATGTACATTCTTGTCAAATTGAGTAAAAACATACTTTTTACAAAATATAATTTTTCTAGTACCGCTAACAAAGATACATATCTCCAGGCATTATTAGTCATTTTGCATTTGTTGTTTAGAAGGGATGTTTGAAAACATTTTTATTGCTTTTGTCACATTATCTAAAGATTCTAAGAACATTATTGTCATATTGAGTAAAAAACTACTTTTTGCATTTGCAAGATTTAAAAAAGCATATGTTTCGAGTAAAACTCCCAAAGGCGCATTTTTTCAGGCATTATTAGCCATTTTTCATGTGTGGTGTAGGAGTTATGTAAAAATAACTGTCATATTGTATACAGTCATATTGAGTAAAACCAAATTTTTGTATTTGCAAACAATAAAAAAACAACTGTATCTAGTAGAGATGCGCGGTTTACGGTCACAACCGTGGAGTCCGCGGATAAACAGCAGGTTGGGCGGGTGACTTGACGAAAAAATATATTTTAAATAGATTCGGGCAGGTGGCGGTTGAACCATTGGGAAATATATATACATAGTGAAATGTTATGTTGAAGAGTTTCATTTAGCCTACTGACGTGTATATATAAATGGTTTATTTATATTGGTTAGTAACGTAAAGTGTTGTTCCTGGCTGTACTTGATGGTACAGTCTAGTGGTTAGGATTCAATGCGCTCACCGTCGCGATCCGGGTTTGATGCTCGGTCAAGGGAATCACTTTTTTTTACCATGAATTGATTAGCGTGGACCCCGACTTAAACAAGTTGAAAAACTTATTGGGGTGTTACCATTTAGTGGTCAATTGTACGGAATATGTACTGTACTTGGCAATCTATTAATAAAAGTATCAATCAAAACAATCCATACAACACGTCACAGACAACGTCACGCTAACATCATGTGACACTTCCTATGAAGGCTGCAGAAGCAAGGTAGCCCAAACTTGTCAGGTACAACACTTTATCTTACTAGCCTCTAAAAATCAACCATTTATAGATAGTTCAATGTTGTTACCCACATACGAAAAACGAGCAGCACCCTTTTAAACAGTATGTGGGCATACTTTTATTTTGAAGTGTCTCGTTTGGTCTGTGGACGGATATAAGGAAGCTACTTCCGGGTATGAGTACACATTTTTTTGATGCATTAGAAAGAAGAAAGAGAGCGGCTGATTGTAACAAAGACTAAAAAGTGTCACAGGGACTTTAAGCGTTTGGGATCTAAGAGCCAGAAGATCACAATTGCCTCCATCTTCTTCCGCTTATCAGAAGTCGGGTCGCGGGGGCAGCAACCTAAGCAGGAAAGCCCAGCCTTCCCACTCCCAAGCCACTTCGTCTAGCTCCTACCCAGGGAATCCCGAAGCGTTGCCAGGCCAGCCGGGAGACAAAGTCTTCCCAGCGTGTCCTGGATCTTCCCCGTGGCCTCCTACCGGTTGGACATGCCCTAATCGCCTCCCTAGGGAGGGGTGTGGGTGGCATCCTGACCAGATGCCCGAACCACCTCATCTGGCTCCAACAGCCATACAAGTCACACTGACGGTGGCCATACAAACAAATTTTACACTGTTACAAATATGCGCCACACTCTGAACCCACATCAAACAAGAATGACAAACACATTTCGCGAGAACATCTTCACCGTAACACAAAATAAACACAAAATAACAAATACCCAGAATGCCATGCAGCGCTACTCGCCCGGGCTACACCCCCGCAACCACCAAACCCCGCCCACCTCAACCGACACATGGAGGGGGGCGGTGATGTGGGGTGGTGGCGGGGGTGTAGCCCGGAAGAGTAGCACTGCATGGAATTCTGGGTATTTGTTCTTTTGTGTTTATTTTGTGTTACGGTGAAGATGTTCTCCCAAAATGTGTTTGTCATTCTTGTTTGATGTGGGTTCACAATATGTGGTGCATATTTGTAACAATGTTAACATTTTTTGGACAGCCACCGTCAGTGTGAGCTATATAGCTGTTGATCAAGTATGTTATGGACAACCTATGACGAGCACAAAAGTCTAATAACAAAACACCACTTGCAGTACTGTCACAGCGGGCCTTAAAGATTCTTGTCCAGTCGATATCGGATAGCCCTTCACTACGGTCACAGGGAGTATCCTGTAAAGATTGGCAAGTATGTTGCCATGTCAGTATTGCCATTAAAGGAAGGTGAATTCACTTTTCACGTAGTTTCTACACACTATAGCCCCCCGGTAAACTGAGTTTGAGACTCTTGATCTTAATAATTCAGAAAAAATCTGTAAAATAATCATGTTTTTCTGTGGAACCGCCAGCATTGTCACTCCATTAAAGTTGGTTGATCGTAATTAATTGGAAAAACTCTGTAGAAAAAAGGTATTTTTCTGCAGAACTGTTTGCATTGTCACTTTATTAAAGGTGGTTGATCTTAACAATTTAGTAAAAATCTGAAAAATGTTGATATTTTTCCACAAAACGTTTAATGAAAATTTCTGTAAATATAATGTTTTAGATCATTATTTGGTCTACAGCGTTTTACTTTAATTTTATGGTTTTCATTTGGCAGCCGTAGCTACCAGTAGATTAGTTTTTTTACAGATTTTTTTTTTTTACAGTGTACCTTGTGTGTTTGAGAACCTTAAAAAATATATTTTTTCTAGTAAAACTGACAAAGATAAATGTCTATACACACAAAAAAAAAAATTCTGTAAAACAAACTGTCATCTACTGGCAGATACGGCTGCCAAACGAAAACTATAACATTTAAGTAAAACATTGCAAACCAAATAATAATCAAAAACATTATATTTACAGAAATTTTCATGAAACGTTTTGCGGAAAAATATCGTAATTTTACGGATTTTTACAATATTATTAAGGTCAACAACCTTTAATAAAGTATTGATGCAAACAGTTTTGCAGAAAAATACTTTTATTCTACAGAGTTTTTCCAAATTAATATGATCAACCAACTTTAATAAAGTGACAATGCTGGTATTTCCACAGAAAAATACCATTATTTTACACTCTTTCTGAATTGTTAAAATAGGGGGCCACTGGATGCTGAAACTACATGAAAAGTGGATTCAGCTTCTTTGAATGACCATCCAGACCTAGCAACATACTTGCGAATCCTCCCAATTTTAACGAGAGGCTTCCTGTGACCCTCGCAATGGATTGTCCCTATATCGACCGGACAAACATTTTAATGTGGTTCTGTGACAGCACTGCCTTCAACTTCCTTGACAACCTTTTGTCGTGTTCGCTCATTCAGCAAACCAACAGCATGCCGAGGGGGCCGCACGCATGTTATGCGAGGATTTGTTGGTTGTACAATGTTGACTACAAGACGTACTTGATTAACAGCATTACAAATCACACTGACGGGAGCTGTACAAAAAAAATTAACACTGTTACAAATATGCGCCAATATTGTGAAACCACATCAAACAAGAATGACGAACACATTTCGGGAGAACATCTTTACCGTAACACAAAATAAACACAAAAGAACAAATACCCAGAATTCCATGCAGCGCTACTCTTCCGGGCTACACCCCTGCCACCACCCCACATCACGGTCCCCCTCCTTGCGTCAGTTGAGGCGGGCGGGGTTTGGTGGTTGCGGGGGTGTAGCCCGGAAGAGTAGCGCTGCATGGCATTCTGGGTATTTGTTCTTTTGTGTTTATTTTGTGTTACGGTGAAGATGTTCTACCGAAATGTGTTTGTCATTCTTGTTTGATGAGGGTTCACAGTGTGGCGCATATTTGTAACAGTGTGAAATTTGTTTGTACGGCCACCGTCAGTGTGACCTGTGTGGCTGTTGGCTGTTGATCAAGTATGTCTTGCACTCACCAGCGTGTGCCATATTACAGAGAAAAATGTTAAATTGTTAGTAAAAGCATAAACCTTTATATACCAGGCTTCAAATATGTTTAGCCTGACGGTACCTGTCTGCTGCCTCCGGAGGATTGTCATACTAAATGTGAAAGGTTTATAATAATAACTCCAAAACCAAACATGAAATTTGTCTTAAAAAGCCTTAATGTTGAATGTATGTGAGTTTTACCTGAATCAGGTATTTTGGAAAGAATCACAAATACAAAGCTTAGGTTTTACTGGCCTCATATTGGTCACACTCAAAATTACAGTTTTTAAAACATAACTCCAAAAATACACATGTATAATGTCTAATAATAACTGTAGAAATGCATCTTTGAGAGTTTTCCTGAAAAAAAATAATTTGGTAAGGTTTGCAAAAACAAATTTTTATTTTTTACTCAATTTGACATTTGTATTGCGAAAAAAGCAATACAAATGTATTCCAACATAATTCCTAATCCAAACGTGCAAAATGTCTAAAAATGCCTGTGATATTGAATACATGTGAGTTTTACTAGATACAGTTGTTTTTCTATGGTTTGTAAATACAAAAATGAGGTTTTACTCAATATGACTGTATACTGTAACACTCAATATGACAGTTATTTAAACATAACTCCTACACCACACATGAAAAATGGCTAATAATGCCTGAAATAATGCATCTTTGGGAGTTTTACTCGAAACATATGCTTTTTTAAATCTTGCAGATGCAAAAAGTAGTTTTTTATTCAATATGACTATAATAGTCTTAGAATCCTGAGATAATGCAAAAAAAGCAAAAAAATGTATTCAAACATAACTTCAAAACAACACATGAAAAATGGCTAATAATGCCTAGGGATGTGTATTTTTGTTAGTTGTACTAGAAAAATAATCTTTTGTAGGGTTTGCAAAGACACAAGTTAGTTTTTTTTATTCAATATAACAGTGTAACTGTCATATTAAATATGAAAGGTTTATAATCATAACTCCAAAAACAAACTTGAAATTTGTCTAAAAAAGCCTGTAATGTTGAATTTATGTGGGTTTTAGCAGACTCGGGTATTTTGGAAATGTTCACAAATACAACAATTAGGTTTTGCTGGCCTCATATTGGTCACACGCAAAATGACAGTTTTTGAAACATAACTCAAAAAGTAGAAATGCAAAATGTCTAATAATGCTTGAAGAAATGTATCTTAGACAGTTTTACTGGAAAAAAAACATTTGGTAAGATTTGCGAAAACAAAAAGTATTTTTTTACTAAATTTGACAGTAATGTACTTATAATCCTGAGATAATGCGAAAAAAGCAATAAAAATGTATTCCAACATAATTCCTAATCCAAACGTGCAAAATGTCTAAAAATGCCTGTGATATTAAATACATATGAGTTTTACTAGATACATTTGTTTTTCTATTGTTTGCAAATACAAAAATGAGGTTTTACTCAATATAACTGTATACTGTAACACTCAATATGACAGTTATTTAAACATAACTCCTACACCACACATGAAAAATGGCTAATAATGCCTGAAATAATGCATCTTTTGGATTTTTACTCGAAATATATGCTTTTTTAAATCTTGCAAATGCAAAAAGTAGTTTTTTTACTCAATATGAATATAATGTTCTTAGAATCCTGAGATAATAAGAAAAAAGCAATGAAAATGTATTCCAATATGATTCCTAATCCAAACGTGCAAAATGTCTAAAAATGCCTGTGATATTGAAATAATGTTAGTTTTACTAGATACAGTTGTTTTTCTATGGTTTGCAAATACAAAATTTAGGTTCTACTCAATATGTAACACTGTAACACTTAATATGCCAGTTATTTAAACATAACTCCTACACGACACATGAAAAATAGCTAATAATGCCTGAAATAATGCATCTTTGGGAGTTTTACTCGAAACATATGCTTTTTTAAATCTTTCAAATGAGTAAAGGCGTTTTTTACTTAATATGACAATAATGTTCTTACAATCCTGACATAATGCGAAAAAAGTAATAAAATTGTATTCAAACATAACTTCTAAACAGCACATGAAAAATTGCTGATAATGCCTAGAGATGTGTATTTTTGTTAGTTGTACTAGAAAAATAATCTTTTGTAAGGTTTGCAAAGACACAAGTTAGTTTTTTTTATTCAATATAACAGTGTAACTGTCATATTAATTATGAAAGGTTTATAATCATAACTCCAAAACCAAACTTGAAATTTGTCTAAAAAATCCTGTAATATTGAATTCATGTGAGTTTTAACGGAATCAGGTATTTTGGAGAGGTTCACAAATACAAAAATTAGGTTTTACTGGCCTCATATTGGTCACACTAAAAATGACCGTTTTTGAAACATAACTCCAAAAGTAGAAATGCAACATGTCTAATAATGGCTGAAGAAATGTATCTTTGAGAGTTTTTCTGGAAAAAAAAAACATTTGGTAAGGTTGGCGAAAACAAAAAGTATTTTTCTACTAATTTGACAGTAATGTACTTGGAATCCTGAGATAATGCGAAAAAAGCAATACAAATGTATTCCAACATAACTCCTAATCCAAACGTGCAAAATGTCTAAAAATGCCTGTGATATTGAATACATGTGAGTTTCACTAGACATAGTTTTTTTTTTTATAGTTTGCAAAAAAAAAAAAAAGAGGTTTTACTCAATATGACTGTACACTGTAACACTCAATATGACAGTTATTTAAACATAACTCCAACACCACACATGAAAAACGGCTAATAATGCCTGTAATAATGCATCTTTGGGAGTTTTACTCGAAACATATGCTTTTTTAAATATTGCAAATGCAAAAAGTCGTTTTTTACTCAATATGACTACAAAGGCTTACAATCCTGACATAATGCAAAAAAAGTAAAAAAAAATGTATTCAAACATAACTTCTAAAAAACACATGCAAAATGGCTAATAATGCCTAGAGATATGTATTTTTGTTAGTTGTACTAGAAAAATTATCTTTTGTAAGGTTTGCAAAGACACAAGTTAGTTTTTTTATTCAATATAACTGTGTAACAGTCATACTAAATATGAAAGGTTTATAATCATAACTCCAAAACCAAACTTGAAATTTGTCTAAAAAGCCTATAATATTGAATTTATGTGAGTTTTAACAGAATCAGGTATTTTGGAGAGGTTGACAAATACAAAAATTAGGTTTTCCTGGCCTCATATTGGTCACACTCAAAATGACAGTTTTTGAAACATAACTCCAAAAGTAGAGATGCAACGTGTCTAAAAATGCCTCAAGAAATATTATCTTTGAGAGTTTTTCTGGAAAAAATACATTTGGTAAGGTTGGCAAAAACAAAAAGTATTTTTCTACTAATTTGACAGTAATGTACTTAGAATCCTGAGATAATGCGAAAAAAGCAATTAAAAGGTATTCCAACGTTCAAAATGTTTTACTAGATACAGTATTTTTTTATGGTTTGCAAATACAAAAATGAGGTTTTACTCAATATGACTGTATAATGTTACACTCAATATGACAGTTATTTAAATATAACTCCTACACCACACATGAAAAAAAGCTGATAATGCCTGAAATAATGCATCTTTGGGAGTTTGCCTGAAAAAAAAAACATTTGGCAAGGTTTGCAAAAACTAAATAAAAATGTTTACTCAATTTGACAGTAATGTACTTAGAATCCGGAGATAAAGCGAAAAAAACAATAAAAATGTATTCAAACATAATTCCTAATCCAAACGTGCAAAATGTCAAAAAATGCCTATGATATTGAATACGTGTGAGTTTTACTAGATGCAGTTGTTTTTCTATGGTTTGCAAATACAAAAATGAGGTTTTAGTCAATATGACTGTATACTGTAACACTCAATATGACAATTATTTAAACATAGTTCCTACACCACACTTAAAAAATGGCTAATGATGCCTGATATAATGCATCTTTTTGAGTTTTACTCGAAGCATAAGCTTTTTTAAATTTTGCAAATGCGAAAAGTAGTGTTTTACTCAACATGATTATAATGTTCTTAGATTCCTGAGATAATGCGAAAAAAGCAATAAAAACATAACTCCTAATCCAAACGTGCAAAATGTCTAAAAATGCCTATGATATTGAATACGTGTGAGTTTTACTAGATACAGTTGTTTTTCTATGGTTTGCAAAAACAAAATTTAGGTTTTACTCAATTTGACTGTATAATGTAACACTCAATATGGCAGTTATTTAAACATAACTCCTACACCATACATGCAAAATGTCTAATAATGCCTGAAGAAATGCATCTTTGAGAGTTTTCCTGAAAAAAAAACATTTGGCAAGGTTTGCAAATACAAAATATAATGTTTTACTTTGACAGTAATGTACTTAGAATCCTGAGATAATGCAAAAAAAGC
Organism: Nerophis ophidion; assembly: GCF_033978795.1. NCBI lineage: Eukaryota > Metazoa > Chordata > Actinopteri > Syngnathiformes > Syngnathidae > Nerophis > Nerophis ophidion. The sequence continues at coordinate 199,654 of NW_026907008.1, forward strand.
AATAAAAATGTATTCAAACATAAATTCCAAACGACGCATGAAAAACAGCTGATAATGCCTAGAGATGTGTATTTTTGTTAGTTGTACTAGAAAATTGATCTTTTGTAAGGTTAGAAAAGACACAAGTTAGTTTTTTTATTCAATATAACAGTGTAACTATCATACTAAATATGAAAGGTTTATAATCATAACTCCAAAACCAAACTTGAAATTTGTCTAAAAAAGCCTGTAATATTGATTTTATGTGAGTTTTAACAGAATCGGGTATTTTGGAAAGAATCACAAATACAAAAACTAGGTTTTACTCAATATGACTGTAAACTGTAACACTCAATATGACCGTTATTCAAACATAACTCCTACACCACACATGAAAAATGGCTAATAATGCCTGAAATAATGCATCTTTGGGAGTTTTACTCTAAGCATATGCTTTTTTTAAATCTTGCGAATGCAAAAAGTAGTTTTTTACTCAATATGTCTATAATGTTCTTAGAATCCTGAGATAATGCGAAAAAAACAAACAAAAAAATGTATTCCAACATAACTCCTGATCCAAACGTGCAAAATGTCTAAAAATGCCTGTAATATTGAATAAATGTTAGATTTACTAGACACAGTTGTTTTTTTTTATAGTTTGCAAAAACAAAAATGAGGTTTTACTCAATATGACTGTATACTGTAACACTCAATATAACAGTTATTTAAACATAAATCCTACACAACACATGAAACATTACTAATAATGCCTGAAATAATGCATCTTTGGGAGTTTTACTCGATATATATCCTTTTTAAATATTGCAAATGCCAAAAGTACTTTTTTACTCATATTGACTACAAAGTCTTACAATCCTGACATCATGCGAAAAAAGTAATAAATATGCATTCAAACATAACTTCTAAAAACCACATGCAAAAGGGCTGATAATGCCTAGAGATGTGTATTTTTGGTAGTTCTGAGAAAGTAGAAATGCAACATGTCTAAAAATGCCTGAAGAAATGTATCTTTGAGAGTTTTTCTGGAAAAAAAAAACATTTTGTAAGGTTGGCGAAAACAAAAAGTATTTTTCTACTAATTTGACAGTAATGTACTTGGAATCCTGAGATAAAGCGAAAACAAAAAATGTAAATGTATTCCATCATAATTCCTAATTCAAACGTTCAAAATAACTAAAAATGCCTGTGATATTGAATACATGCGAGTTTTACTAGATACGGTTTTTTTTTGATGGTTTGCAAATACAAAAATGAGGTTTTACTCGATATGACCGTATACTTTAACACTCAATATGACAGTTATTTAAACATAACCCCTACACCACACATAAAAAAATGCTAATAATGTCTGAAATAATGCATCTTTGGGAGTTTTACTCGAAGCATAAGCTTTTTTAAATTTTGCAAATGCGAAAAGTTGTCTTTTACTCAACATGACTATATTGTTCTTAGATTCCTGAGATACTGCGAAAAAAGCAATAAAAACATAACTCCTAATCCAAACGTGCAAAATGTCTAAAAATACCTGTGATATTGAATACATGTGAGTTTTACTAGACACAGTTGTTTTTTTTATAGTTTGCAAAAACAAAAATGAGGTTTTACTCAATATGACTGTATACTGTAACACTCAATATGACAGTTATTTAAACATAACTCCAACACCACACATGAAAAACGGCTAATAATGCCTGAAATAATGCATCTTTGGGAGTTTTACTCGAAACATATGCTTTTTTAAATATTGCAAATGCAAAAAGTCGTTTTTTACTCAATATGACTACAAAGGCTTACAATCCTGACATAATGCAAAAAAAGTAAAAAAAAATGTATTCAAACATAACTTCTAAAAAACACATGCAAAATGGCTAATAATGCCTAAAGATATGTATTTTTGTTAGTTGTACTAGAAAAATGATTTTTTGTAAGGTTTGCAAAGACACAAGTTAGTTTTTTATTCAATATAACAGTGTAACAGTCATACTAAATATGAAAGGTTTATAATCATAACCCCAAAACCAAACTTGAAATTTGTCTAAAAAGGCTATAATATTGAATTTATGTGAGTTTTAACAGAATCAGGTATTTTGGAGAGGTTCACAAATACAAAAATTTGGTTTTCCTGGCCTCATATTGGTCACACTCAAAATGACCGTTTTTGAAACATAACTCCAAAAGTAGAAATGCAACATGTCTAAAAATGCCTGAAGAAATGTATCTTTGAGAGTTTTTCTGGAAAAAAAAAAACATTTGGTAAGGTTGGCGAAAACAAAAAGTATTTTTCTACTAATTTGACAGTAATGTACTTAGAATCCTGAGATAATGCAAAAAAAAGCAATTAAAAGGTATTCCAACATAATTCCTAATTCAAACGTTCAAAATGTCTAAAAATGCCTGTGATATTGAATAAATGTGAGTTTTACTAGATATATGTTTTTTTTATGGTTTGCAAATACAAAAATGAGGTTTTACTCAATATGACTGTATAATGTAATACTCAATATGACAGTTATTTAAACATAACTCCTACACCACACATGAAAAATGTCTAATAATGCCTGAAATAATGCATCTTTGGGAGTTTTACTCAAAGCATAAGCTTTTTTTAATTTTGCAAATGCAAAAAGTTGTTTTTTACTCAACATGACTATAATGCTCTTAGATTCCTGAGATAATGCAAAAAAAGCAATTAAAATGTATTCAACAAAACTCCTAATCCAAACGTGCAAAATGTCCTAAAATGCCTGTGATATTGAATTAATGTTAGTTTTACTAGATACAGTTGTTTTTCTATGGTTTGCAAATACAAAATTTAGGTTTTACTCAATGTGACTGTATACTGTAACACTCAATATGACAGTTATTTAAACATAACTCCTACACCACACATGTAAAATGTCTAATAATGCCTGAAGAAATGCATCTTTGAGAGTTTTCCTGAAAAAAAAAACATTTGGCAAGGTTTGCAAAAAACCAAAAAATAATGTTTTACTCAATTTGACAGTAATGTACTTAGAATCCTGAGATAATGCAAAAAAAAGCATTAAAAATTTATTCAAACATAACTTCCAAACAACGCATGTAATATGGCTGATAATGCCTAGAGATGTGTATTTTTGTTAGTTGTACTAGAAAATTGATCTTTTGTAAGGTTAGCAAAGACACAAGTTAGTTTTTTTATTCCATATAACAGTGTAACTGTCATACTAAATATGAAAGGTTTATAATCGTAACTCCAAAACCAAACTTGAAATTTGTCTAAAAAAGCCTGTAATATTGAATTTACGTGAGTTTTACCAGAATCGGGTATTTTGGAAAGAATCACAATGACAAACATTCGGTTTTACTGGCCTCATATTGGTCACACTCAAAATGACAGTTTTTGAAACAAAAATCCAAAAATATGCATGCAAAATGTCTAATAATGCCTGAAAAAAGGCATCTTTGAGAGTTTTCCTGAAAAAAAAAACATTTGACAAGGTCTGCAAAAACAAAATATATTTGTTTACTCAATTTGACAGTAATGTACTTAGAATCCTGTGATAAGGCAAAAAAAACAATAAAAATGTATTCCAACATAATTCCTAATCCAAACGTGAAAAATGTCTAAAAATGCCTGTGATATTGAATACATGTGAGTTTTACTAGATACAGTTGTTTTTCTATGGTTTGCAGATACAAAAATGAAGTTTTAGTCATTATGACTGTATACTGTAACACTCAATATAACAGTTATTTAAACATAAATCCTACACAAAACATAAAAAATGGCTAATAATGCCTGAAAAAATGCATCTTTGGGAGATTTACTGGAAGCATATGCTTTTTTAAATTTTGCAAATGCAAAAAGTTGTTTTTTAATCAATATGACTATAATGTTCTTAGAATCCTGAGATAATGCGAAAAAAGCAATAAAAATGTATTCCAACATAATTCCTAATTCAAACGTGCAAAAAGTCTAGAAATGCCTGTGATATTGAATAAATGTTAGTTTTACCAGATGCAGTTGTTTTTCTATGGTTTGCAAATACAAAATTGAGGATTTACTCAATATGACTGTATACTGTAACAATCAATATGACAGTTATTTAAACATAACTCCTAAACCACACATGCAAAATGTCTAATAATGCCTGAAATAATGCATCTTTGGGAGTTTTACTCGAAACATCAGCTTTTTTAAATTTTGCAAAAGCAAAAAGTAGTTTTTTACTCAACATGACTATAATGTTCTTAGATTCCTGAGATAATGCGAAAAAAGCAATAAAAACATAACTCCTAATCCAAACGTGCAAAATGTCTAAAAATGCCTGTGATATTGAATACATGTGAGTTTTACTAGACAGAGTTGTTGTTTTTTATTGTTTGCAAAAACAAAAATGAGGTTTTACTCAATATGACTGTATACTGTAACACTCAATATGACAGTTATTTAAACATAACTCCAACACCACACATGAAAAACGGCTAATAATGCCTGAAATAATGCATCTTTGGGAGTTTTACTCGAAACATATGCTTTTTTTAAATATTGCAAATGCAAAAAGTAGTTTTTTATTCAATATGACTACAAAGGCTTACAATCCTGACATAAGTAAAAAAAATGTATTCAAACATAACTTCTAAAAAAGCACATGCAAAATGGCTAATAATGCCTTGAGGTATGTATTTTTGTTGGTTGTACTAGAAAAATTATCTTTTGTAAGGTTTGCAAAGACACAAGTTAGTTTTTTGATTCAATATAACAGTGTAACAGTCATACTAAATATAAAAGGTTTATAATCATAACTCCAAAACCAAACTTGAAATTTGTCTAAAAAGCCTATAATATTGAATTTATGTGAGTTTTAACAGAATCAGGTATTTTGGAGAGGTTCACAAATACAAAAATTTGGTTTTCCTGGCCTCATATTGGTCACACTCAAAATGACAGTTTTTGAAACATAACTCCAAAAGTAGAGATGCAACGTGTCTAAAAATGCCTCAAGAAATATTATCTTTGAGAGTTTTTCTGGAAAGAATACATTTGGTAAGGTTGGCAAAAACAAAAAGTATTTTTCTACTAATTTGACAGTAATGTACTTAGAATCCTGAGATAATGCGAAAAAAGCAATTAAAAGGTATTCCAACGTTCAAAATGTTTTACTAGATACAGTATTTTTTTATGGTTTGCAAATACAAAAATGAGGTTTTACTCAATATGACTGTATAATGTTACACTCAATATGACAGTTATTTAAATATAACTCCTACACCACACATGAAAAAAAAGCTGATAATGCCTGAAATAATGCATCTTTGGGAGTTTGCCTGAAAAAAAAAACTTTTGGCAAGGTTTGCAAAAACTAAATAAAAATGTTTACTCAATTTGACAGTAATGTACTTAGAATCCGGAGATAAAGCGAAAAAAACAATAAAAATGTATTCAAACATAATTCCTAATCCAAACGTGCAAAATGTCAAAAAATGCCTATGATATTGAATACGTGTGAGTTTTACTAGATGCAGTTGTTTTTCTATGGTTTGCAAATACAAAAATGAGGTTTTAGTCAATATGACTGTATACTGTAACACTCAATATGACAATTATTTAAACATAGTTCCTACACCACACATGAAAAATGGCTAATGATGCCTGATATAATCCATCTTTTGGAGTTTTACTCGAAGCATAAGCTTTTTTAAATTTTGCAAATGCGAAAAGTAGTGTTTTACTCAACATGATTATAATGTTCTTAGATTCCTGAGATAATGCGAAAAAAGCAATAAAAACATAACTCCTAATCCAAACGTGCAAAATGTCTAAAAATGCCTATGATATTGAATACGTGTGAGTTTTACTAGATACAGTTGTTTTTCTATGGTTTGCAAATACAAAATTTAGGTTTTACTCAATTTGACTGTATACTGTAACACTCAATATGGCAGTTATTTAAACATAACTCCTACACCATACATGCAAAATGTCTAATAATGCCTGAAGAAATGCATCTTTGAGAGTTTTCCTGAAAAAAAAAACATTTGGCAAGGTTTGCAAATACAAAATATAATGTTTTACTTTGACAGTAATGTACTTAGAATCCTGAGATAATGCAAAAAAAGCAATAAAAATGTATTCAAACATAAATTCCAAACGACGCATGAAAAACAGCTGATAATGCCTTGAGATGTGTATTTTTGTTAGTTGTACTAGAAAATTGATCTTTTGTAAGGTTAGAAAAGACACAAGTTAGTTTTTTTATTCAATATAACAGTGTAACTATCATACTAAATATGAAAGGTTTATAATCATAACTCCAAAACCAAACTTGAAATTTGTCTAAAAAAGCCTGTAATATTGATTTTATGTGAGTTTTAACATAATTGGGTATTTTGGAAAGAATCACAAATACAAAAACTAGGTTTTACTCAATATGACTGTAAACTGTAACACTCAATATGACAGTTATTTAAACATAAGTCCTACACCACACATGAAAAATGGCTAATAATGCCTGAAATAATGCATCTTTGGGAGTTTTACTCTAAGCATATGCTTTTTTTAAATCTTGCGAATGCAAAAAGTAGTTTTTTACTCAATATGTCTATAATGTTCTTAGAATCCTGAGATAATGCGAAAAAAACAAACAAAAAAATGTATTCCAACATAACTCCTAATCCAAACGTGCAAAATGTCTAAAAATGCCTGTAATATTGAATAAATGTTAGATTTACTAGACACAGTTGTTTTTTTTTTATAGTTTGCAAAAACAAAAATGAGGTTTTACTCAATATGACTGTATACTGTAACACTCAATATAACAGTTATTTAAACATAAATCCTACACAACACATGAAACATTACTAATAATGCCTGAAATAATGCATCTTTGGGAGTTTTACTCGATACATATCCTTTTTTAAATATTGCAAATGCCAAAAGTACTTTTTTACTCATATTGACTACAAAGTCTTACAATCCTGACATCATGCGAAAAAAGTAATAAAAATGTATTCAAACATAACTTCTAAAAACGACATGCAAAATGGCTGATAATGCCTAGAGATGTGTATTTTTGGTAGTTCTGAAAAAGTAGAAATGCAACATGTCTAAAATGCCTGAAGAAATGTATCTTTGAGAGTTTTTCTGGAAAAAAAAAAACATTTGGTAAGGTTGGCGAAAACAAAAAGTATTTTTCTACTAATTTGACAGTAATGTACTTGGAATCCTGAGATAATGCGAAAAAAGCAATACAAATGTATTGCAACATAATTCCTAATTCAAACGTTCAAAATGTCTAAAAATGCCTGTGATATTGAATACATGTGAGTTTTACTAGATACAGTTTTTTTTGATGGTTTGCAAATACAAAAATGAGGTTTTACTCAATATGACCGTATAATTTAACACTCAATATGACAGTTATTTAAACATAACCCCTACACCACACATAAAAAAATGCTAATAATGTCTGAAATAATGCATCTTTGGGAGTTTTACTCGAAGCATAAGCTTTTTTAAATTTTGCAAATGCGAAGAGTTGTCTTTTACTCAACATGACTGCAATGTTGTTAGATTCCTGAGATACTGCGAAAAAAGCAATAAAAACATAACTCCTAATCCAAACGTGCAAAATGTCTAAAAATACCTGTGATATTGAATACATGTGAGTTTTACTAGACACAGTTGTTTTTTTTATAGTTTGCAAACACAAAAATGAGGTTTTACTCAATATGACTGTATACTGTAACACTCAATATGACAGTTATTTAAACATAACTCCAACACCACACATGAAAAACGGCTAATAATGCCTGAGATAATGCATCTTTGGGAGTTTTACTCGAAACATATGCTTTTTTAAATATTGCAAATGCAAAAAGTCGTTTTTTACTCAATATGACTACAAAGGCTTACAATCCTGACATAATGCAAAAGTAAAAAAAAATGTATTCAAACATAACTTCTAAAAAACACATGCAAAATGGCTAATAATGCCTAGAGATATTTATTTTTGTTAGTTGTACTAGAAAAATGATTTTTTGTAAGGTTTGCAAAGACACAAGTTAGTTTTTTTATTCAATATAACAGTGTAACAGTCATACTAAATATGAAAGGTTTATAATCATAACCCCAAAACCAAACTTGAAATTTGTCTAAAAAGGCTATAATATTGAATTTATGTGAGTTTTAACAGAATCAGGTATTTTGGAGAGGTTCACAAATACAAAAATTAGGTTTTCCTGGCCTCATATTGGTCACACTCAAAATGACAGTTTTTGAAACATAACTCCAAAAGTAGAAATGCAACATGTCTAAAAATGCCTGAAGAAATGTATCTTTGAGAGTTTTTCTGGAAAAAAAAAAAACATTTGGTAAGGTTGGCGAAAACAAAAAGTATTTTTCTACTAATTTGACAGTAATGTACTTAGAATCCTGAGATAATGGAAAAAAAGCAATTAAAAGGTATTCCAACATAATTCCTAATTCAAACGTTCAAAATGTCTAAAAATGCCTGTGATATTGAATAAATGTGAGTTTTACTAGATATAGGTTTTTTTTATGGTTTGCAAATACAAAAATGAGGTTTTACTCAATATGACTGTATAATGTAATACTCAATATGACAGTTATTTAAACATAACTCCTACACCACACATGAAAAATGTCTAATAATGCCTGAAATAATGCATCTTTGGGAGTTTTACTCAAAGCATAAGCTTTTTTTAATTTTGCAAATGCAAAAAGTTGTTTTTTACTCAACATGACTATAATGCTCTTAGATTCCTGAGATAATGCAAAAAAAGCAATAAAAATGTATTCAACAAAACTCCTAATCCAAACGTGCAAAATGTCCTAAAATGCCTGTGATATTGAATTAATGTTAGTTTTACTAGATACAGTTGTTTTTCTATGGTTTGCAAATACAAAATTTAGGTTTTACTCAATGTGACTGTATACTGTAACACTCAATATGACAGTTATTTAAACATAACTCCTACACCACACATGCAAAATGTCTAATAATGCCTGAAGAAATGCATCTTTGAGAGTTTTCCTGAAAAAAAAAAACATTTGGCAAGGTTTGCAAAAACCAAAAAATAATGTTTTACTCAATTTGACAGTAATGTACTCAGAATCCTGAGATAATGCGAAAAAAGCAATAAAATTGTATTCAAACATAACTTCCAAACAACGCATGAAAAATGGCTGATAATGTCTAGACATGTGTATTTTTGTTAGTTGTACTAGAAAATGTATCTTTTTTAAGGTTAGCAAAGACACAAGTTAGTTCTTTTATTCAATATAACAGTGTAACTGTCATACTAAATATTAAAGTTTTATAATCATAACTCCAAAACCAAACTTGAAATTTGTCTTAAAAAGCCTGTAATATTGAATTTATGTGAGTTTTAAAAGAATCAGGTATTTTGGAGAGGTTCACAAATATAACAATTATGTTTTCCTGGCCTCATATTGGTCACACTCAAAATGACAGTTTTTGAAACATAACTCCAAAAGTAGAAATGCAACATGTCTAAAAATGCCTGAAGAAATGTATCTTTGAGAGTTTTTCTAGAAAAAAAACTATTTGGTTAGGTTGGCGAAAACAAAAAGTATTTTTCTAGTAGTTACATTATACAATATGACTGTATAATGTAACACTCAATTTGACAGTTATTTAAACATAACTCCTACACCACACATGCAAAATGTCTAATAATGCCGGAAGAAATGCATCTTTGAGAGTTTTCCTGAAAAAAAAAAACATTTGGGAAGGTATGCAAAAACAAAATAATTTTTTTTTACTCAATTTGACGGTAATGTACTTAGAATCCGGAGATAAAGCCAAAAAAACAATAAAAATGTATTCAAACATAATTCTTAATCCAAACGTGCAAAATGTCTAAAAATGCCTATGATATGGAATACGTGTGAGTTTTACTAAATGCATTTGTTTTTCTATGGTTTGCAAATACAAAAAGGAGATTTTAGTCAATATGACTGTATACTGTAACACTCAATATGACAGTTATTTAAACATAACTCCTACAAACACACATGCAAAATGTCTAATACTGCCTGAAGAAATGCATCTTTGAGAGTTTTCCTGAAAAAAAACATTTGGCAAGGTTTGCAAAAACAAAATATAATTTTTTACTCAATTTGACAGTAATGTACTTAGAATCCTGAGATAATGCAAAAAAAAGCAATAAAAATGTATTCAAACATAACTTGCAAACAACGCATGTAATATGGCTGATAATGCCTAGAGATGTGTATTTTTGTTAGTTGTACTAGAAAATTTATCTTTTGTAAGGTTTGCAAAGACACAAGTTAGTTTTTTTATTCCATATAACAGTGTAACTGTCATACTAAATATGAAAGGTTTATAATCATAACTCCAAAACCAAACTTGAAATTTGTCTAAAAAAGCCTGTAATATATAATTTACGTGAGTTTTACCAGAATCGAGTATTTTGGAAAGAATCACAAATACAAACTTTGGGTTTTACTGGCCTCATATTGGTCACACTCAAAATGACAGTTTTTGAAACAAATATCCAAAAATATGAAAGCAAAATGTCTAATAATGCCTGAAAAAAGGCATCTTTGAGAGTTTTCCTGAAAAAAAAAAACATTTGGCAAGGTTTGCAAAAACAAAATATAATTTTTTACTCAATTTGACAGTAATGTACTTAGAATCCTGAGATAAAGCGAAAAAAGCAATAAAAATGTATTCCAACAAAAGTCCTAATCCAAACGTGCAAAATGTCTAAAAATGCCTGTGATATTGAATAAATGTTATACAGTCATATTGAGTAAAACCTAGTTTCTTGTATTTGTGATTCTTTCCAAAATACCCGATTCTGGTAAAACTCACGTAAATTATATATTACAGGCTTTTTTAGACAAATTTCAAGTTTGGTTTTGGAGTTATGATTATAAACCTTTCATATTTAGTATGACAGTTACACTGTTATATGGAATAAAAAAAACTAACTTGTGTCTTTGCAAACCTTACAAAAGATCATTTTTCTAGTACAACTAACAAAAATACATATCTCTAGGCATTATTAGCCATTTTGCATGTGTTGTTTAAAAGTTATGTTTGAATACATTTTATTGCTTTTTTCGCATTATCTCAGGATTCTAAGACTATTATAGTCATATTGAATAAAAACTACTTTTTGAATTTGCAAGATTTAAAAAAGCATATGTTTCGAGTAAAACTCCCAAAGATGCATTATTTCAGGCATTATTAGCCATTTTTCATGTGTGGTGTAGGAGTTATGTTTAAATAACTGTCATATTGAGTGTTACAGTATACAGTCATATTGAGTAAAACCTACATTTTGTATTTGCAAACCATACAAAAACAACTGTATCTAGTAAAACTAACATGTATTCCTTATCACAGGCATTTTTAGACATTTTGCACGTTTGGATTAGGAGTTATGTTGGAATACATTTGTATTGCTTTTTTCGCATTATCTCAGGATTTTAACAACATTATAGTCATATTGAGAAAAAAACTACTTTTTGCATTTGCAAGATTTAAAAAAGCATATGCTTCTAGTGAAACCCCCAAAGATGCATTATTTCAGGCATTATTAGACATTTTCCATGTGTGGTGTAGGACTTATGTTTAAATAACTGTCATATTGAGTGTTACAGTATACAGTCATATTGAGTAAAACCTAAATTTTGTATTTGCAAACCATAAAAAAACAACTGTATTTAGTAAAACTAAAAATTATTCAATATCACAGGCATTTTTATACATTTTGCACGTTTGGATTAGGAGTTATGTTGGAATACATTTTTATTGCTTTTTTCGCATTATCTCAGGATTCTAAGAATATTATAGTCATATTGAGTAAAAAACTACTTTTTGCATTTGCAAAATTTAAAAAAGCATATGCTTCCAGTAAAACTCCAAAATATGCATTATTTCAGGCATTATTAGCCATTTTTCATGTGTTGTGTGGGATTTATGTTTAAATAACTGTTATATTGAGTGTTACAGTATACAGTCATATTGATTAAAACCTACATTTTGTATTTGCAAACCATAGAAAAACAACTGTATCTAGTAAAACTAACATGTATTCCTTATCACAGGCATTTTTAGACATTTTCCACGTTTGGATTAGGAGTTATGTTGGAATACATTTTTATTGCATTTTTCGCATTATCTCAGGATTCTAAGAACATTATGGTCATATTGAGAAAAAAACTACTTTTTGCATTTGCAAGATTTAAAAAAGCATATGCTTCGAGTGAAACCCCCAAAGATGCATTATTTCAGGCATTATTAGCTATTTTCCATGTGTGGTGTAAGACTTATGTTTAAATAACTGTCATATTGAGTGTTACAGTATACAGTCATATTGAGTAAAACCTAAATTTTGTATTTGCAAACCATTAAAAAACAACTGTATTTAGTAAAACTAACAATTATTCAATATCACAGGCATTTTTAGACATTTTGCACGTTTGGATTAGGAGTTATGTTGGAATACATTTTTATTGCTTTTTTCGCATTATCTCAGGATTCTAAGAATATTATAGTCATATTGAGTAAAAAACTACTTTTTGCATTTGCAAAATTTAAAAAAGCATATGCTTCCAGTAAAACTCCAAAATATGCATTATTTCAGGCATTATTAGCCATTTTTCATGTGTTGTGTGGGATTTATGTTTAAATAACTGTTATATTGAGTGTTACAGTATACAGTCATATTGACTAAACCCTCATTTTTGTATTTGCAAACCATAGAAAAACAACTGTATCTAGTAAAACTCACATGTATTCAATATCAGAGACTTTTTTAGACATTTTGCACGTTTGGATTAGGAATTATGTTGGAATACATTTTTATTGTTTTTTTCGCTTTATCTCAGGATTCTAAGTACATTACTGTCAAATTGAGTAAAAAATTATATTTTGTTTTTGCAAATATTGCCAAATGTTTGTTTTTTTTCAGGAAAACTCTCAAAGATGCATTTCTTCAGGCATTATTAGACATTTTGCATGCATGTTTTTGGAGTTTTGTTTCAAAAACTGTCATTTTGAGTGTGACCAATATGTGGCCAGTAAAACCCAATGTTTGTATTTGTGATTCTTTCCAAAATACGCGATTCTGGTAAAACTCACGTAAATTATATATTACAGGCTTTTTTAGACAAATTTCAAGTTTGGTTTTGGAGTTATGATTATAAACCTTTCGTATTTAGTATGACAGTTACACTGTTATATGGAATAAAAAAACTAACTTGTGTCTTTGCAAACCTTACAAAAGATCATTTTTCTAGTACAACTAACAAAAATACATATCTCTAGGCATTATTAGCCATTTGGCATGTGTTGTTTAAAAGTTATGTTTGAATACATTTTATTGCTTTTTTCGCATTATCTCAGGATTCTAAGACTATTATAGTCATATTGAATAAAAACTACTTTTTGCATTTGCAAGATTTAAAAAAGCATATGTTTCGAGTAAAACTCCCAAAGATGCATTATTTCAGGCATTATTAGCCATTTTTCATGTGTGGTGTAGGAGTTATGTTTAAATAACTGTCATATTGAGTGTTACAGTATACAGTCATATTGAGTAAAATCTACATTTTGTATTTGCAAACCATAGAAAAACAACTGTATCTAGTAAAACTAACATGTATTCCTTATCACAGGCATTTTTAGACATTTTGCACGTTTAAATTAGGAGTTATGTTGGAATACATTTTTATTGCTTTTTTCGCATTATCTCAGGATTCTAAGAATATTATAGTCATATTGAGTAAAAAACTACTTTTTGCATTTGCAAAATTTAAAAAAGCATATGCTTCCAGTAAAACTCCAAAATATGCATTATTTCAGGCATTATTAGCCATTTTTTATGTGTTGTGTGGGATTTATGTTTAAATAACTGTTATATTGAGTGTTACAGTATACAGTCATATTGATTAAAACCTACATTTTGTATTTGCAAACCATAGAAAAACAACTGTATCTAGTAAAACTAACATGTATTCCTTATCACAGGCATTTTTAGACATTTTGCACGTTTGGATTAGGAGTTATGTTGGAATACATTTTTATTGCTTTTTTCGCATTATCTCAGGATTCTAAGAACATTATAGTCATATTGAGAAAAAAAACTACTTTTTGCATTTGCAAGATTTAAAAAAGCATATGCTTCGAGTTAAACCCCCAAGATGCATTATTTCAGGCATTATTAGCTATTTTCCATGTGTGGTGTAAGACTTATGTTTAAATAACTGTCATATTGAGTGTTACAGTATACAGTCATATTGAGTAAAACCTAAATTTTGTATTTGCAAACCATTAAAAAACAACTGTATTTAGTAAAACTAACAATTATTCAATATCACAGGCATTTTTAGACATTTTGCACGTTTGGATTAGGAGTTATGTTGGAATACATTTTTATTGCTTTTTTCGCATTATCTCAGGATTCTAAGAATATTATAGTCATATTGAGTAAAAAACTACTTTTTGCATTTGCAAAATTTAAAAAAGCATATGCTTCCAGTAAAACTCCAAAATATGCATTATTTCAGGCATTATTAGCCATTTTTCATGTGTTGTGTGGGATTTATGTTTAAATAACTGTTATATTGAGTGTTACAGTATACAGTCATATTGACTAAACCCTCATTTTTGTATTTGCAAACCATAGAAAAACAACTGTATCCAGTAAAACTCACATGTATTCAATATCAGAGACTTTTTTAGACATTTTGCACGTTTGGATTAGGAATTATGTTGGAATACATTTTTATTGTTTTTTTCGCTTTATCTCAGGATTCTAAGTACATTACTGTCAAATTGAGTAAAAAATTATATTTTGTTTTTGCAAATATTGCCAAATGTTTTTTTTTTTTCAGGAAAACTCTCAAAGATGCATTTCTTCAGGCATTATTAGACATTTTGCATGCATATTTTGGAGTTTTGTTTCAAAAACTGTCATTTTGAGTGTGACCAATATGAGGCCAGTGAAACCCAATGTTTGTATTTGTGATTCTTTCCAAAATACCCGATTCTGGTAAAACTCACGTAAATTATATATTACAGGCTTTTTTAGACAAATTTCAAGTTTGGTTTTGGAGTTATGATTATAAACCTTTCATATTTAGTATGACAGTTACACTGTTATATGGAATAAAAAAACTAACTTGTGTCTTTGCAAACCTTACAAAAGATCATTTTTCTAGTACAACTAACAAAAATACATATCTCTAGGCATTATTAGCCATTTTGCATGTGTTGTTTAAAAGTTATGTTTGAATACATTTTATTGCTTTTTTCGCATTATCTCAGGATTCTAAGACTATTATAGTCATATTGAATAAAAACTACTTTTTGCATTTGCAAGATTTAAAAAAGCATATGTTTCGAGTAAAACTCCCAAAGATGCATTATTTCAGGCATTATTAGCCATTTTTCATGTGTTGTGTGGGATTTATGTTTAAATAACTGTCATATTGAGTGTTACAGTATACAGTCATATTGAGTAAAACCTACATTTTGTATTTGCAAACCATACAAAACAACTGTATCTAGTAAAACTAACATGTATTCCTTATCACAGGCATTTTTAGACATTGTGCACGTTTGGATTAGGAGTTATGTTGGAATACATTTTTATTGCTTTTTTCGCATTATCTCAGGATTCTAAGAACATTATGGTCATATTGAGAAAAAAACTACTTTTTGCATTTGCAAGATTTAAAAAAGCATATGCTTCGAGTGAAACCCCCAAAGATGCATTATTTCAGGCATTATTAGCTATTTTCCATGTGTGGTGTAAGACTTATGTTTAAATAACTGTCATATTGAGTGTTACAGTATACAGTCATATTGAGTAAAACCTAAATTTTGTATTTGCAAACCATTAAAAAACAACTGTATTTAGTAAAACTAACAATTATTCAATATCACAGGCATTTTTAGACATTTTGCACGTTTGGATTAGGAGTTATGTTGGAATACATTTTTATTGCTTTTTTCGCATTATCTCAGGATTCTAAGAATATTATAGTCATATTGAGTAAAAAACTACTTTTTGCATTTGCAAAATTTAAAAAAGCATATGCTTCCAGTAAAACTCCAAAATATGCATTATTTCAGGCATTATTAGCCATTTTTCATGTGTTGTGTGGGATTTATGTTTAAATAACTGTTATATTGAGTGTTACAGTATACAGTCATATTGACTAAACCCTCATTTTTGTATTTGCAAACCATAGAAAAACAACTGTATCTAGTAAAACTCACATGTATTCAATATCAGAGACTTTTTTAGACATTTTGCACGTTTGGATTAGGAATTATGTTGGAATACATTTTTATTGTTTTTTTCGCTTTATCTCAGGATTCTAAGTACATTACTGTCAAATTGAGTAAAAAATTATATTTTGTTTTTGCAAATATTGCCAAATGTTTTTTTTTTTTCAGGAAAACTCTCAAAGATGCATTTCTTCAGGCATTATTAGACATTTTGCATGCATGTTTTTGGAGTTTTGTTTCAAAAACTGTCATTTTGAGTGTGACCAATATGTGGCCAGTAAAACCCAATGTTTGTATTTGTGATTCTTTCCAAAATACCCGATTCTGGTAAAACTCACGTAAATTATATATTACAGGCTTTTTTAGACAAATTTCAAGTTTGGTTTTGGAGTTATGATTATAAACCTTTCGTATTTAGTATGACAGTTACACTGTTATATGGAATAAAAAAACTAACTTGTGTCTTTGCAAACCTTACAAAAGATCATTTTTCTAGTACAACTAACAAAAATACATATCTCTAGGCATTATTAGCCATTTGGCATGTGTTGTTTAAAAGTTATGTTTGAATACATTTTATTGCTTTTTTCGCATTATCTCAGGATTCTAAGACTATTATAGTCATATTGAATAAAAACTACTTTTTGCATTTGCAAGATTTAAAAAAGCATATGTTTCGAGTAAAACTCCCAAAGATGCATTATTTCAGGCATTATTAGCCATTTTTCATGTGTGGTGTAGGAGTTATGTTTAAATAACTGTCATATTGAGTGTTACAGTATACAGTCATATTGAGTAAAACCTACATTTTGTATTTGCAAACCATAGAAAAACAACTGTATCTAGTAATACTAACATGTATTCCTTATCACAGGCATTTTTAGACATTTTGCACGTTTAAATTAGGAGTTATGTTGGAATACATTTTTATTGCTTTTTTCGCATTATCTCAGGATTCTAAGAATATTATAGTCATATTGAGTAAAAAACTACTTTTTGCATTTGCAAAATTTAAAAAAGCATATGCTTCCAGTAAAACTCCAAAATATGCATTATTTCAGGCATTATTAGCCATTTTTTATGTATTGTGTGGGATTTATGTTTAAATAACTGTTATATTGAGTGTTACAGTATACAGTCATATTGATTAAAACCTACATTTTGTATTTGCAAACCATAGAAAAACAACTGTATCTAGTGAAACTAACATGTATTCCTTATCACAGGCATTTTTAGACATTTTGCACGTTTGGATTAGGAGTTATGTTGGAATACATTTTTATTGTTTTTTTCGCATTATCTCAGGATTCTAAGAACATTATAGTCATATTGAGAAAAAAAACTACTTTTTGCATTTGCAAGATTTAAAAAAGCATATGCTTCGAGTTAAACCCCCAAGATGCATTATTTCAGGCATTATTAGCTATTTTCCATGTGTGGTGTAAGACTTATGTTTAAATAACTGTCATATTGAGTGTTACAGTATACAGTCATATTGAGTAAAACCTAAATTTTGTATTTGCAAACCATTAAAAAACAACTGTATTTAGTAAAACTAACAATTATTCAATATAACAGGCATTTTTAGACATTTTGCACGTTTGGATTAGGAGTTATGTTGGAATACATTTTTATTGCTTTTTTCGCATTATCTCAGGATTCTAAGAATATTATAGTCATATTGAGTAAAAAACTACTTTTTGCATTTGCAAAATTTAAAAAAGCATATGCTTCCAGTAAAACTCCAAAATATGCATTATTTCAGGCATTATTAGCCATTTTTCATGTGTTGTGTGGGATTTATGTTTAAATAACTGTTATATTGAGTGTTACAGTATACAGTCATATTGACTAAACCCTCATTTTTGTATTTGCAAACCATAGAAAAACAACTGTATCCAGTAAAACTCACATGTATTCAATATCAGAGACTTTTTTAGACATTTTGCACGTTTGGATTAGGAATTATGTTGGAATACATTTTTATTGTTTTTTTCGCTTTATCTCAGGATTCTAAGTACATTACTGTCAAATTGAGTAAAAAATTATATTTTGTTTTTGCAAATATTGCCAAATGTTTTTTTTTTTCAGGAAAACTCTCAAAGATGCATTTCTTCAGGCATTATTAGACATTTTGCATGCATATTTTGGAGTTTTGTTTCAAAAACTGTCATTTTGAGTGTGACCAATATGAGGCCAGTGAAACCCAATGTTTGTATTTGTGATTCTTTCCAAAATACCCGATTCTGGTAAAACTCACGTAAATTATATATTACAGGCTTTTTTTAGACAAATTTCAAGTTTGGTTTTGGAGTTATGATTATAAACCTTTCATATTTAGTATGACAGTTACACTGTTATATGGAATAAAAAAACTAACTTGTGTCTTTGCAAACCTTACAGAAGATCATTTTTCTAGTACAACTAACAAAAATACATATCTCTAGGCATTATTAGCCATTTTGCATGTGTTGTTTAAAAGTTATGTTTGAATACATTTTATTGCTTTTTTCGCATTATCTCAGGATTCTAAGACTATTATAGTCATATTGAATAAAAACTACTTTTTGCATTTGCAAGATTTAAAAAAGCATATGTTTCGAGTAAAACTCCCAAAGATGCATTATTTCAGGCATTATTAGCCATTTTTCATGTGTGGTGTAGGAGTTATGTTTAAATAACTGTCATATTGAGTGTTACAGTATACAGTCATATTGAGTAAAACCTACATTTTGTATTTGCAAACCATACAAAACAACTGTATCTAGTAAAACTAACATGTATTCCTTATCACAGGCATTTTTAGACATTGTGCACGTTTGGATTAGGAGTTATGTTGGAATACATTTTTATTGCTTTTTTCGCATTATCTCAGGATTCTAAGAACATTATAGTCATATTGAGAAAAAAACTACTTTTTGCATTTGCAAGATTTAAAAAAGCATATGCTTCGAGTGAAACCCCCAAAGATGCATTATTTCAGGCATTATTAGCTATTTTCCATGTGTGGTGTAAGACTTATGTTTAAATAACTGTCATATTGAGTGTTACAGTATACAGTCATATTGAGTAAAACCTAAATTTTGTATTTGCAAACCATAAAAAAACAACTGTATTTAGTAAAACTAACAATTATTCAATATCACAGGCATTTTTAGACATTTTGCACGTTTGGATTAGGAGTTATGTTGGAATACATTTTTATTGCTTTTTTCGCATTATCTCAGGATTCTAAGAATATTATAGTCATATTGAGTAAAAAACTACTTTTTGCATTTGCAAAATTTAAAAAATCATATGCTTCCAGTAAAACTCCAAAATATGCATTATTTCAGGCATTATTAGCCATTTTTCATGTGTTGTGTGGGATTTATGTTTAAATAACTGTTATATTGAGTGTTACAGTATACAGTCATATTGACTAAACCCTCATTTTTGTATTTGCAAACCATAGAAAAACAACTGTATCTAGTAAAACTCACATGTATTCAATATCAGAGACTTTTTTAGACATTTTGCACGTTTGGATTAGGAATTATGTTGGAATACATTTTTATTGTTTTTTTCTCTTTATCTCAGGATTCTAAGTACATTACTGTCAAATTGAGTAAAAAATTATATTTTGTTTTTGCAAATATTGCCAAATGTTTTTTTTTTTTCAGGAAAACTCTCGAAGATGAATTTCTTCAGGCATTATTAGACATTTTGCATGCATATTTTTGGAGTTTTGTTTCAAAAACTGTCATTTTGAGTGTGGCCAATATGAGGCCAGTAAAACCCAATGTTTGTATTTGTGATTCTTTCCAAAATACCCGATTCTGGTAAAACTCACGTAAATTATATATTACAGGCTTTTTTAGACAAATTTCAAGTTTGGTTTTGGAGTTATGATTATAAACCTTTCATATTTAGTATGACAGTTACACTGTTATATGGAATAAAAAAACTAACTTGTGTCCTTGCAAACCTTACAAAAGATCATTTTTCTAGTACAACTAACAAAAATACATATCTCTAGGCATTATTAGCCATTTTGCATGTGTTGTTTAAAAGTTATGTTTGAATACATTTTATTGCTTTTTTCGCATTATCTCAGGATTCTAGGACTATTATAGTCATATTGAATAAAAACTACTTATTGCATTTACAAGATTTAAAAAAGCATATGTTTCGATTAAAACTCCCAGAGATGCATTATTTCAGGCATTATTAGCCATTTTTCATGAGTGGTGTAGGAGTTATGTTTAAATAACTGTCATATTGAGTGTTACAGTATACAGTTATTATGAGTAAAACCTACCTTTTTTTATTTGCAAACCATACAAAAACAACTGTATCTAGTAAAACTAACATGTATTCCTTATCACAGGCATTTTTAGACATTTTGCACGTTTGGATTAGGAGTTATGTTGGAATACATTTTTATTGCTTTTTTCGCATTATCTCAGGATTCTAAGAATATTATAGTCATATTGAGTAAAAAACTACTTTTTGCATTTGCAAAATTTAAAAAAGCATATGCTTCCAGTAAAACTCCAAAATATGCATTATTTCAGACAATATTAGCAATTTTTCATGTGTTGTGTGGGATTTATGTTTAAATAACTGTTATATTGAGTGTTACAGCATACAGTCATATTGACTAAACCCTCATTTTTCTATTTGCAAACCATAGAAAAACAACTGTATCTAGTAAAACTCACATGTATTCAATATCAGAGACTTTTTTAGACATTTTGCACGTTTGGATTAGGAATTATGTTGGAATACATTTTTATTGTTTTTTTCGCTTTATCTCAGGATTTTAAGTACATTACTGTCAAATTGAGTAAAAAATTATATTTTGTTTTTGCAAATATTGCCAAATGTTTGTTTTTTTTCAGGAAAACTCTCAAAGATGCATTTCTTCGGGCATGATTAGACATTTTGCATGTGTGGTGTAGGAGTTATGTTTAAATAACTGTCATATTGAGTGTTACAGTATACAGTCACATTGAGTAAAACCTAAATTTTGTATTTGCAAACCATAGAAAAACAACTGTATCTAGTAAAACTAACATTAATTCAATATCACAGGCATTTTAGGACATTTTGCACGTTTGGATTAGGAGTTTTGTTGAATACATTTTTATTGCTTTTTTTGCATTATCTCAGGAATCTAACAGCATTGTAGTCATGTTGAGTAAAAAACAACTTTTTGCATTTGCAAAATTTAAAAAAAATTATGCTAAATTTTGTATTTGCAAACCATAAAAAAAACTATATCTAGTAAAACTCACATTTATTCAACATCACAGGCATTTTTAGACATTTTGAACGTTTGAATTAGGAATTATGTTGGAATACCTTTAAATTGCTTTTTTTGCATTATCTCAGGATTCTAAGTACATTACTGTCAAATTAGTAGAAAAATACTTTTTGTTTTCGCCAACCTTACCAAACCAGAAAATGATATGTATTATTGATTTGGTATTTTTCTGTAATAAAAAATAGTAATATACATAGTTTGTCAATACTGGCATATTACTTAAAATAACAGACATTTTGTTTATTTACAGATAATGTTTTCAATTCTTCTGTTTTATAACCTATTTAAAAAAAAAATACAGTAGAAATTTAAAGTAAATTAACCATAAAAATATGATTTTTTTTTTTACAGTGTAGGCATTATTAGCCATTTTGCATGTGTTGTTTAGAAGTTATGTTTGAATTTATTTGTATTGCTTTTTTAGCATTATCTCAGGATTCTAAAAAAATGATTGTCATATTGAGTAAAAAACTAGTTTTTGCATTTGCAAGATTTACAAAAGCATATGTTTCCAGCAAAACTCCCAAAGACGCATTCCTTCAGGCATTATTAGCCATTGTTCATGTGTGGTGTAGGAATTATGTTTAAATAACTGTCATATTGAGTGTTACAGTATACAGTCATATTGAGTAAAACCAAATTTTTGTATTTGCAAACCATAAAAAAACAACTGCATCTAGTAAAACTCACATGGATTCAATATCGCAGGCATTTTTAGACATTTTGCACGTTTGGATTAGGAATTATGTTGGAGGACATTTCATTGCTTTTTTCGCATTAGCTCAGGATTCTCAGTACATTATTGTGAAATTGGGTAAAAAATTACTTTTTGTTTTTTCAAACCTTACCATATGTTTTTTTTCCAGTAAAACTCAAAATGATACATTTCTTCAGGCATTATTAGACATTTTGCCCGTGTATTGAGTAAAACCAAATGTTTGTATTTGCGAACCATAAAAAAACAACTGTGTCTAGTAAAACTCAAATGGATTCAATATCACAGACATTTTTAGACATTTTGCACGTTTGGATTAGGAATTATGATGGAATACATTTGTATTGCTTTTTTTTTTTTACAATATCTCAGAATTGTATGTACATTCTTGTCAAATTGAGTAAAAACATACTTTTTACAAAATATAATTTTTCTAGTACCGCTAACAAAGATACATATCCCTAGGCATTATTAGTCATTTTGCATTTGTTGTTTAGAAGGGATGTTTGAAAACATTTTTATTGCTTTTGTCACATTATCTAAAGATTCTAAGAACATTATTGTCATATTGAGTAAAAAACTACTTTTTGCATTTGCAAGATTTAAAAAAGCATATGTTTCGAGTAAAACTCCCAAAGGCGCATTTTTTCAGGCATTATTAGCCATTTTTCATGTGTGGTGTAGGAGTTATGTAAAAATAACTGTCATATTGTATACAGTCATATTGAGTAAAACCAAATTTTTGTATTAGCAAACAATAAAAAAACAACTGTATCCAGTAGAGATGCGCGGTTTACGGTCACAACCGTGGAGTCCGCGGATAAACAGCAGGTCGGGCGGGTGAATTGACGAAAAAATAGATTTTAAATAGATTCGGGCAGGTGGCGGTTGAACCATTGGGAAATATATATACATAGTGAAATGTTATGTTGAAGAGTTTCATTTAACCTACTGACGTGTATACATAAATGGTTTATTTATATTGGTTAGTAACGTAAAGTGTTGCTCCTGGCTGTACTTGATGGTACAGTCTAGTGGTTAGGATTCAATGCGCTCACCGTCGCGATCCGGGTTTGATGCTCGGTGAAGGAAATCACTTTTTTTTAATCATGAATTGATTAGCGTGGACCCCGACTTAAACAAGTTGAAAAACTTATTGGGGTGTTACCATTTAGTGGTCAATTGTACGGGCCTCATATTGGTCACACTCAAAATGACGGTTTTTGAAACAAAACTCCAAAAATATGCATGCAAAATGTCTAATAATGCCTGAAGAAATGCATCTTTGAGAGTTTTCCTGAAAAAACAAAATATAATTTTTTACTCAATTTGACAATGTTCTTAGAATCCTCAGATAAAGCGAAAAAAACAATAAAAATGTATTCCAACATAATTCCTAATCCAAACGTGCAAAATGTCTAAAAATGCCTGTGATATTGAATACATGTGAGTTTTACTAGATACAGTTGTTTTTATATGGTTTGCAAATACAAAAATGAGGTTTTAGTCAATATGACTGTATACTGTAACACTCAATATGACAGTTATTTAAACATAACTCCTACACCACACATGAAAAATGGCTAATAATGCCTGAAATAATGCATCTTTTGGAGTTTTACTCGAAGCATATGCTTTTTAAAATCTTGCAAATGCAAAAAGTTGTTTTTTATTCAATATGACTATAATAGTCTTAGAATCCTGAGATAATGCGAAAAAAGCAATAAAAATGTATTCCAACATAACTTCTAAACAACTTATGCAAATAGGCTAATAATGCCTAGAGATATGTATTTTTGTTAGTTGTACTAGAAAAATTATCTTTTGTAAGGTTTGCAAAGACACAAGTTAGTTTTTTTATTCCATATAACAGTGTAACTGTCATACTAAATATGAAAGGTTTATAATCATAACTCCAAAACTAAACGTGAAATTTGTCTAAAAAAGCCTGTAAAAACCCTGTGGAATAAAAGTATTTTTCTGCAAAACTATTTGCATCGTTACTTTATTAAAGGTGGTTGAATTTAATAATTTGGTAAAAGTCTGTAAAATTGCGATATTTTTCCGCAAAACGTTTCATGAAAATTTCTGTAAGTATGTTTTTGATTATTATTTGGTTTACAATGTTTTACTTAAATTTTATAGTTTTCGTTTGGCAGTCGTATCTGCCAGTAGATGACAGTTTTTTTTTTACAAAATTTTTTTTACAGTGTAGAGACATTGATCTTTTTCAGTTTTACTAGAAAAATATATATTTTTTAAGGTTCTCAAACACACAAGGTACACTGTAAAAAAAATTCTGTAAAAAAAACTGTAATCTACTGGCAGCTATGTCTACCAGATGAAAACCATAAAATTAAAGTAAAACACTGTATACCAAATAATGAACTAAAACATATTTACAGAAATTTTCATTAAACGTTTTGCGGAAAAGTATAAACAAATTTCAGATTTTTACTAAATTGTTAAGATCAACCACCTTTAATAAAGTGACGATGCAAACAGCTCTGCTGGAAAATACCTTTTTTCTACAGAGTTTTTCCAATTAGTTACGATCAACCAACTTTAATGGAGTGACAATGATGGCAGTTCCACAGAAAAATACCATTATTTTACAGATTTTTTCTGAATTATTAAGTTCAGGGGTCTCAAACTCAGTGTACAGGGGGGCTACAATGTGTAGAAACTATGCGAAGAGTGGATTAGCCTTCTTTGAATGGCTATACCGACCTGGCAACATACTTGAGATAAAAGGAAAAAAACAATAAAAATGTATTCCAACATAATTCCTAATCAAAACTTGCAAAAGTTCTAAAAATGCCTATGATATTGAACATTGTGAGTTTTACTAGATACAGTTGTTTTTCTATGGTTTGCAAATACAAAATTGAGGTTTTACTCAATATGACTGAATACTGTAACACTCAATATGACAGTTATTTAAACATAACTCCTACACCACAGATGAAAAGTGGCTAATAATGCCTGAAATAATGGGAGTTTTACTCGAAACATATGCTTTTTTAAATCTTAAAAATGCAAAAAGTAGTTTTTTATTCAATATAACTATAATAGTCTTAGAATCCTGAGATAATGCGAAAAAAGCAATACAAATGTATTCCAACATAACTTCTAAACAACACATGCAAAATGGCATGTGTTGCCTAGAGATATGTATTTTTGTTAGTTGTACTAGAAACATTATCTTGTGTAAGGTTTGCAAAGACACAAGTTAGTTTTTTTATTCAATATAACAGTGTAACCGTCATACTAATATGAAAGGTTTATAATCATAACTCCAAAACTAAACGTGAAATTTGTCTAAAAAAGCATGTAATATTGAATTTATGTGAGTTTTACCAGAATCGGGTATTTTGGAAAGAATCACAAATACAAAAACTAGGTTTTACTCAATATGACTGTATACTGTAACGCCCAATATGACAGTATACAGTCATATTGAGTAAAACCTCATTTTTGTTTTTGCAAACTATAAAAAAAACAACTGTATCTAGTAAAACTAACATTTATTCAAAATTACAGGCATTTTTAGACATTTTACACGTTTGGATTAAAAGTTATGTTTGAATACCTTTTTTTTTTCTTCGCATTATCTCAGGATTCTAAGAACATTATAGTCATATTGAGTAAAAAACTACTTTTTGCATTTGCAAGATATAAAAAACCATATGTTTCGAGTAACACTCCCATTATTTCAGGCATTATTAGCCATTTTTCATGTGTGGTGTAGGAGTTATGTTTAAATAACTGTCATATTGAGTGTTACAGTATACAGTCATTTTGAGTAAAACCTAAATTTTGTATTTGCAAACCATAGAAAAACAACTGTATCTAGTAAAACTCACATGTATTCAATATCATAGGCATTTTTAGACATTTTGCAAGTTTTGATTAGGAATTATGTTGGAATACATTTTTATTGTTTTTTTTCGCTTTATCTCAGGAATCTAAGTACATTACTGTCAAATTGAGTAAAAAATTATATTTTGTTTTTGCAAACCTTGCCAAATGTTTTTTTTTTTCAGGAAAACTCTCAAAGATGCATTTCTTTAGGCATTATTAGACATTTTGCATTGTGGTGTAAGAGTTATGTTTAAATAATCGTCATATTGAGTGTTACCGTATACAGTCATATTGAGTAAAACCTAAATGTTTTGTTTGCAAACCATAGAAAAACACAGGGAGTCTCCTGTAAAAATTGGCAAGTATGTTGCCAGGTCGGTATAGCCATTCAAAGAAGGTGAATCCACTCTTCACGTAGTTTCTACACACTGTAGCCCCCCTGTACACTGAGTTTGAGACCCCTGAACTTAATAATTCAGAAAAAATCTGTAAAATAATGGTATTTTTCTGTGGAACTGCCAGCATTGTCACTCCATTAAAGTTGGTTGATCGTAACTAATTGGAAAAACTCTGTAGAATGAAGGTATTTTCCAGCAGAGCTGTTTGCATCGTCACTTTATTAAAGGTTTTTGATCTTAACAATTTAGTAAAAATCTGAAATTTGTTTATACTTTTCCGCAAAACGTTTAATGAAAATTTCTGTAAATATGTTTTAGTTCATTATTTGGTATACAGTGTTTTACTTTAATTTTATGGTTTTCATTTGGTAGACGTAGCTGCCAGTAGATTACAGTTTTTTTTACAGAATTTTTTTTACAGTGTACCTTGTGTGTTTGAGAACCTTAAAAAATATATTTTTTCTAGTAAAACTGAAAAAGATCAATGTCTCTACACTGTAAAAAAAATTCTGTAAAAAAAACTGTCATCTACTGGCAGATACGACTGCCAAACGAAAACTATAAAATTTAAGTAAAACATTGTAAACCAAATAATAATCAAAAACATACTTACAGAAATGTTCATGAAACGTTTTGCGGAAAAATATCGTAATTTTACAGACTTTTACCAAATTATTAAATTCAACCACCTTTAATAAAATAACGATGCAAATAGTTTTGCAGAAAAATACTTTTATTCCACAGGGTTTTTCCAAATTAATAAGATCAACCAACTTTAATGATGTGACAATGCTGGCAGTACCACAGAAAAATGCTATTATTTTACAGACTTTTTGAGTTGTTAAGATCAGGGGTTTCTAATTCAATTTAACTAGGGTCCACCGATGCTGAAACTACATGAAAAGTGGATTCACCTTCTTTGAATGGCAATCTAGACTTAGCAACATGTTTGCCAATCCTCCCGAAATATAAAGAGACCTCTTGTGTATCTCGTAGAGTATTGTTTATTTATCAGTGTGACAATCATTTTAAGGTGATGCCTGTGACAACATTGCCTTCAACTTCCTTGACAATCTTGCTTTGTGCTCACTAATTCAGCAAACTAACAGCTTGCCTAAAGTAGATGCACTCAAATTGTACAAAGGTTCATAGGGCATACAATGTTGACCACAAGACGTACTTGATCAACAGCAATATAGATCACACTGACAGTGGCTGTACAACAATTTTTAACATTGTTACAAATATGCGACACAATGCTAACCCACATCAAACAAGAATGACAAACACATTTTGGGAGAACATCTTCACCGTAACACAAAATAAACACAAAAGAACAAATACCCAGAATTCCATGCAGCGCTACTCTTCCGGGCTACACCCCCGCCACCACCCCACATCACCGCCCCCCTCCATGTGTTGGTTGAGGTGGGCGGGGTTTGGTGGCTGCGGGGGTGTAGCCCGGAAGAGTAGCGCTGCTTGGCATTCTGGGTATTTGTTCTTTTGTGTTTATTTTGTGTTACGGTGAAGATGTTCTCGTGAAATGTGTTTGTCATTCTTGTTTGATGTGGGTTCACAGTGTGGCGCATATTTGTAACAGTGTTAAATATATTTGTATGGCCACCGTCAGTGTGACCTGTGTGGCTGTTGGCTGTAGATCAAGTATGTCTTGCACTCACCAACGTGTGTCATATTACAGAGAAAAATCTTGAATTGTTTGTACAAGCATAAACCTTTATATGACAGGCTACAAATATTTTTCAACGTAAATACAAAAACACACGTACATATTAAAAAAAAAAAAGATATTCCTTTAAATTACATATAAAACTGGTAGATTGTTAATATGGACATTGACTTTTATATAACAAGTACATGTTAAATGGAAGTTAATTACTGTAATTTTACATGAATTTGAAAGTAATTTGAGAAAACAGAAAATGATATGTATTATTGATTTGGTATTTTTCTGTAATAAAAAATAGTAATATACATAGTTTGTCAATACTGGCATATTACTTAAAATAACAGACAGTTTGTTTATTTACAGATAATGTCTTCAATTCTTCAGTTTTATAACCTATTTGAAAAAAAAAGAAAATTACAGTAGAAATTTAGAGTAAATTAACCATAAAAATATGATTTTTTTTTACAGTGTAGGCATTATTATCCATTTGCATGTGTTGTTTAGAAGTTATGTTTGAATACATTTGTATTGCTTTTTTTAGCATTATCTCAGGAATCCAAAAAAATAGATTGTCATATTGAGTAAAAAACTAGTTTTTGCATTTGCAAGATTTACAAAAGCATATGTTTCCAGCAAAACTCCCAAAGATGCATTCTTTCAGGCATTATTAACCCTTGTTCATGTGTTGTGTAGGAATTATGTTTAAATAACTGTCATATTGAGTGTTACAGTATACAGTCATATTGAGTAAAACCAAATTTTTGTATTTGCAAACCATAAAAAAACAACTGCATCTAGTAAAACTCACATGGATTCAATATCGCAGGCATTTTTAGAATTTTGCACGTTTGGATTAGGAATTATGTTGGAGGACATTTCATTGCTTTTTTCGCATTAGCTCAGGATTCTCAGTACATTACTGTGAAATTGGGTAAAAAATTACTTTTTGTTTTTGCACATCTTACTATATGTTTTTTTTTCCAGTAAAACTCAAAATGATACATTTCTTCAGGCATTATTAGACATTTTGCCCGTGTATTGAGTAAAACCAAATGTTTGTATTTGCGAACCATAAAAAAAACAACTATGTCTAGTAAAACTCAAATGGATTCAATATCACAGGCATTTTTACACATTTTGCACGTTTGGATTAGGAATTATGCTGGAATACATTTGTATTGCTTTTTTCTTGCAATATCTCAGACTTGTATGTACATTCTTGTCAAATTGAGTAAAAACATACTTTTTACAAAATATAATTTTTCTAGTACCGCGAACAAAGATACATATCTCTAGGCATTATTAGTCATTTTGCATTTGTTCTTTAGAAGGGATGTTTGAAAACATTTTTATTGCTTTTGTCACATTATCTCAAGATTCTAAGAACATTATTGTCATATTAAGTAAAAAAACTACTTTTTGCATTTGCAAGATTTAAAAAAGCATATGTTTCAAGTAAAACTCCCAAAGATGCATTTTTTCAGGCATTATTAGCATTTTTCATGTGTGGTGTAGGAGTTATGTAAAAATAACTGTCATATTGTATACAGTCATATTGAGTAAAACCAAATTTTTGTCTTTGCAAACAATAAAAAAACAACTGTATCTAGTAGAGATGCGCGGTTTACGGTCACAACCGTGGAGTCCGCGGATAAACAGCAGGTTGGGCGGGGTGACTTGACGAAAAAATATATTTTAAATAGATTCGGGCAGGTGGCGGTTGAACCATTGGGAAATATATATACATAGTTAAATGTTATGTTGAAGAGGTTCATTTAGCCTACTGACGTGTATATATAAATGGTTTATTTATATTGGTTAGTAACGTAAAGTGTTGTTCCTGGCTGTACTTGATGGTACAGTCTAGTGGTTAGGATTCAATGCGCTCACCGTCGCGATCCGGGTTTGATGCTCGGTCAAGGGAATCACTTTTTTTTACCATGAATTGATTAGCGTGGACCCCGACTTAAACAAGATGAAAAACTTATTGGGGTGTTACCATTTAGTGGTCAATTGTACGGAATATGTACTGTACTTGGCAATCTATTAATAAAAGTATCAATCAAAACAATCCATACAACACGTCACAGACAACGTCACGCTAACATCATGTGACACTTCCTATGAAGGCTGCAGAAGCAAGGTAGCCAAACTTGTCAGGTACAACACTTTATCTTACTAGCCTCTAAAAATCAACCATTTATAGATAGTTCAATGTTGTTACCCACATACGAAAAACGAGCAGCACCCTTTTAAACAGTATGTGGGCATACTTTTATTTTGAAGTGTCTCGTTTGGTCTGTGGACGGATATAAGGAAGCTACTTCCGGGTATGAGTACACATTTTTTTGATGCATTAGAAAGAAGAAAGAGAGCGGCTGATTGTAACAAAGACTAAAAAGTGTCACAGGGACTTTAAGCGTTTGGGATCTAAGAGCCAGAAGATCACAATTGCCTCCATCTTCTTCCGCTTATCAGAAGTCGGTCGCGGGGGCAGCAGCCTAAGCAGGAAAGCCCAGCCTTCCCACTCCCAAGCCACTTCGTCTAGCTCCTACCCAGGGAATCCCGAAGCGTTGCCAGGCCAGCCGGGAGACAAAGTCTTCCCAGCGTGTCCTGGATCTTCCCCGTGGCCTCCTACGGTTGGACATGCCCTAATCGCCTCCCTAGGGAGGGGTGTGGGTGGCATCCTGACCAGATGCCCGAACCACCTCATCTGGCTCCAACAGCCATACAAGTCACACTGACGGTGGCCATACAAACAAATTTTACACTGTTACAATATGCGCCACACTGTGAACCCACATCAAACAAGAATGACAAACACATTTCGCGAGAACATCTTCACCGTAACACAAAATAAACACAAAATAACAAATACCCAGATGCCATGCAGCGCTACTCGCCCGGGCTACACCCCTGCAACCACCAAACCCCGCCACCTCAACCGACACATGGAGGGGGCGGTGATGTGGGGTGGTGGCGGGGGTGTAGCCCGGAAGAGTAGCACTGCATGGAATTCTGGGTATTTGTTCTTTTGTGTTTATTTTGTGTTACGGTGAAGATGTTCTCCCAAAATGTGTTTGTCATTCTTGTTTGATGTGGGTTCACAATATGTGGTGCATATTTGTAACAATGTTAACATTTTTTGGACAGCCACCGTCAGTGTGAGCTATATAGCTGTTGATCAAGTATGTTATGGACAACCTATGACGAGCACAAAAGTCTAATAACAAAACACCACTTGCAGTACTGTCACAGCAGGCCTTAAAGATGCTTGTCCAGTCGATATCGGATAGCCCTTCACTACGGTCACAGGGAGTCTCCTGTAAAGATTGGCAAGTATGTTGCCATGTAAGTATTGCCATTAAAGGAAGGTGAATTCACTTTTCACGTAGTTTCTACACACTATAGCCCCCCGGTAACTGAGTTTGAGACTCTTGATCTTAATAATTCAGAAAAAATCTGTAAAATAATCATGTTTTTCTGTGGAACCGCCAGCATTGTCACTCCATTAAAGTTGGTTGATCGTAATTAATTGAAAAACTCTGTAGAAAAAAGGTATTTTTCTGCAGAACTGTTTGCATTGTCACTTTATTAAAGGTGGTTGATCTTAACAATTTAGTAAAAATCTGAAAAATGTTGATATTTTTCCACAAAACGTTTAATGAAAATTTCTGTAAATATAATGTTTTAGATCATTATTTGGTCTACAGTGTTTTACTTTAATTTTATGGTTTTCATTTGGCAGCCGTAGCTACCAGTAGATTAGTTTTTTTACAGATTTTTTTTTTTACAGTGTACCTTGTGTGTTTGAGAACCTTAAAAAATATATTTTTTCTAGTAAAACTGACAAAGATAAATGTCTATACACACAAAAAAAAAAATTCTGTAAAACAAACTGTCATCTACTGGCAGATACGGCTGCCAAACGAAAACTATAACATTTAAGTAAAACATTGCAAACCAAATAATAATCAAAAACATTATATTTACAGAAATTTTCATGAAACGTTTTGCGGAAAAATATCGTAATTTTACGGATTTTTACAATATTATTAAGGTCAACAACCTTAATAAAGTATTGATGCAAACAGTTTTGCAGAAAAATACTTTTATTCTACAGAGTTTTTCCAAATTAATATGATCAACCAACTTTAATAAAGTGACAATGCTGGTATTTCCACAGAAAAATACCATTATTTTACACTCTTTCTGAATTGTTAAAATAGGGGGCCACTGGATGCTGAAACTACATGAAAAGTGGATTCAGCTTCTTTGAATGACCATCCAGACCTAGCAACATACTTGCGAATCCTCCCAATTTTAACGAGAGGCTTCCTGTGACCCTCGCAATGGATTGTCCCTTGTCCCTATATCGACCGGACAAACATTTTAATGTGGTTCTGTGACAGCACTGCCTTCAACTTCCTTGACAACCTTTTGTCGTGTTCGCTCATTCAGCAAACCAACAGCATGGCATGTTATGCGAGGATTTGTTGGTTGTACAATGTTGACTACAAGACGTACTTGATTAACAGCATTACAAATCACACTGACGGGAGCTGTACAAAAAAAATTAACACTGTTACAAATATGCGCCAATATTGTGAAACCACATCAAACAAGAATGACGAACACATTTCGGGAGAACATCTTTACCGTAACACAAAATAAACACAAAAGAACAAATACCCAGAATTCCATGCAGCGCTACTCTTCCGGGCTACACCCCTGCCACCACCCCACATCACCGCCCCCCTCCTTGCGTCAGTTGAGGCGGGCGGGGTTTGGTGGTTGCGGGGGTGTAGCCCGGAAGAGTAGCGCTGCATGGCATTCTGGGTATTTGTTCTTTTGTGTTTATTTTGTGTTACGGTGAAGATGTTCTCCCGAAATGTGTTTGTCATTCTTGTTTGATGAGGGTTCACAGTGTGGCGCATATTTGTAACAGTGTGAAATTTGTTTGTACGGCCACCGTCAGTGTGACCTGTGTGGCTGTTGGCTGTTGATCAAGTATGTCTTGCACTCACCAGCGTGTGCCATATTACAGAGAAAAATGTTAAATTGTTAGTAAAAGCATAAACCTTTATATACCAGGCTTCAAATATGTTTAGCCTGACGGTACCTGTCTGCTGCCTCCGGAGGATTGTCATACTAAATGTGAAAGGTTTATAATAATAACTCCAAAACCAAACATGAAATTTGTCTTAAAAAGCCTTAATGTTGAATGTATGTGAGTTTTACCTGAATCAGGTATTTTGGAAAGAATCACAAATACAAAGCTTAGGTTTTACTGGCCTCATATTGGTCACACTCAAAATT
Source organism: Nerophis ophidion (assembly GCF_033978795.1). Lineage (NCBI taxonomy): Eukaryota > Metazoa > Chordata > Actinopteri > Syngnathiformes > Syngnathidae > Nerophis > Nerophis ophidion. Next base: position 233,243 of record NW_026907008.1, read on the forward strand.
ACAGTTTTTAAAACATAACTCCAAAAATACACATGTATAATGTCTAATAATAACTGTAGAAATGCATCTTTGAGAGTTTTCCTGAAAAAAAATAATTTGGTAAGGTTTGCAAAAACAAAATTTAATTTTTTACTCAATTTGACATTTGTATTGCGAAAAAAGCAATACAAATGTATTCCAACATAATTCCTAATCCAAACGTGCAAAATGTCTAAAAATGCTCGTGATATTGAATACATGTGAGTTTTACTGGATACAGTTGTTTTTCTATGGTTTGTAAATACAAAAATGAGGTTTTACTCAATATGACTGTATACTGTAACACTCAATATGACAGTTATTTAAACATAACTCCTACACCACACATGAAAAATGGCTTATAATGCCTGAAATAATGCATCTTTGGGAGTTTTACTCGAAACATATGCTTTTTTAAATCTTGCAGATGCAAAAAGTAGTTTTTTATTCAATATGACTATAATAGTCTTAGAATCCTGAGATAATGCAAAAAAAGCAAAAAAATGTATTCAAACATAACTTCTAAACAACACATGAAAAATGGCTAATAATGCCTAGGGATGTGTATTTTTGTTAGTTGTACTAGAAAAATAATCTTTTGTAGGGTTTGCAAAGACACAAGTTAGTTTTTTTTATTCAATATAACAGTGTAACTGTCATATTAAATATGAAAGGTTTATAATCATAACTCCAAAAACAAACTTGAAATTTGTCTAAAAAAGCCTGTAATGTTGAATTTATGTGGGTTTTAGCAGACTCAGGTATTTTGGAAATGTTCACAAATACAACAATTAGGTTTTGCTGGCCTCATATTGGTCACACGCAAAATGACAGTTTTTGAAACATAACTCAAAAAGTAGAAATGCAAAATGTCTAATAATGCTTGAAGAAATGTATCTTAGACAGTTTTACTGGAAAAAAAACATTTGGTAAGATTTGCGAAAACAAAAAGTATTTTTTTACTAAATTTGACAGTAATGTACTTATAATCCTGAGATAATGCGAAAAAAGCAATAAAAATGTATTCCGACATAACTCCTAATCCAAACGTGCAAAATGTCTAAAAATGCCTGTGATATTAAATACATATGAGTTTTACTAGATACAGTTGTTTTTCTATTGTTTGCAAATACAAAAATGAGGTTTTACTCAATATAACTGTATACTGTAACACTCAATATGACAGTTATTTAAACATAACTCCTACACCACACATGAAAAATGGCTAATAATGCCTGAAATAATGCATCTTTTGGATTTTTACTCGAAATATATGCTTTTTTAAATCTTGCAAATGCAAAAAGTAGTTTTTTACTCAATATGAATATAATGTTCTTAGAATCCTGAGATAATAAGAAAAAAGCAATGAAAATGTATTCCAATATGATTCCTAATCCAAACGTGCAAAATGTCTAAAAATGCCTGTGATATTGAAATAATGTTAGTTTTACTAGATACAGTTGTTTTTCTATGGTTTGCAAATACAAAATTTAGGTTCTACTCAATATGTAACACTGTAACACTTAATATGCCAGTTATTTAAACATAACTCCTACACCACACATGAAAAATAGCTAATAATGCCTGAAATAATGCATCTTTGGGAGTTTTACTCGAAACATATGCTTTTTTAAATCTTTCAAATGAGTAAAGGCGTTTTTTACTTAATATGACAATAATGTTCTTACAATCCTGACATAATGCGAAAAAAGTAATAAAGTTGTATTCAAACATAACTTCTAAACAGCACATGAAAAATTGCTGATAATGCCTAGAGATGTGTATTTTTGTTAGTTGTACTAGAAAAATAATCTTTTGTAAGGTTTGCAAAGACACAAGTTAGTTTTTTTTATTCAATATAACAGTGTAACTGTCATATTAATTATGAAAGGTTTATAATCATAACTCCAAAACCAAACTTGAAATTTGTCTAAAAAATCCTGTAATATTGAATTCATGTGAGTTTTAACGGAATCAGGTATTTTGGAAAGGTTCACAAATACAACAATTAGGTTTTACTGGCCTCATATTGGTCACACTCAAAATGACCGTTTTTGAAACATAACTCCAAAAGTAGAAATGCTAAATGTCTAATAATGCCTGAAGATATGTATCTTTGAGAGTTTTAATGGAAAAAAAACCATTTGGTAATGTTTGCAAAAACAGAAAGTATTTTTTTTACTAAATTTGACTGTAATGTACTTATAATCCTGAGATAATGCGAAAAAAGCAATAAAAATATATTCCAACATAATTCCTAATCCAAACGTGCAAAATGTCTAAAAATGCCTGTGATATTAAATACATATGAGTTTTACTAGATACAGTTGTTTTTCTATTGTTTGCAAATACAAAAATGAGGTTTTACTCAATATAACTGTATACTAACACTCAATATGACAGTTATTTAAACATAACTCCTACACCACACATGAAAAATGGCTAATAATGCCTGAAATAATGCATCTTTTGGATTTTTACTCGAAATATATGCTTTTTTTAAATCTTGCAAATGCAAAAAGTAGTTTTTTACTTAATATGACTATAATGTTCTTGGAATCCTGAGATAATGTGAAAAAAGCAATAAAAATGTATTCAAACATAACTTCTAAACAACACATGAAAAATGGCTAATAATGCGTAGAGATGTGTAATTTTGTTAGTTGTACTAGAAAAATGATCTTTTGTAAGGTTAGCAAAGACAAAAGTTGTTTTTTTATGCAATATAACAGTGTAACTGTCATATTAAATATGAAAGGTTTATAATCATAACTCCAAAACCGAACTTGAAATGTGTTTAAAAAGCCTATAATATTGAATTTATGTGAGTTTTAACAGAATCAGGTATTTTGGAGAGGTTAACAAATACAAAAATTTGGTTTTCCTGGCCTCATATTGGTCACATTCAAAATGACAGTTTTTGAAACATAACTCCAAAAGTAGAAATGCAACGTGTCTAAAAATGCCTGAAGAAATGTATCTTTGAGAGTTTTTCTGGAAAAAATACATTTGGTAAGGTTGGCGAAAACAAAAATTATTTTTCTACTAATTTGACAGTAATGTACTTAGAATCCTGAGATAATGCGACAAAAGCAATTAAAAGGTATTCCAACATAATTCCTAATTCAAACGTTCAAAATGTTTTACTAGATGCAGTATTTTTTTATGGTTTGCAAATACAAAAATGAGGTTTTACTCAATATGACTGTATAATGTAACACTCAATATGACAGTCATTTAAACATAACTCCTACACCACACATGAAAGATGGCTAATAATGCCTGAAATAATGCATCTTTGGGAGTTTTCGTGAAAAAAAAAAAAACATTTGGCAAGGTTTGCAAAAACTAAATAAAAATGTTTTACTCAATTTGACAGTAATGTATTTAGAATCCGGAGACAAAGCGAAAAAAACAATAAAAATGTATTCAAATATAATTCCTAATCCAAACGTGCAAAATGTCTAAAAATGCCTATGATATTGAATACGTGTGAGTTTTACTAGATACAGTTGTTTTTCTATGGTTTGCAAATACAAAAATGAGGTTTTAGTCAATATGACTGTATACTGTAACACTCAATATGACAATTATTTAAACATAGTTCCTACACCACACATGAAAAATGGCTAATAATGCCTGATATAATGCATCTTTTGGAGTTTTACTCGAAACATAAGCTTTTTTAAATTTTGCAAATGCGAAAAGTAGTTTTTTACTCAACATGATTATAATGTTCTTAGATTCCTGAGATAATGCGAAAAAAGCAATAAAAATATAACTCCTAATCCAAACGTGCAAAATATCTAAAAATGCCTATGATATTGAATACGTGTGAGTTTTACTAGATACAGTTGTTTTTCTAAGGTTTGCAAATACAAAATTTAGGTTTTACTCAATTTGACTGTATACTGTAACACTCAATGTGACAGTTATTTAAACATAACTCCTACACCATTGATGAAAAAAACAATTAAAATATATTCAAACATAATTCCTAATCCAAACGTGCAAAATCTCTAAAATGCCTATGATATTGAATACGTGTGAGTTTTACTAGATGCAGTTGTTTTTCTATTGTTTGCAAATACAAAAATGAGGTTATTCTCAATATGACTGTATACTGTAACACTCAATATGACAGTTATTTAGTTCCTACACCACACATGAAAAATGGCTAATAATGCCTGAAATAATGCATCTTTTGGAGTTTTACTCTAAGCATTAGCTTTTTTAAATTTTGCAAATGCAAAAAGTAGTTTTTTACTCAATATGACTACAAAGGCTTACAATCCTGACATAAGTAAAAAAAATGTATTCAAACATAACTTCTAAAAAGCACATGCAAAATGGCTGATAATGCCTAGAGATATGTATTTTTGTTAGTTGTACTAGAAAAAATTTTTTTTGTAAGGTTTGCAAAGACACAAGTTAGTTTTTTGATTCAATTGAACAGTGTAACAGTCATACTAAATATAAAAGGTTTATAATCATAACTCCAAAACCAAACTTGAAATGTGTCTAAAAAGCCCATAATATTGAATTTATGTGAGTTTTAACAGAATCCGGTATTTTGGGGAGGTTCACAAATACAAAAATTTGGTTTTCCTGGCCTCATATTGGTCACACTCAAAATGACAGTTTTTGAAACATAACTCCAAAAGTAGAAATGCAACGTGTCTAAAAATGCTTGAAGAAATGTATCTTTGAGAGTTTTTCTGGAAAAAAAAACATTTGGTAAGGTTGGCGAAAACAAAAAGCATTTTTCTACTAATTTGAGAGTAATGTATTTAGAATCCTGAGATACTGCGAAAAAAGCAATTAAAAGGTATTCCAACATAATTCCTAATTCAAACGGTCAAAATGTCTAAAAATGCCTGAGATATTGAATAAATGTGAGTTTTACTAGATACAGTTTTTTTTTTATGGTTTGCAAATACAAAAATGAGGTTTTACTCAATATGACTGTATAATGTAACACTCAATTTGACAGTTATTTAAACATAACTCCTACACCACACATGCAAAATGTCTAATAATGCCTGAAGAAATGCATCTTTGAGAGTTTTCCTGAAGAAAAAAACATTTGGCAAGGTTTGCAAAAACAAAATGCATTTTTTTTACTCAATTTGACAGTAATGTACTTAGAATCCTGAGATAAAGCAGGAAAAAAAACAATAAAAATGTATTCAAACATAATTCCTAATCCAAACGTGCAAAATGTCTAAAAATGCCTATGATATTGAATACGTGCGAGTTTTACTAGATGCAGTTGTTTTTCTATGGTTTTCAAATACAAAAATGAGATTTTAGTCAATATGACAGTATACTGTAACACTCAATATGACAGTTATTTAAACATAGTTCCTACATCACACATGAAAAATGGCTAATAATGCCTGAAATAATGCATCTTTTGGAGTTTTACTCGAAGCATAAGCTTTTTTAAATTTTGCAAATGCAAAAAGTAGTTTTTTACTCAACATGAATATAATGTTCTTAGATTCCTGAGATAATTTCGAAAAAAGCAATAAAAACATAACTCCTAATCCAAACGTGCAAAATGTCTAAAAATCCATCCATCCATCCATTTTCTACCGCTTATTCCCTTTCGGGGTCGCGGGGGGCGCTGGCGCCTATCTCAGCTACAATCGGGCGGAAGGCAGGGTACACCCTGGACAAGTCGCCACCTCATCATCATGTCTAAAAATGCCTATGATATTGAATACGTGTGAGTTTTACTAGCTACAGTTGTTTTTCTATAGTTTGCAAATACAAAATTTAGATTTTACTCAATGTGAATGTATACTGTAACACTCAATATGACAGTTATTTAAACATAACTCCAAAAACACACATGCAAAATGAATAATAATGCCTGAAGAAATGCATCTTTGAGAGTTTTCCTGAAAAAAAAAACATTTGGCAAGGTTTGCAAAAACAAAATATAATTTTTTACTTTGACAGTATTATACTTAGAATCCTGAGATAATGCAAAAAAAGCAATAAAAATGTATTCAAAAATAAATTCCAAACGACGCATGAAAAACGGCTGATAATGCCTAGAGATGTGTATTTTTGTTAGTTGTACTAGAAATTTGATTTTTGTAAGGTTAGCAAAGACACAAGTTAGTTTTTTTATTCAATATAACAGTGTAACTATCATACTAAATATGAAAGGTTTATAATCATAACTCCAAAACCAAACTTGAAATGTGTCTAAAAAAGCCTGTAATATTGAATTTATGTGAGTTTTAACGGAATCGGGTATTTTGGAAAGAATCACAAATACAAAAACTAGGTTTTACTCAATATGACTGTATACTGTAACACTCAATATGACAGTTATTTAAACATAACTCCTACACAATACATGAAAAATGGCTAATAATGCCTTAAATAATGCATCTTTGGGAGTTTTACTCGAAGCATATGCTTTTTTTAAATCTTGCAAATGCAAAAAGTAGTTTTTATTCAATATGTCTATAATGTTCTTAGAATCCTGAGATAATAAGAAAAAAACAAACAAAAAATGTATTCCAACATAACTCCTAATCCAAACGTGCAAAAAATCTAAAAATGCCTGTAATATTGAATAAATGTTAGATTAACTAGACACAGTTGTTTTTTTTTATAGTTTGCAAAAAAAAAAATGAGGTTTTACTCAATATGACTGTATACTTTAACACTCAATATAACAGTTATTTAAACATAAATCCTACACAACACATGAAACATTGCTAATAATGCCTGAAATAATGCATCTTTGGGAGTTTTACTCGATACATATCCTTTTTTAAATATTGCAAAGGCCAAAAGTAGTTTTTTACTCAATATGACTACAAAGTCTTACAATCCTGATATAATGCGAAAAAAGTAATAAAATTGTATTCAAACATAACTTCTAAAAACCACATGCAAAATGGCAGATAATTTCTAGAGATGTGTATTTTTGTAAGTTGTACTAGAAAAATAATCTTTTGTAAGGTTTGCAAAGACACAAGTTAGTTTTTTTTATTCAATATAACAGTGTAACTGTCATATTAATTATGAAAGGTTTATAATCATAACTCCAAAACCAAACTTGAAATTTGTCTAAAAAATCCTGTAATATTGAATTCATGTGAGTTTTAACGGAATCAGGTATTTTGGAGAGGTTCACAAATACAAAAATTGTGTTTTCCTGGCCTCATATTGGTCACACTCAAAATTACAGTTTTTGAAACATAACTCCAAAAGTAGAAATGCAACATGTCTAATAATGGCTGAAGAAATGTATCTTTGAGAGTTTTTCTGGAAAAAAAAACATTTGGTAAGGTTGGCGAAAACAAAAAGTATTTTTCTACTAATTTGACAGTAATGTACTTGGAATCCTGAGATAATGCGAAAAAAGCAATACAAATGTATTCCAACATAACTCCTAATCCAAACGTGCAAAATGTCTAAAAATGCCTGTGATATTGAATACATGTGAGTTTTACTAGACATAGTTTTTTTTTTTATAGTTTGCAAAAAAAAAAAAAGAGGTTTTACTCAATATGACTGTATACTGTAACACTCAATATGACAGTTATTTAAACATAACTCTAACACCACACATGAAAAACGGCTAATAATGCCTGAAATAATGCATCTTTGGGAGTTTTACTCGAAACATATGCTTTTTTAAATATTGCAAATGCAAAAAGTCGTTTTTTACTCAATATGACTACAAAGGCTTACAATCCTGACATAATGCAAAAAAAGTTAAAAAAAATGTATTCAAACATAACTTCTAAAAAACACATGCAAAATGGCTAATAATGCCTAGAGATATGTATTTTTGTTAGTTGTACTAGAAAAATGATCTTTTGTAAGGTTTGCAAAGACACAAGTTAGTTTTTTTATTCAATATAACTGTGTAACAGTCATACTAAATATGAAAGGTTTATAATCATAACTCCAAAACCAAACTTGAAATTTGTCTAAAAAGCCTATAATATTGAATTTATGTGAGTTTTAACAGAATCAGGTATTTTGGAGAGGTTGACAAATACAAAAATTAGGTTTTTCTGGCCTCATATTGGTCACACTCAAAATGACAGTTTTTGAAACATAACTCCAAAAGTAGAAATGCAACATGTCTAAAAATGCCTGAAGAAATGTATCTTTGAGAATTTTCTGGAAAAAAAAACATTTGGTAAGGTTGGCGAAAACAAAAAAGTATTTTTCTACTAATTTGACAGTAATGTACTTAGAATCCTGAGATAATGCAAAAGAAGCAATTAAAAGGTATTCCAACATAATTCCTAATTCAAACTTAAAAATGTTTAAAATGCCTGTGATATTGAATAAATGTGAGTTTTACTAAATATAGGTTTTTTTTATGGTTTGCAAATACAAAAATGAGGTTTTACTCAATATGACTGTATAATGTAACACTCAATATGACAGTTGTTTAAACATAACTCCTACACCACACATGAAAAATGTCTAATAATGCCTGAAATAATGCATCTTTGGGAGTTTTACTCAAAGCATAAGCTTTTTTAAATTTTGAAAATGCAAAAAGTAGTTTTTTACTCAACATGACTATAAAGTTCTTAGATTCCTAAGATAATGTGAAAAAAGCAATAAAATAATAATTCCTAATCCAAACGTGCAAAATGTCTAAAAATGCCTTTGATATTGAATACGTGTGAGTTTTACTAGATACAGTTGTTTTTCTATGGTTTGCAAATAAAAAATTTAGATTTTACTCAATGTGACTGTATACTGTAACACTCAATATGACAGTTATTTAAACATAACTCCTACAACACACATGGAAAATGTCTAATAATGCCTGAAGAAATGCATCTTTGAGAGTTTTCCTGGAAAAAAAAACATTTGGCAAGGTTTGCAATAACAAAATATAATTTTTTACTCAATTTGACAGTAATGTACTTAGAATCCTGAGATAATGCAAAAAAAAGCAATAAAATGTATTCAAACATAACTTCTAAACAACACATGAAAAATGGCTAATAATGCGTAGAGATGTGTAATTGTGTTAGTTGTACTAGAAAAATGATCTTTTGTAAGGTTAGCAAAGACAAAAGTTGTTTTTTTATGCAATATAACAGTGTAACTGTCATATTCAATAAGAAAGGTTTATAATCATAACCCCAAAACCAAACTTGAAATTTGTCTAAAAAAGCCTGTAATATTGAATTTATGTGAGTTTTACCAGAAACTGGTATTTTGGAAAGAATCACAAATACAAACATTGGGTTTTACTGGCCTCATATTGGTCACTAATAATGCCTGAAGAAATTCATCTTTGAGAGTTTTCCTGAAGAAAAAAACATTTGGCAAGGTTTGCAAAAACAAAATGCATTTTTTTTACTCAATTTGACAGTAATATACTTAGAATCCTGAGATAAAGCAGGAAAAAAACAATAAAAATGTATTCAAACATAATTCCTAATCCAAACGTGCAAAATGTCTAAAAATGCCTATGATATTGAATACGTGCGAGTTTTACTAGATGCAGTTGTTTTTCTATGGTTTGCAAATACAAAAATGAGATTTTAGTCAATATGACGGTATACTGTAACACTCAATATGACAGTTATTTAAACATAGTTCCTACATCACATTTTGCACGTTTGGATTAGGAATTATGATTGAATACATTTGTATTGCTTTTTTTTTGCAATATATCAGAATTGTATGAACATTCTTGTCAAATTGAGTAAAAACATACTTTTTACAAAATGTTATTTTTCTAGTACCGCTAACAAAGATACATATCTCCAGGCATTATTAGTCATTTTGCATTTGTTGTTTAGAAGGGATGTTTGAAAACATTTTTATTGCTTTTGTCACATTATCTCAAGATTCTAAGAACATTATCGTCATATTGAGTAAAAAACTACTTTTTGCATTTGCAAGATTTAAAAAAGCATATGTTTCGAGTAAAACTCCCAAAGGTGCATTTTTTCAGGCATTATTAGCCATTTTTCATGTGTGGTGTAAGAGTTATGTAAAAATAACTGTCATATTGTATACAGTCATATTGAGTAAAACCAAATCTTTGTCTTTGCAAACAATAAAAAAACAACTGTATCTAGTAGAGATGCGCGGTTTACGGTCACAACCGTGGAGTCCGCGGATAAACAGCAGGTCGGGCGGGTGAATTGACGAAAAAATAGATTTTAAATAGATTCGGGCAGGTGGCGGTTGAACCATTGGGAAATATATATACATATTGAAATGTTATGTTGAAGAGTTTCATTTAGCCTACTGACGTGTATATATAAATGGTTTATTTATATTGGTTAGTAACGTAAAGTGTTGTTCCTGGCTGTACTTGATGGTACAGTCTAGTGGTTAGGATTCAATGCGCTCACCGTTGCGATCCGGGTTTGATGCTCGGTGAAGGAAATCACTTTTTTTTAACCATGAATTGATTAGCGTGGACCCCGACTTAAACAAGTTGAAAAACTTATTGGGGTGTTACCATTTAGTGGTCAATTGTACGGGCCTCATATTGGTCACACTCAAAATGACGGTTTTTGAAACAAAACTCCCAAAATATGCATGCACAATGTCTAATAATGCCTGAAAAAATGCATCTTTGAGAGTTTTCCTGAAAAAACAAAATATAATTTTTTACTCAATTTGACAATGTTCTTAGAATCCTGAGATAAAGCGAAAAAAAACAATAAAAATGTATTCCAACATAATTCCTAATCCAAACGTGCAAAATGTCTAAAAATGCCTATGATATTGAATACATGTGAGTTTTACTAGATACAGTTGTTTTTCTATGGTTTGCAAATACAAAAATGAGGTTTTAGTCAATATGACTGTATACTGTAACACTCAATATATCAGTTATTTAAACATAAATCCTACACAACACATGAAAAATGGCTAATAGTGCCTGAAATAATGCATCTTTGGGAGTTTTACTGGAAGCAAATGCTTTTTTAAATTTTGCAAATGCAAAAAGTAGTTTTTTACTCAACATGATTATAATGTTCTTAGAATCCTGAGATAATGCGAAAAAAGCAAAAAAAAAATGTATTCCAACATAATTCCTAATCCAATAGTGCAAAATGTCTAGAAATGCCTGTGATATTGAATAATTGTTAGTTTTACTAGTTACAGATGTTTTTTTATGGTTTGCAAATACAAAATTTAGGTTTTACTCAATATGACTGTATACTGTAACACTAAATATGACAGTTATTTAAACATTACTCCTACACTACACATGCAAAATGGCTAATAATGCTTGAAATAATGCATCTTTGGGAGTTTTACTCGAAACATATGCTTATTTAAATATTGCAAATGCAAAAAGTAGTTTTTTACCAATTTGACAGTAATGTACTTAGAATCCTGAGATAAAGCGAAAACAAAAAATGTAAATGTATTCCATCATAATTCCTAATCCAAACGTGCAAAATGTCTAAAAATGTCTGTGATATTGAATTAATGTTCGTTTTACTAGATACAGTTCTATGGCTTGCAAATACAAAATTTAGGTTTTACTCAATATGACTGTATACTTTAACACTCAATTTGACAGTTATTTAAACATAACTCCTACACCACACATGCAAAATGTCTAATAATGCCTGAAGAAATGCATCTTTGAGAGTTTTCCTGAAAAAAAAAACATTTGGCAAGGTTTGCAAAAACAAAATATAATTTTTTACTTAATTTGACAGTAATGTACTTAGAATCCCGAGATAAAGCGAAAAAAACAATAAAAATGTATTTAAACATAATTCCTAATCCAAACGTGCAAAATGTCTAAAAATGCCTGTGATAAGGAACACATGTTAGTTTTACTAGATACAGTTGTTTTTCTATGGTTTGCAAATACAAAAATGAGGTCTTAGTCAATATGACTGTATACTGTAACACTCAATATGACAGTTATTTAAACATAGTTCCTACACCACACATGAAAAATGGCTAATAATGCCTGAAATAATGCATCTTTTGGAGTTGTACTCGAAGCATTAGCTTTTTTAAATTTTGCAAAAGCAAAAAGTAGTTTTTTACTCAACATGACTATAATGTTCTTAGATTCCTGAGATAATGCGAAAAAAGCAATAAAAACATAACTCCTAATCCAAACGTGCAAAATGTCTAAAAATGCCTGTGATATTGAATACATGTGAGTTTCATTAGACAGAGTTGTTGTTTTTTATTGTTTGCAAAAACAAAAATGAGGTTTTACTCAATATGACTGTATACTGTAACACTCAATATGACAGTTATTTAAACATAACTCCAACACCACACATGAAAAACGGCTAATAATGCCTGAAATAATGCATATTTGGGAGTTTTACTCGAAACATATGCTTTTTTTAAATATTGCAAATGCAAAAAGTAGTTTTTTATTCAATATGACTACAAAGGCTTACAATCCTGACATAAGTAAAAAAAATGTATTCAAACATAACTTCTAAAAAGCACATGCAAAATGGCTAATAATGCCTAGAGGTATGTATTTTTGTTGGTTGTACTAGAAAAATTATCTTTTGTAAGGTTTGCAAAGACACAAGTTAGTTTTTTGATTCAATATAACAGTGTAACAGTCATACTAAATATAAAAGGTTTATAATCATAACTCCAAAACCAAACTTGAAATTTGTCTAAAAAGCCTATAATATTGAATATGTGAGTTTTAACAGAATCAGGTATTTTGGAGAGGTTCACAAATACAAAAATTTGGTTTTCCTGGCCTCATATTGGTCACACTCAAAATGACAGTTTTTGAAACATAACTCCAAAAGTAGAGATGCAACGTGTCTAAAAATGCCTCAAGAAATATTATCTTTGAGAGTTTTTCTGGAAAAAATACATTTGGTAAGGTTGGCAAAAACAAAAAGTATTTTTCTACTAATTTGACAGTAATGTACTTAGAATCCTGAGATAATGCGAAAAAAGCAATTAAAAGGTATTCCAACGTTCAAAATGTTTTACTAGATACAGTATTTTTTTATGGTTTGCAAATACAAAAATGAGGTTTTACTCAATATGACTGTATAATGTTACACTCAATATGACAGTTATTTAATTATATCTCCTACACCACACATGAAAAAAAGCTGATAATGCCTGAAATAATGCATCTTTGGGAGTTTGCCTGAAAAAAAAACTTTTGGCAAGGTTTGCAAAAACTAAATAAAAATGTTTACTCAATTTGACAGTAATGTACTTAGAATCCGGAGATAAAGCGAAAAAAACAATAAAAATGTATTCAAACATAATTCCTAATCCAAACGTGCAAAATGTCAAAAAATGCCTATGATATTGAATACGTGTGAGTTTTACTAGATGCAGTTGTTTTTCTATGGTTTGCAAATACAAAAATGAGGTTTTAGTCAATATGACTGTATACTGTAACACTCAATATGACAATTATTTAAACATAGTTCCTACACCACACATGAAAAATGGCTAATGATGCCTGATATAATGCATCTTTTGGAGTTTTACTCGAAGCATAAGCTTTTTTAAATTTTGCAAATGCGAAAAGTAGTGTTTTACTCAACATGATTATAATGTTCTTAGATTCCTGAGATAATGCGAAAAAAGCAATAAAAACATAACTCCTAATCCAAACGTGCAAAATGTCTAAAAATGCCTTTGATATTGAATTCGTGTGAGTTTTACTAGATACAGTTGTTTTTCTATGGTTTGCAAATACAAAATTTAGGTTTTACTCAATTTGACTGTATACTGTAACACTCAATATGGCAGTTATTTAAACATAACTCCTACACCATACATGCAAAATGTCTAATAATGCCTGAAGAAATGCATCTTTGAGAGTTTTCCTGAAAAAAAAACATTTGGCAAGGTTTGCAAATACAAAATATAATGTTTTACTTTGACAATAATGTACTTAGAATCCTGAGATAATGCAAAAAAAGCAATAAAAATGTATTCAAACATAAATTCCAAACGACGCATGAAAAACTACGGAGCCCCTAAAGGGACATGGGGATTTTTTTTTTTTTTTAAGGGACATGGGGATTTTTTTTTTTTTTTAGACATGTATCTCGTGCGCACGAGAAACTATCTCGTGGCCACGAGAAAGTTTCTCATGGCCACGAGAAACTTTTTATTTAAAAAAATTAAAAAAAATGTTTTTAAATAAAAACTATCTCGTGGCCACGAGAAAGTTTCTCGTGCGCACGAGAAAGCATTGGATGCGTGCACGTGGTTTGAGGTGTGTTTTAAAATGGCAGTTTAGGAGTTTATGCGGCTCTATTTCCAACAAAGACGTTCCCTCGCCCATAATCTCCCGTTGCTCAGCAGTTTTGATACCTGTTATTAAACAAAGATGGCTGCTGTAGATTTATTCATGTTCCTTCAAATGCGGAATATACCTGAAAGTGTCATCAACAAACTAAAAGAAGACAAGGTGAGGAAACTTATTAACTTTTATATAAAGTAAGAAATAGCCTACTTTTAATGTTGCTATTTTACTGTAGGAAATACCATTTAGCAAACGTTTTGCTTTTTACAGATCGACACCAATGTCATAGGCATTATGACAGATAAGGAGTTAAGCAAGTATATCGAAAGATATGGGGATCGACTTGCGCTCAGAGCATTTTGCCGTCAAAGAACTGTGTCGGGTGGAGCCGAGACAGTGAAGTCCTCCCTCATGCAGAAATTAAGAGACAGGTTAAGAACTCCTAATACTGTACAAGGCACCGCTACTGGCCAAAAAAATGCAGCCAAAATCACCCGGCGGGTTGAAATGGGATGGCTCCACTTTGAGAGTGGAATGTATCACCAGGTTAGAACGAGAAAAGGAGGAGGAACACGGAATCTGTCGGTCCAGAAATCAGTGACTATGGGTGAACTGTTGGAGACAGGCAAATGCTTGTTTTTTGCAAATGGGCATTCATCAAAAGGACTGATAGAAGACTTCGAGTTTGACATTTGTGATTACAGTCACAGTCCTGTGCCCCGTGAAGTCACGGTGGGCCAGCTGTACGAACAGACTAAACTAAAAATGCTACGCGTCTACACAGCCACCAAGTCTAACAACATTCTACTTCTCTCTGATGAATCATCGGACATGGAGCCAACACAGAAAACGCCGCTGAAGGTAATTATCCTCTGCCACATTTGTGATATCAATACATAGATTACTGTAGGTATTCCATTTATATTGATTGCATGCGTCGCCAGGCTCTGCTTTTTATCCACAGACTTATCAGATTTAATGTTTTATTATCTCTAGCAGGGGTGTCAAAAGTGTGCCCCGCAGGCCATTTGCGGCCCACAGCTAATGTTTTAAAGGCCCACGTCACATTCTAAAAATACTAATAAAATAAACAAAAAATAACAAAAGTGGAATGAAAAAGTTTAGAGGTGAAATGTAATTTAGAAAAAGGTGCACTCTTGACTAATAAAACAAAGCTGTTTTTTCTTTAAAACTGTCATTGCTCAAAACATAATATTGAATGAAAATGTATGTTTTTATGAATTATTGAACTATCCTAGGCAGCTGAGATAGGCTCCAGCACCCCCTGTGATCCGGAAAGGGACAAGCAGTAGAAAATGGATGGATGGATGGATGTTTGTTTGCCACAAAAAAACATAGTTTTGTTTGACAAAAAGGGTATAAAACAAACAAACGAAAATGTATGTATGCCCTGGCACACCATTATCATCATTTCATGACCCAAGCAAAAAAGTGTTTACACTTTTATACTGAAATAAATACACCTACCACTTATTAAATAATAATACAGAAACAAATTAAGTTAGAATCCATGAAGGAAAGAAGAATGTGAATGAATGTTTATAACTGAAGACATTTACATATGCATTAAAATGTGTTTTCTTTTGTATTATTTGTTTAATGGATTAAGTAACGTCGATAACAACCTTTTTCCAAAACGCAGTACAGAATGTGAGATATAACAGGATAATGCATACATTTATCATTTGTTTTAAAAAGCTTACAAAAAAGTGGAACCCCCAAAATTTAGTGTGGGGCCCCATTTTGAAAATTCCTAGCGCCAATACTGATTATGGTTGTGTACCACACCTGTCTTATATGACGGATATGATGTTGATATTCACGTTTGCTTTCTTACCTGTGGTCTTATTCAATGTGATCTGTACTTTCACAGATGTCTTTTTTTTTTTAGGATAAATCTAGTGTCTTATTTCTATGTCAAGTCTGTATAAGCTCACAATGTGCTGCTCACAATTTGCTGCTCACCGTTTTATAGGCTAGGTCTAGGACAATGAAGACACGATCCTTGAGGAACAAGACCAGGAGACTCAATGAAGTGGATCATCCAGAGAGCTCCTCTGATTTAGATCTATCTCCAAGTGGCTCAATGCAGCAAAACCATGAACAAGTAAGCACTCGTATTGCATTTTTATGGAACCAGTCTTTGCTAAACAGTACTGAACTTGTGTTGTCTGAAGATTTTATTGTACCAAAATGTTCAGTATTCATTAAAATTCAAACATATTTTTATAGTTATAGTTTCCTGTAGTGTCATTTAAATTAAATCTGCATGACACAGGAGCTATGTCTATTATAAATCACAGGTGAAATATATGAGGGCACAGAAATGGCCTTTAAGAAACCATAATTTATAGTTTTAGTTTTAAATCTGCAGTTAAGATGGAAGTCTGTGAATGCTTTAAATGTTATCCTACATTAATTAAAAATGCATACACCAAATAATTTACTCAGGTGCAGAGTGTTATAGTCACATGAATATATATAGCAGCTTCCATCCATTTTCTACCACTTGTCCCTTTTGGGATAGCGGGGGTTGCTGGTGCCTATCAGCTGCATTTGGGCGGAAGGTGGGGTACACCCTGGACAAGTTGCCACCTCATCACAGATAGACAACATTCACATTCACACACTAGGGCCAATTTAGTGTTGCCAATCAATCTATCCCCAGGTGCGTGTCTTTGGAAGTGGGAGGAAGCCGGAGTACCCGGCAGCTTGGATGAGATTATTCAAACTATAGATAATATGATAGGTTGATTGGCAACCCTAAATGGTCCCTAGTGTGTGAATGTGAGTGTGAATGTTGTCTGTCTATCTGTGTTGGCCCTGCGATGAGGTGGTGACTTATCCAGGGTGTACCCTGCCTTCCGCCCAATTGTAGCTGAGTAGGCACCAGCGCCCCCCGCCACCCTAAAGGGAATAAGCGGTAGAAAATGGATAGATGGATGGATAATACATTTGTTTGTTTTCTTGTTTTTTATATGAAATGATCAATAGAGAAGAGAGACAATCAGCCAGTCAAGATCAGCAACTCCTGAGATGGGTAACACAGAGCTCCTGCATACACAACCTACTGAGGATGTTGGCAGTCATACTCAGCAGTCAACAAGAAGGCATGGATCTGAAGATGACTGTTTAACGCCTGTGCCAAGTCAAGATGCAGACCAGTTGTTAAGTGATGTCTCAGATTCCCCTCTTAATCCTGCCATTCAACAATCTCTTGAGGACTCTGAAGTGAAGTTTGGACCCATTGTTGGTGATGATAGTGATTCTCAAGACACCACACTTCCCTGGAATCCACATGACTTGAGCAGCATGCAGGTACAATGTAGCACTAACGTCTTACAGTCCTGTAAAATTGTTACATTTTACATTTTTAAAATGTACAAAAACTGTAACATTACCATCCGAAGATCTTTCATCCTAAGCATATGTTTTTAGATTCATGTTTCATCCAACCATTCCAAAACTCATTTGTAATTTAATGCATCGTTGTATGAAATAGAAAAGCGGAAAATTTAAAACCACAACATTATCACCATTTTTGCATGCTATTTGATACATTGATTGTCAAATCTTTGATTCTTTTCTGTTCACAAAAGGATTAATCAATCAATAATCACACTTAATTACCTTTTTAAAATATCTTGCAGCATTCCACATTCAATGATGGTCCTGTATCATCAAGCTGTCTTCCAGCATCACCAGATCCATTTGACAAAGAAATCCTTATTTTGAAATTAAGACGAGTAAACATAGTTGATGATGTCCTTAATGTCTTCATGGATCCAAAAGTACTGAATGCTCGTCTAAGAATGGAGTTTACAAATGAGAAAGCTATGGACAGTGATGGTGTGTCAAGAGAGGCGTACTCCGCATTCTGGGACCACTTCTTGGACCAGTGTGAGGGGGAAGATGAACGAGTACCCAGGCTACGACCAGACTATTCTGAGAAGAAATGGCAAGCGCTCGGAAGAGTGTGGTTGAAAGGATACCTGGACCACAAAATCCTACCAATCAGACTGTCACCAGCCTTTGTTCTTGCCTGTTGTAAAGGAGTTAGCTCAGTGGATGAAGAACTATTAATGATGTCATTTGCCAGATTTCTTTCAGAAAATGAGCGTGTGTCGCTTGAAAAAGCACTACAGGGTACCATTGATGAAACTGTTGAGGAGGACTTACTTGATGTCTTCTCCAGAATGGGATCACACTGCCTGCCCCCTAAAAACAATTTACGGGCTGCTATTTTAACAATGGCCCACAAAGCTCTTCTTCAAGAGCCAAAGTTTATAATTGACTGTTTCCACTCCAGTGTTCATAATGCTATGCCAACGCTCATAACCACAGACAACATAATGGAGATATATGAATCTAAGAGGCCAACTAACAAGAAAGTGGCCCAGATGATAAAATCATCACTTGAAAGCCTAAATCCACAAGAGCAGACTGCTCTTAACCACCTGCTACGGTATGTGAGAAGCATCGACCAAAGAAAATTGGAGATTTTCTTACGCTTCTGCACAGGATCTACTGTGCTGTGCAAAGACACAATTGAAGTCATTTTTAACACATTGTGTGGTTTAAGTCGCAGGCCTGTAGCACACACATGTGGAGCAGTTCTTGAGTTACCATGCACTTACATCACATACCCTGAGTTTCGCAAAGAATTTGATAATGTCTTGTCTGGTGACTGCTTCACAATGGATATTGTGTAGTGAATGGAAAGCACATCTATCTTCTACACTGAGTTTTGCATTTGTCTGATGCAAAACTGTTTCTACAGATTTTCATTTATTGTTCTTATTAAAACAGAGACCGTTTACATTTTTAAAATTGTTTTATTTTCTTATTTTTTTCTGTAAATTGTTAGTACATTGAGATTCAGTTTTTTTTCCACAAGACAGTTTAATAATTTTGATAAGTCAGCAGGGTCTGTTCTCATAGGTAAATGTCCCTTTTTGTACAATTATTACATTTTCATGTGCATCTTTTATACAATTGTTATTCTGAATAATGTTCAGAATTTATGTCATCATTCAACAAACAAGTTCATGTTCAATGCAAGTACAATACATTTCTAATGGTTGTTCAGTTCTGTTCATTTCCTCTTTCATGTCCTGCCTTGTTTCTCTTTGCAGTCAGTGTGCATATAGTGACATATCAATCCTATTTGCACCTCAGTTTTGCTGCAAAATGTTCTTAATGTTTGTGGCATAGCACTGTTCAAGTGTAGTCAGTGTGGACATGTTGTAGCTCTGAATAATCTGAATAAAAATCCATCTCAAATTAGAGAGTTGATGTTATCTCATTCCTCAAGTGAAGGTACAAATCCAATGCCTGATAAGCATCAGCTGGAAGATGCAGCTGTGACTCTGCCATCAGAATGTTGCAGATGTTGTAGATGTCTGTGTCACATGGCACTGCTGGTCGAAATGTGCAGTTACTCTGACACAACTGTACATCAGCTCTGTCCACTGGGGAAATGCAATCACAAGTTGTGTAGAGTTCTGGGAACATGTACATGATTCGGGGGCGACCACTGGGCACCCTGTCATTCTTTGATGGTCTGATGACATGTGCATCCCACACATTGATGGTCTCGTCTAATTCATCCTGGAAAAACAGTACAGAGAGAAAGAAAAGTACATTAATATGCAATTTGTTATTATCATCATGTGCTCTTTAATTTAGTTATGAGATTACTTCAAATAAATTATGTTAAATCTTGAGGTTTTTGATGACGTTAGGAGAAAATGAGTGGAAAAGGCCAAATATAAATATATAAATTAATAAACATAAATGAATAAAAACAGTTTGCTGCCCACTATGCTTGTACGGGGGAGGGGGGGTTATTAGGGCTACCAAACCCCCCGACACTGATGATGAATTAATAGGGTATTGTAGGACACCAATAACAGTAATTAAGAAGACACATAGACATGAGACACAAGTGCTAATATTCACACCCACTGTCTGCTCATGGAAGGATGTTAAAAGACAAAAACGAAAATGTAATTCAGTAGTTTTTCCATTAGATGGCACTGTTGTACTGTTGATTCATTCCATCTCTGCAGCCCGCTTGTAAAAAAGAGATGCACTTGCTATATTACATGTGTGTGCATGCCAGTCAATAAAAACATCAGAAAATAGATAAAACAATGCATTGTCGCTTACCTGAATGAAGCTCATAAAGCAGAACTGAATTAGACCTCGGTCCAAGTATGTGCCACCGAACAAACCACGGTCCTTCAGGTCAGTGAACATAGAGATATAGAACTCCATTGATTCTCTTCTGAGGAAACCCCACCAACTCTCTATGCGCTGATTTGCTGTGCTTGCCCCTTCGATGTAGCTGTCAATACCAGAACCGTCATCAATGTTGCGACGGAGAAAACGCTGAAGGTCTCTGACTTTAACATTTTCAGTGCCCCGATCGCCTCTGACAATCCTCGGACAACCACCAAATTTCTTCACTGCCTCCATATAGTAGCCTCCAATGATTTTTGGGTCACTGCTGGTCGTAAATGCATTCATCCAGATAATTTTCCGGGAGAATCCGTCAATACAGCCGTTTATACAGATACCAAATGGTTTCAGTTTGTCATAAGAGTCAAAGTGCCAAATATAATTGGGCCCTTTTGCGAAATAGTTGCGACGATGGAGCCGTCTCCTTGCTCTGAGTTCAACACCCCTCGGGTCAAGTTCTTTAAGAATTAAGCGTACTTCTTCTTTCTTTACGTGTAATCCATCCTCCTTGCATTTAGTGTACATCCACCTATATCCACACAGCAGGCCACTTGTTTGTAACTGCTGCTGAATGAAATCTACCACGCGATCCAAAGAGGTGTATCCTTTGCGCCGAAACAGACTACATGCCTTCATAATTCGTTTTAAATGTCTTTCAGACACAATATACCGATGACGACTTGCAAGCAAAGCAGCAATGTCCTTACAATGAAGTCCGAGTTGGAAATACAGCCGAATTAACTCCTGAACTGCCATTTTAACACACACCTCAAACCACACGCACGCATCCAATGCTTTCTCGTGCGCACGAGAAACTATCTCGTGCGCACGAGAAACTATCTCGTGCGCACGAGAAACTATCTCGTGGCCACGAGAAACTATCTCGTGGCCACGAGAAACTATCTCGTGCGCACGAGAAACTTTTTATTCAAAAAAAAAAAAAAAAAGAAGTTTTTATTTTTTTTATAGAAAGTTTCTCGTGGCCACGAGAAACTTTCTCGTGGCCACGAGATAGTTTCTCGTGCGCACGAGATACATGTCTAAAAAAAAAAAAATCCCCATGTCCCTTTAGGGGCTCCGTAAAAAACAGCTGATAATGCCTAGAGATGTGTATTTTTGTTAGTTGTACTAGAAAATTGATCTTTTGTAAGGTTAGAAAAGACACAAGTTAGTTTTTTTATTCAATATAACAGTGTAACTATCATACTAAATATGAAAGGTTTATAATCATAACTCCAAAACCAAACTTGAAATTTGTCTAAAAAAGCCTGTAATATTGATTTTATGTGAGTTTTAACATAATTGGGTATTTTGGAAAGAATCACAAATACAAAAACTAGGTTTTACTCAATATGACTGTAAACTGTAACACTCAATATGACAGTTATTTAAACATAACTCCTACACCACACATGAAAAATGGCTAATAATGCCTGAAATAATGCATCTTTGGGAGTTTTACTCTAAGCATATGCTTTTTTTAAATCTTGCGAATGCAAAAAGTAGTTTTTTACTCAATATGTCTATAATGTTCTTAGAATCCTGAGATAATGCGAAAAAAACAAACAAAAAAATGTATTCCAACATAACTCCTAATCCAAACGTGCAAAATGTCTAAAAATGCCTGTAATATTGAATAAATGTTAGATTTACTAGACACAGTTGTTTTTTTTTATAGTTTGCAAAAACAAAAATGAGGTTTTACTCAATATGACTGTATACTGTAACACTCAATATAACAGTTATTTAAACATAAATCCTACACAACACATGAAACATTACTAATAATGCCTGAAATAATGCATCTTTGGGAGTTTTACTCGATACATATCCTTTTTTAAATATTGCAAATGCCAAAAGTACTTTTTTACTCATATTGACTACAAAGTCTTACAATCCTGACATCATGCGAAAAAAGTAATAAAAATGTATTCAAACATAACTTCTAAAAACGACATGCAAAATGGCTGATAATGCCTAGAGATGTGTATTTTTGGTAGTTCTGAAAAAGTAGAAATGCAACATGTCTAAAAATGCCTGAAGAAATGTATCTTTGAGAGTTTTTCTGGAAAAAAAAAACATTTGGTAAGGTTGGCGAAAACAAAAAGTATTTTTCTACTAATTTGACAGTAATGTACTTGGAATCCTGAGATAATGCGAAAAAAGCAATACAAATGTATTCCAACATAATTCCTAATTCAAACGTTCAAAATGTCTAAAAATGCCTGTGATATTGAATACATGTGAGTTTTACTAGATACAGTTTTTTTTGATGGTTTGCAAATACAAAAATGAGGTTTTACTCAATATGACCGTATAATTTAACACTCAATATGACAGTTATTTAAACATAACCCCTACACCACACATAAAAAAATGCTAATAATGTCTGAAATAATGCATCTTTGGGAGTTTTACTCGAAGCATAAGCTTTTTTAAATTTTGCAAATGCGAAGAGTTGTCTTTTACTCAACGACTGCAATGTTGTTAGATTCCTGAGATACTGCGAAAAAAGCAATAAAAACATAACTCCTAATCCAAACGTGCAAAATGTCTAAAAATACCTGTGATATTGAATACATGTGAGTTTTACTAGACACAGTTGTTTTTTTTATAATTTGCAAAAACAAAAATGAGGTTTTACTCAATATGACTGTATACTGTAACACTCAATATGACAGTTATTTAAACATAACTCCAAAACCACACATGAAAAACGGCTAATAATGCCTGAAATAATGCATCTTTGGGAGTTTTACTCGAAACATATGCTTTTTTAAATATTACAAATGCAAAAAGTCGTTTTTTACTCAATATGACTACAAAGGCTTACAATCCTGACATAATGCAAAAGTTAAAAAAAATGTATTCAAACATAACTTCTAAAAAACACATGCAAAATGGCTAATAATGCCTAGAGATATTTATTTTTGTTAGTTGTACTAGAAAAATGATTTTTTTGTAAGGTTTGCAAAGACACAAGTTAGTTTTTTTATTCAATATAACAGTGTAACAGTCATACTAAATATGAAAGGTTTATAATCATAACCCCAAAACCAAACTTGAAATTTGTCTAAAAAGGCTATAATATTGAATTTATGTGAGTTTTAACAGAATCAGGTATTTTGGAGAGGTTCACAAATACAAAAATTAGGTTTTCCTGGCCTCATATTGGTCACACTCAAAATGACAGTTTTTGAAACATAACTCCAAAAGTAGAAATGCAACATGTCTAAAAATGCCTGAAGAAATGTATCTTTGAGAGTTTTTCTGGAAAAAAAAAACATTTGGTAAGGTTGGCGAAAACAAAAAGTATTTTTCTACTAATTTGACAGTAATGTACTTAGAATCCTGAGATAATGGAAAAAAAGCAATTAAAAGGTATTCCAACATAATTCCTAATTCAAACGTTCAAAATGTCTAAAAATGCCTGTGATATTGAATAAATGTGAGTTTTACTAGATATAGGTTTTTTTTATGGTTTGCAAATACAAAAATGAGGGTTTAGTCAATATGACTGTATACTGTAACACTCAATATGACAGTTATTTAAACATAACTCCTACACCACACATGAAAATTGGCTAATAATGCCTGAAATAATGCATCTTTGGGAGTTTTACTCGAAACATATGCTTTTTTAAATATTGCAAATGCAAAAAGTAGTTTTTATTCAATATGACTATAATAGTCTTAGAATCCTGAGATAATGCGAAAAAAGCAATAAAAATGTATTCCAACATAACTCCTAATCCAAACGTGCAAAATGTCTAAAAATGCCTGTGATATTGAATAATTGTTAGTTTTACTAAATACAGTTGTTTTTTAATGGTTTGCAAATACAAAATTTAGGTTTTACTCAATATGACTGTATACTGTAACACTCAATGACAGTTATTTAAACATAAGTCTTACACCACACATGGAAAATAGCTAATAATGCCTGAAATAATGCATCTTTGGAGGTTTCACTCGAAGCATATGCTTTTTTAAATCTTGCAAATGCAAAAAGTAGTTTTTTTCTCAATATGACTATAATGTTCTTAGAATCCTGAGATAATGCGAAAAAAGCAATAAAAATGTATTCCAACATAACTCCTAATCCAAACGTGCAAAATGTCTAAAAATGCTTGTGATAAGGAATACATGTTAGTTTTACTAGATACAGTTGTTTTTCTATGGTTTGCAAATACAAAATGTAGGTTTTAATCAATATGACTGTATACTGTAACACTCAATATAACAGTTATTTAAACATAAATCCCACACAACACATGAAAAATGGCTAATAATGCCTGAAATAATGCATCTTTGGGAGTTTTACTCGAAACATATGCTTTTTTTAAATATTGCAAATGCAAAAAGTAGTTTTTTATTCAATATGACTACAAAGGCTTACAATCCTGACATAAGTAAAAAAAATGTATTCAAACATAACTTCTAAAAAGCACATGCAAAATGGCTAATAATGCCTAGAGGTATGTATTTTTGTTGGTTGTACTAGAAAAAATATCTTTTGTAAGGTTTGCAAAGACACAAGTTAGTTTTTTGATTCAATATAACAGTGTAACAGTCATACTAAATATAAAAGGTTTATAATCATAACTCCAAAACCAAACTTGAAATTTGTCTAAAAAGCCTATAATATTGAATTTATGTGAGTTTTAACAGAATCAGGTATTTTGGAGAGGTTCACAAATACAAAAATGTGGTTTTCCTGGCCTCATATTGGTCACACTCAAAATGACAGTTTTTGAAACATAACTCCAAAAGTAGAGATGCAACGTGTCTAAAAATGCCTCAAGAAATATTATCTTTGAGAGTTTTTCTGGAAAAAATACATTTGGTAAGGTTGGCAAAAACAAAAAGTATTTTTCTACTAATTTGACAGTAATGTACTTAGAATCCTGAGATAATGCGAAAAAAGCAATTAAAAGGTATTCCAACGTTCAAAATGTTTTACTAGATACAGTATTTTTTTATGGTTTGCAAATACAAAAATGAGGTTTTACTCAATATGACTGTATAATGTTACACTCAATATGACAGTTATTTAAATATAACTCCTACACCACACATGAAAAAAAGCTGATAATGCCTGAAATAATGCATCTTTGGGAGTTTGCCTGAAAAAAAAAACTTTTGGCAAGGTTTGCAAAAACTAAATAAAAATGTTTACTCAATTTGACAGTAATGTACAATCCGGAGATAAAGCGAAAAAAACAATAAAAATGTATTCAAACATAATTCCTAATCCAAACGTGCAAAATGTCAAAAAATGCCTATGATATTGAATACGTGTGAGTTTTACTAGATGCAGTTGTTTTTCTATGGTTTGCAAATACAAAAATGAGGTTTTAGTCAATATGACTGTATACTGTAACACTCAATATGACAATTATTTAAACATAGTTCCTACACCACACATGAAAAAATGGCTAATAATGCCTGAAATAATGCATCTTTGGGAGTTTTACTCGAAACATATGCTTTTTTAAATCTTGCAAATGCAAAAAGTACTTTTTTATTCAATATTACTATAATAGTCTTAGAATCCTGAGATAATGAGAAAAAAGCAATAAAAATGTATTCAAACATAACTTTTAAACAACACATGCAAAATGGCTAATAATGCCTAGAGATATGTATTTTTGTTAGTTGTACTAGAAAAATGATCTTTTGTAAGGTTTGCAAAGACACAAGTTAGTTTTTTTATTCAATATAACAGTGTAACTGTCATACTAAATATGAAAGGTTTATAATAATAACCCCAAAACCAAACTTGAAATTTGTCTAAAAAAGCCTGTAGTATATAATATACGTGAGTTTTACCAGAATCGGGTATTTTGGAAAGAATCACAAATACAAACATTGGGTTTTACTGGCCTCATATTGGTCACACTCAAAATGACAGTTTTTGAAACATAACTCCAAAAGTAGAAATGCAACATGTCTAAAAATGCCTGAAGAAATGTATCTTTGAGAATTTTCTGGAAAAAAAAACATTTGGTAAGGTTGGCGAAAACAAAAAGTATTTTTCTACTAATTTGACAGTAATGTACTTAGAATCCTGAGATAATGCAAAAAAAGCAATTAAAAGGTATTCCAACATAATTCCTAATTCAAACGTTAAAAATGTTTAAAAATGCCTGTGATATTGAATAAATGTGAGTTTTACTAATTATAGGTTTTTTTTATGGTTTGCAAATACAAAAATGAGGTTTTACTCAATATGACTGTATAATGTAACACTCAATATGACAGTTGTTTAAACATAACTCCTACACCACACATGAAAAATATCTAATAATGCCTGAAATAATGCATCTTTGGGAGTTTTACTCAAAGCATAAGCTTTTTTAAATTTTGCAAATGCTAAAAGTAGTTTTTTACTCAACATGACCATAAAGTTCTTAGATTCCTAAGATAATGCGAAAAAAGCAATAAAATAATAACTCCTAATCCAAACGTGCAAAATGTCTAAAAATGCCTTTGATATTGAATACGTGTGAGTTTTACTAGATACAGTTGTTTTTCTATGGTTTGCAAATAAAAAATTTAGATTTTACTCAATGTGACTGTATACTGTAACACTCAATATGACAGTTATTTAAACATAACTCCTACAACACACATGGAAAATGTCTAATAATGCCTGAAGAAATGCATCTTTGAGAGTTTTCCTGGAAAAAAACATTTGGCAAGGTTTGCAATAACAAAATATAATTTTTTACTCAATTTGACAGTAATGTACTTAGAATCCTGAGATAATGCAAAAAAAAGCAATAAAATGTATTCAAACATAACTTCTAAACAACACATGAAAAATGGCTAATAATGCGTAGAGATGTGTAATTGTGTTAGTTGTACTAGAAAAATGATCTTTTGTAAGGTTAGCAAAGACAAAAGTTGTTTTTTTATGCAATATAACAGTGTAACTGTCATATTCAATAAGAAAGGTTTATAATCATAACCCCAAAACCAAACTTGAAATTTGTCTAAAAAAGCCTGTAATATTGAATTTATGTAAGTTTTACCAGAAACTGGTATTTTGGAAAGAATCACAAATACAAACATTGGGTTTTACTGGCCTCATATTGGTCACTAATAATGCCTGAAGAAATGCATCTTTGAGAGTTTTCCTGAAGAAAAAAACATTTGGCAAGGTTTGCAAAAACAAAATGCATTTTTTTTTACTCAATTTGACAGTAATATACTTAGAATCCTGAGATAAAGCAGGAAAAAAAACAATAAAAATGTATTCAAACATAATTCCTAATCCAAACGTGCAAAATGTCTAAAAATGCCTATGATATTGAATACGTGCGAGTTTTACTAGATGCAGTTGTTTTTCTATGGTTTGCAAATACAAAAATGAGATTTTAGTCAATATGACAGTATACTGTAACACTCAATATGACAGTTATTTAAACATAGTTCCTACATCACATTTTGCACGTTTGGATTAGGAATTATGATGGAATACATTTGTATTGCTTTTTTTTTGCAATATATCAGAATTGTATGTACATTCTTGTCAAATTGAGTAAAAACATACTTTTTACAAAATGTTATTTTTCTAGTACCGCTAACAAAGATACATATCTCCAGGCATTATTAGTCATTTTGCATTTGTTGTTTAGAAGGGATGTTTGAAAACATTTGTATTGCTTTTGTCACATTATCTCAAGATTCTAAGAACATTATCGTCATATTGAGTAAAAAACTACTTTTTGCATTTGCAAGATTTAAAAAAGCATATGTTTCGAGTAAAACTCCCAAAGGTGCATTTTTTCAGGCATTATTAGCCATTTTTCATGTGTGGTGTAAGAGTTATGTAAAAATAACTGTCATATTGTATACAGTCATATTGAGTAAAACCAAATCTTTGTCTTTGCAAACAATAAAAAAACAACTGTATCTAGTAGAGATGCGCGGTTTACGGTCACAACCGTGGAGTCCGCGGATAAACAGCAGGTCGGGCGGGTGAATTGACGAAAAAATAGATTTTAAATAGATTCGGGCAGGTGGCGGTTGAACCATTGGGAAATATATATACATATTGAAATGTTATGTTGAAGAGTTTCATTTAGCCTACTGACGTGTATATATAAATGGTTTATTTATATTGGTTAGTAACGTAAAGTGTTGTTCCTGGCTGTACTTGATGGTACAGTCTAGTGGTTAGGATTCAATGCGCTCACCGTTGCGATCCGGGTTTGATGCTCGGTGAAGGAAATCACTTTTTTTTAACCATGAATTGATTAGCGTGGACCCCGACTTAAACAAGTTGAAAAACTTATTGGGGTGTTACCATTTAGTGGTCAATTGTACGGGCCTCATATTGGTCACACTCAAAATGACGGTTTTTGAAACAAAACTCCCAAAATATGCATGCACAATGTCTAATAATGCCTGAAAAAATGCATCTTTGAGAGTTTTCCTGAAAAAACAAAATATAATTTTTTACTCAATTTGACAATGTTCTTAGAATCCTGAGATAAAGCGAAAAAAAACAATAAAAATGTATTCCAACATAATTCCTAATCCAAACGTGCAAAATGTCTAAAAATGCCTATGATATTGAATACATGTGAGTTTTACTAGATACAGTTGTTTTTCTATGGTTTGCAAATACAAAAATGAGGTTTTAGTCAATATGACTGTATACTGTAACACTCAATATATCAGTTATTTAAACATAAATCCTACACAACACATGAAAAATGGCTAATAGTGCCTGAAATAATGCATCTTTGGGAGTTTTACTGGAAGCAAATGCTTTTTTAAATTTTGCAAATGCAAAAAGTAGTTTTTTACTCAACATGATTATAATGTTCTTAGAATCCTGAGATAATGCAAAAAAGCAAAAAAAAAATGTATTCCAACATAATTCCTAATCCAATAGTGCAAAATGTCTAGAAATGCCTGTGATATTGAATAATTGTTAGTTTTACTAGTTACAGATGTTTTTTTATGGTTTGCAAATACAAAATTTAGGTTTTACTCAATATGACTGTATACTGTAACACTAAATATGACAGTTATTTAAACATTACTCCTACACTACACATGCAAAATGGCTAATAATGCTTGAAATAATGCATCTTTGGGAGTTTTACTCGAAACATATGCTTATTTAAATATTGCAAATGCAAAAAGTAGTTTTTTACTCAATTTGACAGTAATGTACTTAGAATCCTGAGATAAAGCGAAAAAAAAAATGTAAATGTATTCCATCATAATTCCTAATCCAAACGTGCAAAATGTCTAAAAATGTCTGTGATATTGAATTAATGTTTGTTTTACTAGATACAGTTCTATGGCTTGCAAATACAAAATTTAGGTTTTACTCAATATGACTGTATACTTTAACACTCAATTTGACAGTTATTTAAACATAACTCCTACACCACACATGCAAAATGTCTAATAATGCCTGAAGAAATGCATCTTTGAGAGTTTTCCTGAAAAAAAGAAACATTTGGCAAGGTTTGCAAAAACAAAATATAATTTTTTACTTAATTTGACAGTTTGAATACATTTTTTTTACTTATGTCAGGATTGTACACCACACATGCAAAATGTCTAATAATGCCTGAAGAAATGCATCTTTGAGAGTTTTCCTGAAAAAAAAAAACATTTGGCAAGGTTTGCAAAAACAAAATATAATTTTTTACTTAATTTGACAGTAATGTACTTAGAATCCCGAGATAAAGCGAAAAAAACAATTAAAATGTATTCAAACATAATTCCTAATCCAAACGTGCAAAATGTCTAAAAATGCCT
The DNA here is from genome assembly GCF_033978795.1 of Nerophis ophidion. Lineage (NCBI taxonomy): Eukaryota > Metazoa > Chordata > Actinopteri > Syngnathiformes > Syngnathidae > Nerophis > Nerophis ophidion. The sequence continues at coordinate 263,568 of NW_026907008.1, forward strand.
GTGATAAGGAACACATGTTAGTTTTACTAGATACAGTTGTTTTTCTATGGTTTGCAAATACAAAAATGAGGTCTTAGTCAATATGACTGTATACTGTAACACTCAATATGACAGTTATTTAAACATAGTTCCTACACCACACATGAAAAATGGCTAATAATGCCTGAAATAATGCATCTTTTGGAGTTGTACTCGAAGCATTAGCTTTTTTAAATTTTGCAAAAGCAAAAAGTAGTTTTTTACTCAACATGACTATAATGTTCTTAGATTCCTGAGATAATGCGAAAAAAGCAATAAAAACATAACTCCTAATCCAAACGTGCAAAATGTCTAAAAATGCCTGTGATATTGAATACATGTGAGTTTTATTAGACAGAGTTGTTGTTTTTTATTGTTTGCAAAAACAAAAATGAGGTTTTACTCAATATGACTGTATACTGTAACACTCAATATGACAGTTATTTAAACATAACTCCCACACCACACATGAAAAACGGCTAATAATGCCTGAAATAATGCATCTTTGGGAGTTTTACTCGAAACATATGCTTTTTTTAAATATTGCAAATGCAAAAAGTAGTTTTTTATTCAATATGACTACAAAGGCTTACAATCCTGACATAAGTAAAAAAAATGTATTCAAACATAACTTCTAAAAAGCACATGCAAAATGGCTAATAATGCCTAGAGGTATGTATTTTTGTTGGTTGTACTAGAAAAAATATCTTTTGTAAGGTTTGCAAAGACACAAGTTAGTTTTTTGATTCAATATAACAGTGTAACAGTCATACTAAATATAAAAGGTTTATAATCATAACTCCAAAACCAAACTTGAAATTTGTCTAAAAAGCCTATAATATTGAATTTATGTGAGTTTTAACAGAATCAGGTATTTTGGAGAGGTTCACAAATACAAAAATGTGGTTTTCCTGGCCTCATATTGGTCACACTCAAAATGACAGTTTTTGAAACATAACTCCAAAAGTAGAGATGCAACGTGTCTAAAAATGCCTCAAGAAATATTATCTTTGAGAGTTTTTCTGGAAAAAATACATTTGGTAAGGTTGGCAAAAACAAAAAGTATTTTTCTACTAATTTGACAGTAATGTACTTAGAATCCTGAGATAATGCGAAAAAAGCAATTAAAAGGTATTCCAACGTTCAAAATGTTTTACTAGATACAGTATTTTTTTATGGTTTGCAAATACAAAAATGAGGTTTTACTCAATATGACTGTATAATGTTACACTCAATATGACAGTTATTTAAATATAACTCCTACACCACACATGAAAAAAAGCTGATAATGCCTGAAATAATGCATCTTTGGGAGTTTGCCTGAAAAAAAAAAACTTTTGGCAAGGTTTGCAAAAACTAAATAAAAATGTTTACTCAATTTGACAGTAATGTACAATCCGGAGATAAAGCGAAAAAAACAATAAAAATGTATTCAAACATAATTCCTAATCCAAACGTGCAAAATGTCAAAAAATGCCTATGATATTGAATACGTGTGAGTTTTACTAGATGCAGTTGTTTTTCTATGGTTTGCAAATACAAAAATGAGGTTTTAGTCAATATGACTGTATACTGTAACACTCAATATGACAATTATTTAAACATAGTTCCTACACCACACATGAAAAATGGCTAATGATGCCTGATATAATCCATCTTCTGGAGTTTTACTCGAAGCATAAGCTTTTTTAAATTTTGCAAATGCGAAAAGTAGTGTTTTACTCAACATGATTATAATGTTCTTAGATTCCTGAGATAATGCGAAAAAAGCAATAAAAACATAACTCCTAATCCAAACGTGCAAAATGTCTAAAAATGCCTATGATATTGAATACGTGTGAGTTTTACTAGATACAGTTGTTTTTCTATGGTTTGCAAATACAAAATTTAGGTTTTACTCAATTTGACTGTATACTGTAACACTCAATATGGCAGTTATTTAAACATAACTCCTACACCATACATGCAAAATGTCTAATAATGCCTGAAGAAATGCATCTTTGAGAGTTTTCCTGAAAAAAAAACATTTGGCAAGGTTTGCAAATACAAAATATAATATTTTACTTTGACAGTAATGTACTTAGAATCCTGAGATAATGCAAAAAAAGCAATAAAAATGTATTCAAACATAAATTCCAAACGACGCATGAAAAACAGCTGATAATGCCTTGAGATGTGTATTTTTGTTAGTTGTACTAGAAAATTGATCTTTTGTAAGGTTAGAAAAGACACAAGTTAGTTTTTTTATTCAATATAACAGTGTAACTATCATACTAAATATGAAAGGTTTATAATCATAACTCCAAAACCAAACTTGAAATTTGTCTAAAAAAGCCTGTAATATTGATTTTATGTGAGTTTTAACAGAATCGGGTATTTTGGAAAGAATCACAAATACAAAAACTAGGTTTTACTCAATATGACTGTAAACTGTAACACTCAATATGACAGTTATTTAAACATAACTCCTACACCACACATGAAAAATGGCTAATAATGCCTGAAATAATGCATCTTTGGGAGTTTTACTCGAAGCATATGCTTTTTTTAAATCTTGCGAATGCAAAAAGTAGTTTTTTACTCAATATGTCTATAATGTTCTTAGAATCCTGAGATAATGCGAAAAAAACTAACAAAAAAATTTATTCCAACATAACTCCTAATCCAAACGTGCAAAATGTCTAAAAATGCCTGTAATATTGAATACATGTTAGATTTACTAGACACAGTTGTTTTTTTTTATAGTTTGCAAAAACAAAAATGAGGTTTTACTCAATATGACTGTATACTGTAACACTCAATATAACAGTTATTTAAACATAAATCCTACACAACACATGAAACATTACTAATAATGCCTAAAATAATGCATCTTTGGGAGTTTTACTCGATACATATCCTTTTTTAAATATTGCAAATGCCAAAAGTACTTTTTTACTCATATTGACTACAAAGTCTTACAATCCTGACATCATGCGAAAAAAGTAATAAAAATGTATTCAAACATAACTTCTAAAAACCACATGCAAAATGGCTGATAATGCCTAGAGATGTGTATTTTTGGTAGTTCTGAAAAAGTAGAAATAAAACATGTCTAAAAATGCCTGAAGAAATGTATCTTTGAGAGTTTTTCTGGAAAAAAAAAACATTTGGTAAGGTTGGCGAAAACAAAAAGTATTTTTCTACTAATTTGACAGTAATGTACTTGGAATCCTGAGATAATGCGAAAAAAGCAATACAAATGTATTCCAACATAATTCCTAATTCAAACGTTCAAAATGTCTAAAAATGCCTGTGATATAGAATGCATGTGAGTTTTACTAGATACCGTTTTTTTTGATGGTTTGCAAATACAAAAATGAGGTTTTACTCAATATGACCGTATAATTTAACACTCGATATGACAGTTATTTAAACATAACCCCTACACCACACATAAAAAAATGCTTATAATGTCTGAAATAATGCATCTTTGGGAGTTTTACTCGAAGCATAAGCTTTTTTAAATTTTGCAAATGCAAAAAGTTGTCTTTTACTCAACATGACTATAATGTTCTTAGATTCCTGAGATACTGCGAAAAAAGCAATAAAAACATAACTCCTAATCCAAACGTGCAAAATGTCTAAAAATACCTTTGATATTGAATACATGTGAGTTTTACTAGACACAGTTGTTTTTTTTATAGTTTGCAAAAACAAAAATGAGGTTTTACTCAATATAACTGTATACTGTAACACTCAATATGACAGTTATTTAAACATAACTCCAACACCACACATGAAAAACGGCTAATAATGCCTGAAATAATGGGAGTTTTACTCGAAACATATGCTTTTTTAAATATTGCAAATGCAAAAAGTCTTTTTTTACTCAATATGACCACAAAGGCTTACAATCCTGACATAATGCAAAAAAAGTAAAAAAAAATGTATTCAAACATAACTTCTAAAAAACACATGCAAAATGGCTAATAATGCCTAGAGATATTTATTTTTGTTAGTTGTACTAGAAAAATGATTTTTTTGTAAGGTTTGCAAAGACACAAGTTAGTTTTTTTATTCAATATAACAGTGTAACAGTCATACTAAATATGAAAGGTTTATAATCATAACCCCAAAACCAAACTTGAAATTTGTCTAAAAAGGCTATAATATTGAATTTATGTGAGTTTTAACAGAATCAGGTATTTTGGAGAGGTTCACAAATACAAAAACCAGGTTTTCCTGGCCTCATATTGGTCACACTCAAAATGACAGTTTTTGAAACATAACTCCAAAAGTAGAAATGCAATGTATCTTTGAGAGTTTTTCTGGAAAAAAAAAAAACATTTGGTAAGGTTGGCGAAAACAAAAAGTATTTTTCTACTAATTTGACAGTAATGTACTTAGAATCCTGAGATAATGCAAAAAAAGCAATTAAAAGGTATTCCAACATAATTCCTAATTCAAACGTTCAAAATGTCTAAAAATGCCTGTGATATTGAATAAATGTGAGTTTTACTAGATATAGGTTTTTTTTATGGTTTGCAAATACAAAAATGAGGTTTTACTCAATATGACTGTATAATGTAATACTCAATATGACAGTTATTTAAACATAACTCCTACACCACACATGAAAAATGTCTAATAATGCCTGAAATAATGCATCTTTGGGAGTTTTACTCAGAGCATAAGCTTTTTTTAATTTTGCAAATGCAAAAAGTTGTTTTTTACTCAACATGACTATAATGCTCTTAGATTCCTGAGATAATGCAAAAAAAGCAATAAAAATGTATTCAACAAAACTCCTAATCCAAACGTGCAAAATGTCCTAAAATGCCTGTGATATTGAATTAATGTTAGTTTTACTAGATACAGTTGTTTTTCTATGGTTTGCAAATACAAAATTTAGGTTTTACTCAATGTGACTGTATACTGTAACACTCAATATGACAGTTATTTAAACATAACTCCTACACCACACATGCAAAATGTCTAATAATGCCTGAAGAAATGCATCTTTGAGAGTTTTCCTGAAAAAAAAACATTTGGCAAGGTTTGCAAAAACCAAAAAATAATGTTTTACTCAATTTGACAGTAATGTACTCAGAATCCTGAGATAATGCGAAAAAAGCAATAAAATTGTATTCAAACATAACTTCCAAACAACGCATGAAAAATGGCTGATAATGCCTAGACATGTGTATTTTTGTTAGTTGTATTAGAAAATGTATCTTTTTTAAGGTTAGCAAAGACACAAGTTAGTTCTTTTATTCAATATAACAGTGTAACTATCATATTAAATATTAAAGTTTTATAATCATAACTCCAAAACCAAACTTGAAATTTGTCTTAAAAAGCCTGTAATATTGAGTTTATGTGAGTTTTAAAAGAATCAGGTATTTTGGAGAGGTTCACAAATACAACAATTATGTTTTCCTGGCCTCATATTGGTCACACTCAAAATGACAGTTTTTGAAACATAACTCCAAAAGTAGAAATGCAACATGTCTAAAAATGCCTGAAGAAATGTATCTTTGAGAGTTTTTCTAGAAAAAAAACTATTTGGTTAGGTTGGCGAAAACAAAAAGTATTTTTCTAGTAGTTACATTATACAATATGACTGTATAATGTAACACTCAATTTGACAGTTATTTAAACATAACTCCTACACCACACATGCAAAATGTCTAATAATGCCGGAAGAAATGCATCTTTGAGAGTTTTCCTGAAAAAAAAAAAAAACATTTGGGAAGGTTTGCAAAAACAAAATACTTTTTTTTTTCTCAATTTGACGGTAATGTACTTAGAATCCGGAGATAAAGCCAAAAAAATAATAAAAATGTATTCAAACATAATTCTTAATTCAAACGTGCAAAATGTCTAAAAATGCCTAATATATGGAATACGTGTGAGTTTTACTAGATGCAGTTGTTTTTCTATGGTTTGCAAATACAAAAAGGAGATTTTAGTCAATATGACTGTATACTGTAACACTCAATATGACAGTTTTTTAAACATAGTTCCTACACCACACATTAAAAATGGCTAATAATGCCTGAAATAATGCATCTTTTGGAGTTGTACTCGAAGCATTAGCTTTTTTAAATTTTGCAAAAGCAAAAAGTAGTTTTTTACTCAACATGACTATAATGTTCTTAGATTCCTGAGATAATGCGAAAAAAGCAATAAAAACATAACTCCTAATCCAAACGTGCAAAATGTCTAAAAATGCCTGTGATATTGAATACATGTGAGTTTTATTAGACAGAGTTGTTGTTTTTTATTGTTTGCAAAAACAAAAATGAGGTTTTACTCAATATGACTGTATACTGTAACACTCAATATGACAGTTATTTAAACATAACTCCCACACCACACATGAAAAACGGCTAATAATGCCTGAAATAATGCATCTTTGGGAGTTTTACTCGAAACATATGCTTTTTTTAAATATTGCAAATGCAAAAAGTAGTTTTTTATTCAATATGACTACAAAGGCTTACAATCCTGACATAAGTAAAAAAAATGTATTCAAACATAACTTCTAAAAAGCACATGCAAAATGGCTAATAATGCCTAGAGGTATGTATTTTTGTTGGTTGTACTAGAAAAAATATCTTTTGTAAGGTTTGCAAAGACACAAGTTAGTTTTTTGATTCAATATAACAGTGTAACAGTCATACTAAATATAAAAGGTTTATAATCATAACTCCAAAACCAAACTTGAAATTTGTCTAAAAAGCCTATAATATTGAATTTATGTGAGTTTTAACAGAATCAGGTATTTTGGAGAGGTTCACAAATACAAAAATGTGGTTTTCCTGGCCTCATATTGGTCACACTCAAAATGACAGTTTTTGAAACATAACTCCAAAAGTAGAGATGCAACGTGTCTAAAAATGCCTCAAGAAATATTATCTTTGAGAGTTTTTCTGGAAAAAATACATTTGGTAAGGTTGGCAAAAACAAAAAGTATTTTTCTACTAATTTGACAGTAATGTACTTAGAATCCTGAGATAATGCGAAAAAAGCAATTAAAAGGTATTCCAACGTTCAAAATGTTTTACTAGATACAGTATTTTTTTATGGTTTGCAAATACAAAAATGAGGTTTTACTCAATATGACTGTATAATGTTACACTCAATATGACAGTTATTTAAATATAACTCCTACACCACACATGAAAAAAAGCTGATAATGCCTGAAATAATGCATCTTTGGGAGTTTGCCTGAAAAAAAAAACTTTTGGCAAGGTTTGCAAAAACTAAATAAAAATGTTTACTCAATTTGACAGTAATGTACAATCCGGAGATAAAGCGAAAAAAACAATAAAAATGTATTCAAACATAATTCCTAATCCAAACGTGCAAAATGTCAAAAAATGCCTATGATATTGAATACGTGTGAGTTTTACTAGATGCAGTTGTTTTTCTATGGTTTGCAAATACAAAAATGAGGTTTTAGTCAATATGACTGTATACTGTAACACTCAATATGACAATTATTTAAACATAGTTCCTACACCACACATGAAAAATGGCTAATGATGCCTGATATAATCCATCTTCTGGAGTTTTACTCGAAGCATAAGCTTTTTTAAATTTTGCAAATGCGAAAAGTAGTGTTTTACTCAACATGATTATAATGTTCTTAGATTCCTGAGATAATGCGAAAAAAGCAATAAAAACATAACTCCTAATCCAAACGTGCAAAATGTCTAAAAATGCCTATGATATTGAATACGTGTGAGTTTTAATAGATACAGTTGTTTTTCTATGGTTTGCAAATACAAAATTTAGGTTTTACTCAATTTGACTGTATACTGTAACACTCAATATGGCAGTTATTTAAACATAACTCCTACACCATACATGCAAAATGTCTAATAATGCCTGAAGAAATGCATCTTTGAGAGTTTTCCTGAAAAAAAAACATTTGGCAAGGTTTGCAAATACAAAATATAATATTTTACTTTGACAGTAATGTACTTAGAATCCTGAGATAATGCAAAAAAAGCAATAAAAATGTATTCAAACATAAATTCCAAACGACGCATGAAAAACAGCTGATAATGCCTTGAGATGTGTATTTTTGTTAGTTGTACTAGAAAATTGATCTTTTGTAAGGTTAGAAAAGACACAAGTTAGTTTTTTTATTCAATATAACAGTGTAACTATCATACTAAATATGAAAGGTTTATAATCATAACTCCAAAACCAAACTTGAAATTTGTCTAAAAAAGCCTGTAATATTGATTTTATGTGAGTTTTAACAGAATCGGGTATTTTGGAAAGAATCACAAATACAAAAACTAGGTTTTACTCAATATGACTGTAAACTGTAACACTCAATATGACAGTTATTTAAACATAACTCCTACACCACACATGAAAAATGGCTAATAATGCCTGAAATAATGCATCTTTGGGAGTTTTACTCGAAGCATATGCTTTTTTTAAATCTTGCGAATGCAAAAAGTAGTTTTTTACTCAATATGTCTATAATGTTCTTAGAATCCTGAGATAATGCGAAAAAAACTAACAAAAAAATTTATTCCAACATAACTCCTAATCCAAACGTGCAAAATGTCTAAAAATGCCTGTAATATTGAATACATGTTAGATTTACTAGACACAGTTGTTTTTTTTTATAGTTTGCAAAAACAAAAATGAGGTTTTACTCAATATGACTGTATACTGTAACACTCAATATAACAGTTATTTAAACATAAATCCTACACAACACATGAAACATTACTAATAATGCCTAAAATAATGCATCTTTGGGAGTTTTACTCGATACATATCCTTTTTTAAATATTGCAAATGCCAAAAGTACTTTTTTACTCATATTGACTACAAAGTCTTACAATCCTGACATCATGCGAAAAAAGTAATAAAAATGTATTCAAACATAACTTCTAAAAACCACATGCAAAATGGCTGATAATGCCTAGAGATGTGTATTTTTGGTAGTTCTGAAAAAGTAGAAATAAAACATGTCTAAAAATGCCTGAAGAAATGTATCTTTGAGAGTTTTTCTGGAAAAAAAAAACATTTGGTAAGGTTGGCGAAAACAAAAAGTATTTTTCTACTAATTTGACAGTAATGTACTTGGAATCCTGAGATAATGCGAAAAAAGCAATACAAATGTATTCCAACATAATTCCTAATTCAAACGTTCAAAATGTCTAAAAATGCCTGTGATATAGAATGCATGTGAGTTTTACTAGATACCGTTTTTTTTGATGGTTTGCAAATACAAAAATGAGGTTTTACTCAATATGACCGTATAATTTAACACTCGATATGACAGTTATTTAAACATAACCCCTACACCACACATAAAAAAATGCTTATAATGTCTGAAATAATGCATCTTTGGGAGTTTTACTCGAAGCATAAGCTTTTTTAAATTTTGCAAATGCAAAAAGTTGTCTTTTACTCAACATGACTATAATGTTCTTAGATTCCTGAGATACTGCGAAAAAAGCAATAAAAACATAACTCCTAATCCAAACGTGCAAAATGTCTAAAAATACCTTTGATATTGAATACATGTGAGTTTTACTAGACACAGTTGTTTTTTTTATAGTTTGCAAAAACAAAAATGAGGTTTTACTCAATATAACTGTATACTGTAACACTCAATATGACAGTTATTTAAACATAACTCCAACACCACACATGAAAAACGGCTAATAATGCCTGAAATAATGGGAGTTTTACTCGAAACATATGCTTTTTTGAATATTGCAAATGCAAAAAGTCTTTTTTTACTCAATATGACTACAAAGGCTTACAATCCTGACATAATGCAAAAAAAGTAAAAAAAAATGTATTCAAACATAACTTCTAAAAAACACATGCAAAATGGCTAATAATGCCTAGAGATATTTATTTTTGTTAGTTGTACTAGAAAAATGATTTTTTTGTAAGGTTTGCAAAGACACAAGTTAGTTTTTTTATTCAATATAACAGTGTAACAGTCATACTAAATATGAAAGGTTTATAATCATAACCCCAAAACCAAACTTGAAATTTGTCTAAAAAGGCTATAATATTGAATTTATGTGAGTTTTAACAGAATCAGGTATTTTGGAGAGGTTCACAAATACAAAAACCAGGTTTTCCTGGCCTCATATTGGTCACACTCAAAATGACAGTTTTTGAAACATAACTCCAAAAGTAGAAATGCAATGTATCTTTGAGAGTTTTTCTGGAAAAAAAAAAAACATTTGGTAAGGTTGGCGAAAACAAAAAGTATTTTTCTACTAATTTGACAGTAATGTACTTAGAATCCTGAGATAATGCAAAAAAAGCAATTAAAAGGTATTCCAACATAATTCCTAATTCAAACGTTCAAAATGTCTAAAAATGCCTGTGATATTGAATAAATGTGAGTTTTACTAGATATAGGTTTTTTTTATGGTTTGCAAATACAAAAATGAGGTTTTACTCAATATGACTGTATAATGTAATACTCAATATGACAGTTATTTAAACATAACTCCTACACCACACATGAAAAATGTCTAATAATGCCTGAAATAATGCATCTTTGGGAGTTTTACTCAGAGCATAAGCTTTTTTTAATTTTGCAAATGCAAAAAGTTGTTTTTTACTCAACATGACTATAATGCTCTTAGATTCCTGAGATAATGCAAAAAAAGCAATAAAAATGTATTCAACAAAACTCCTAATCCAAACGTGCAAAATGTCCTAAAATGCCTGTGATATTGAATTAATGTTAGTTTTACTAGATACAGTTGTTTTTCTATGGTTTGCAAATACAAAATTTAGGTTTTACTCAATGTGACTGTATACTGTAACACTCAATATGACAGTTATTTAAACATAACTCCTACACCACACATGCAAAATGTCTAATAATGCCTGAAGAAATGCATCTTTGAGAGTTTTCCTGAAAAAAAAACATTTGGCAAGGTTTGCAAAAACCAAAAAATAATGTTTTACTCAATTTGACAGTAATGTACTCAGAATCCTGAGATAATGCGAAAAAAGCAATAAAATTGTATTCAAACATAACTTCCAAACAACGCATGAAAAATGGCTGATAATGCCTAGACATGTGTATTTTTGTTAGTTGTATTAGAAAATGTATCTTTTTTAAGGTTAGCAAAGACACAAGTTAGTTCTTTTATTCAATATAACAGTGTAACTATCATATTAAATATTAAAGTTTTATAATCATAACTCCAAAACCAAACTTGAAATTTGTCTTAAAAAGCCTGTAATATTGAGTTTATGTGAGTTTTAAAAGAATCAGGTATTTTGGAGAGGTTCACAAATACAACAATTATGTTTTCCTGGCCTCATATTGGTCACACTCAAAATGACAGTTTTTGAAACATAACTCCAAAAGTAGAAATGCAACATGTCTAAAAATGCCTGAAGAAATGTATCTTTGAGAGTTTTTCTAGAAAAAAAACTATTTGGTTAGGTTGGCGAAAACAAAAAGTATTTTTCTAGTAGTTACATTATACAATATGACTGTATAATGTAACACTCAATTTGACAGTTATTTAAACATAACTCCTACACCACACATGCAAAATGTCTAATAATGCCGGAAGAAATGCATCTTTGAGAGTTTTCCTGAAAAAAAAAAAAAACATTTGGGAAGGTTTGCAAAAACAAAATACTTTTTTTTTTCTCAATTTGACGGTAATGTACTTAGAATCCGGAGATAAAGCCAAAAAAATAATAAAAATGTATTCAAACATAATTCTTAATCCAAACGTGCAAAATGTCTAAAAATGCCTAATATATGGAATACGTGTGAGTTTTACTAGATGCAGTTGTTTTTCTATGGTTTGCAAATACAAAAAGGAGATTTTAGTCAATATGACTGTATACTGTAACACTCAATATGACAGTTTTTTAAACATAGTTCCTACACCACACATTAAAAATGGCTAATAATGCCTGAAATAATGCATCATTTGGAGTTTTACTCGAAGCAAAAGCTTTTTTAAATTTTGCAAATGCAAAAAGTATTTTTTTACTCAACATGACTATAAAGTTCTTAGATTCCTAAGATAATGCGAAAAAAGCAATAAAATCATAACTCCTAATCCAAACGTGCAAAATGTCTAAAAATACCTTTGATATTGAATACGTGTGAGTTTTACTAGATACAGTTGTTTTTCTATGGTTTGCAAATACACAATTTAGATTGTACTCAATGTGACTGTATACTGTAACACTCAATATGACAGTTATTTAAACATAACTCCTACAAACACACATGCAAAATGTCTAATACTGCCTGAAGAAATGCATCTTTGAGAGTTTTCCTGAAAAAAAACATTTGGCAAGGTTTGCAAAAACAAAATATAATTTTTTACTCAATTTGAAAGTAATGTACTTAGAATCCTGAGATAATGCAAAAAAAAGCAATAAAAATGTATTCAAACATAACTTCCAAACAACGCATGTAATATGGCTGATAATGCCTAGAGATGTGTATTTTTGTTAGTTGTACTAGAAAATTGATCTTTTGTAAGGTTAGCAAAGACACAAGTTAGTTTTTTTATTCCATATAACAGTGTAACTGTCATACTAAATATGAAAGGTTTATAATCACAACTCCAAAACCAAACTTGAAATTTGTCTAAAAAAGCCTGTAATATTGAATTTACGTGAGTTTTACCAGAATCGGGTATTTTGGAAAGAATCACAATGACAAACATTCGGTTTTACTGGCTTCATATTGGTCACACTCAAAATGACAGTTTTTGAAACAAAAATCCAAAAATATGCATGCAAAATGTCTAATAATGCCTGAAAAAAGGCATCTTTGAGAGTTTTCCTGAAAAAAAAAACATTTGACAAGGTCTGCAAAAACAAAATATATTTTTTTACTCAATTTGACAGTAATGTACTTAGAATCCTGAGATAAGGCAAAAAAAACAATAAAAATGTATTCCAACATAATTCCTAATCCAAACGTGCAAAATGTCTAAAAATGCCTGTGATATTGAATACATGTGAGTTTTACTAGATACAGTTGTTTTTCTATGGTTTGCAGATACAAAAATGAAGTTTTAGTCATTATGACTGTATACTGTAACACTCAATATAACAGTTATTTAAACATAAATCCTACACAAAACATAAAAAATGGCTAATAATGCCTGAAAAAATGCATCTTTGGGAGATTTACTGGAAGCATATGCTTTTTTAAATTTAGCAAATGCAAAAAGTTGTTTTTTAATCAATATGTCTATAATGTTCTTAGAATCCTGAGATAATGCGAAAAAAGCAATAAAAATGTATTCCAACATAACTCCTAATCCAAACGTGCAAAATGTCTAAAAATGCCTGTGATATTGAATAATTGTTAGTTTTACTAAATACAGTTGTTTTTTTATGGTTTGCAAATACAAAATTTAGGTTTTACTCAATATGACTGTATACTCTAACACTCAATATGACAGTTATTTAAACATAAGTCCTACACCACACATGGAAAATGGCTAATAATGCCTGAAATAATGCATCTTTGGGGGTTTCACTCGAAGCATATGCTTTTTTAAATCTTGCAAATGCAAAAAGTAGTTTTTTTCTCAATATGACTATAATTTTCTTAGAATCCTGAGATAATGCGAAAAAAGCAATAAAAATGTATTCCAACATAACTCCTAATCCAAACGTGCAAAATGTCTAAAAATGCCTGTGATAAGGAATACATGTTTGTTTTTCTAGATACAGTTGTTTTCCTATGGTTTGCAAATACAAAATGTAGGTTTTACTCAATATGACTGTATACTGTAACACTCAATATGACAGTTATTTAAACATAACTCCTACACCACACATGAAAATTGGCTAATAATGCCTGAAATAATGCATCTTTGGGAGTTTTACTCGAAACATATGCTTTTTTAAATATTGCAAATGCAAAAAGTAGTTTTTATTCAATATGACTATAATAGTCTTAGAATCCTGAGATAATGCGAAAAAAGCAATAAAATGTATTCAAACATAACTTTTAAAGAACACATGCAAAATGGCTAATAATGCCTAGAGATATGTATTTTTGTTAGTTGTACTAGAAAAATGATCTTTTGTAAGGTTTGCAAAGACACAAGTTAGTTTTTTTATTCCATATAACAGTGTAACTGTCATACTAAATATGAAAGGTTTATAATCATAACTCCAAAACCAAACTTGAAATTTGTCTAAAAAAGCCTGTAATATATAATTTACGTGAGTTTTACCAGAATCGGGTATTTTGGAAAGAATCACAAATACAAACATTGGGTTTTACTGGCCTCATATTGGTCACACTCAAAATGACAGTTTTTGAAACAAAACTCCAAAAATATGCATGCAAAATGTCTAATAATGCCTGAAGAAATGCATCTTTGAGAGTTTTCCTGAAAAAAAAAAAACATTTGGCAATATTTGCAAAAACAAAATATAATTTTTTACTCAATTTGACAGTAATGTACTTAGAATCCTGAGATAAAGCGAAAAAAACAATAAAAATGTATTCCAACATAATTCCTAATCCAAACGTGCAAAATGTCTAAAAAAGTCTCTGATATTGAATACATGTGAGTTTTTCTAGATACAGTTGTTTTTCTATGGTTTGCAAATAGAAAAATGAGGGTTTAGTCAATATGACTGTATACTGTAACACTCAATATAACAGTTATTTAAACATAAATCCCACACAACACATGAAAAATGGCTAATAATGCCTGAAATAATGCATATTTTGGAGTTTTACTGGAAGCATATGCTTTTTTAAATTTTGCAAATGCAAAAAGTAGTTTTTTACTCAATATGACTATAATATTCTTAGAATCCTGAGATAATGCGAAAAAAGCAATAAAAATGTATTCCAACATAACTCCTAATCCAAACGTTCAAAATGTCTAAAAATGCCTGTGATATTGAATAATTGTTAGTTTTACTAAATACAGTTGTTTTTTTATGGTTTGCAAATACAAAATTTAGGTTTTACTCAATATGACTGTATACTGTAACACTCAATATGACAGTTATTTAAACATAAGTCCTACACCACACATGGAAAATGGCTAATAATGGCTGAAATAATGCATCTTTGGGGGTTTCACTCGAAGCATGTGCTTTTTTAAATCTTGCTAATGCAAAAAGTAGTTTTTTTTCGCAATATGACTATAATGTTCTTAAAATCCTGAGATAATGCGAAAAAAGCAATAAAAATGTATTCCAACATAACTCCTAATCCAAACGTGCAAAATGTCTAACAATGTCTGTGATAAGTAATACATGTTAGTTTTACTAGATACAGTTGTTTTACTATAGTTTGCAAATACAAAATGTATGTTTTACTCAATATGACTGTATACTGTAACACTCAATATGACAGTTATTTAAACATAACTCCTACACCACACATGAAAAATGGCTAATAATGCCTGAAATAATGCATCTTTGGGAGTTTTATTCGAAACATATGCTTTTTTAAATCTTGCAAATGCAAAAAGTAGTTTTTTATTCAATATTACTATAATAGTCTTAGAATCCTGAGATAATGAGAAAAAAAGCAATAAAAATGTATTCCAACATAACTTTTAAACAACACATGCAAAATGGCTAATAATGCCTAGAGATATGTATTTTTGTTAGTTGTACTAGAAAAATGATCTTTTGTGAGGTTTGCAAAGACACAAGTTAGTTTTTTTATTCAATATAACAGTGTAACTGTCATATTAAATATGAAAGGTTTATAATCATAACTCCAAAACTAAACGTGAAATTTGTCTAAAAAAGCATGTAATATTGAATGTATGTGACTTTTACCAGAATCGGTTATTTTGGAAAGAATCGCAAATACAAAAACCAGGTTTTACTCAATATGACTGTATACTGTAACGCCCAATATGACAGTTATTTAAACATAACTCCTACACCACACATGAAAAATGGCTAATAATGCCTGAAATAATGCATCTTTGGGAGTTTTACTCGAAACATATGCTTTTTTAAATCTTGCAAATGCAAAAAGTACTTTTTTATTCAATATTACTATAATAGTCTTAGAATCCTGAGATAATGAGAAAAAAGCAATAAAAATGTATTCAAACATAACTTTTAAACAACACATGCAAAATGGCTAATAATGCCTAGAGATATGTATTTTTGTTAGTTGTACTAGAAAAATGATCTTTTGTAAGGTTTGCAAAGACACAAGTAAGTTTTTTTATTCAATATAACAGTGTAACTGTCATACTAAATATGAAAGGTTTATAATAATAACCCCAAAACCAAACTTGAAATTTGTCTAAAAAAGCCTGTAGTATATAATATACGTGAGTTTTACCAGAATCGGGTATTTTGGAAAGAATCACAAATACAAACATTGGGTTTTACTGGCCTCATATTGGTCACACTCAAAATGACAGTTTTTGAAACAAAACTCCAAAAATATGCATGCAAAATGTCTAATAATGCCTGAAAAAATGCATCTTTGAGAGTTTTCCTGAAAAAAAACAAATATTTGGCAATATTTGCAAAAACAAAATATGATTTTTTACTCAATTTGACAGTAATGTACTTAGAATCCTGAGATAAAGCGAAAAAAACAATAAAAATTTATTCCAACATAATTCCTAATCCAAACGTGCAAAATGTCTAAAAAAGTCTCTGATATTGAATACATGTGAGTTTTACTAGATACAGTTGTTTTTCTATGGTTTGCAAATAGAAAAATGAGGGTTTAGTCAATATGACTGTATACGTTAACACTCAATATAACAGTTATTTAAACATAAATCCCACACAACACATGAAAAATGGCTAATAATGCCTGAAATAATGCATATTTTGGAGTTTTACTGGAAGCATATGCTTTTTTAAATTTTGCAAATGCAAAAAGTAGTTTTTTACTCAATATGACTATAATATTCTTTGAATCCTGAGATAATGCGAAAAAAGCAATGAAAATGTATTCCAACATAACTCCTAATCCAAACGTGCAAAATGTCTAAAAATGCCTGTGATATTGAATAATTGTTAGTTTTACTAAATACAGTTGTTTTTTTATGGTTTGCAAATACAAAATTTAGGTTTTACTCAATATGACTGTATACTGTAACACTCAATATGACAGTTATTTAAACATAAGTCCTACACCACACATGGAAAATGGCTAATAATGCCTGAAATAATGCATCTTTGGGGGTTTCACTCGAAGCATATGCTTTTTTAAATCTTGCAAATGCAAAAAGTAGTTTTTATTCAATATGACTATAATAGTCTTAGAATCCTGAGATAATGCGAAAAAAGCAATAAAATGTATTCAAACATAACTTTCAAACAACACATGCAAAATGGCTAATAATGCCTAGAGATATGTATTTTTGTTAGTTGTACTAGAAAAATTAACTTTTGTAAGGTTTGCAAAGACACAAGTTAGTTTTTTTATTCCATATAACAGTGTAACTGTCATACTAAATATGAAAGGTTTATAATCATAACTCCAAAACCAAACTTGAAATTTGTCTAAAAAAGCCTGTAATATATAATTTACGTGAGTTTTACCAGAATCGGGTATTTTGGAAAGAATCACAAATACAAACATTGGGTTTTACTGGCCTCATATTGGTCACACTCAAAATGACAGTTTTTGAAACAAAACTCCAAAAATATGCATGCAAAATGTCTAATAATGCCTGAAAAAATGCATCTTTGAGAGTTTTCCTGAAAAAAACATACATTTGGCAATATTTGCAAAAACAAAATATAATTTTTTACTCAATTTGACAGTAATGTACTTAGAATCCTGAGATAGTGCGAAAAAAACAATAAAAATGTATTCCAACATAATTCCTAATCCAAACGTGCAAAATGTCTAAAAAAGTCTCTGATATTGAATACATGTGAGTTTTACTAGATACAGTGGTTTTTCTATGGTTTGCAAATACAAAAATGAGGGTTTAGTCAATATGACTGTATACTGTAACACTCAATATAACAGTTATTTAAACATAAATCCCACACAACACATGAAAAATGGCTAATAATGCCTGAAATAATGCATATTTTGGAGTTTTACTGGAAGCATATGCTTTTTTAAATTTTGCAAATGCAAAAAGTAGTTTTTTACTCAATATGACTATAATATTCTTTGAATCCTGAGATAATGCGAAAAAAGCAATAAAAATGTATTCCAACATAACTCCTAATCCAAACGTGCAAAATGTCTAAAAATGCCTGTGATATTGAATAATTGTTAGTTTTACTAAATAATGTTGTTTTTTTATGGTTTGCAAATACAAAATTTAGGTTTTACTCAATATGACTGTATACTGTAACACTCAATATGACAGTTATTTAAACATAAGTCCTACACCACACATGGAAAATGGCTAATAATGCCTGAAATAATGCATCTTTGGGGGTTTCACTCGAAGCATATGCTTTTTTAAATCTTGCAAATGCAAAAAGTAGTTTTTTTCTCAATATGACTATAATGTTCTTAGAATCCTGAGATAATGCGAAAAAAGCAATAAAAATGTATTCCAACATAACTCCTAATCCAAACGTGCAAAATGTCTAAAAATGCCTGTGATAAGGAATACATGTTAGTTTTACTAGATACAGTTGTTTTTCTATGGTTTGCAAATACAAAATGTAGGTTTTACTCAATATGACTGTATACTGTAACACTCAATATGACAGTTATTTAAACATAACTCCTACACCACACATGCAAAATGGCTAATAATGCCTGAAATAATGCATCTTTGGGAGTTTTACTCGAAACATATGCTTTTTTAAATCTTGCAAATGCAAAAAGTAGTTTTTATTCAATATGACTATAATAGTCTTAGAATCCTGAGATAATGCGAAAAAAGCAATAAAGTGTATTCAAACATAACTTTTAAACAACACATGCAAAATGGCTAATAATGCCTAGAGATATGTATTTTTGTTAGTTATACTAGAAAAATTATCTTTTGTAAGGTTTGCAAAGACACAAGTTAGTTTTTTTATTCAATATAACAGTTCAACTGTCATACTAAATATGAGAGGTTTATAATCATAACTCCAAAACTAAACGTGAAATTTGTCTAAAAAAGCCTGTAATATTGAATTTATGTGAGTTTTACCAGAATCGGGTATTTTGGAAAGAATCACAGATACAAACATTGGGTTTTACTGGCCTCATATTGGTCACACTCAAAATGACAGTTTTTGAAACAAAACTCCAAAAATATGCATGCAAAATGTCTAATAATGGCTGAAGAAATGCATCTTTGAGAGTTTTCCTGAAAAAAAAAAAACATTTGGCAATATTTGCAAAAACAAAATATAATTTTTTACTCAATTTGACAGTAATGTACTTAGAATCCTGAGATAAAGCGAAAAAAACAATAAAAATGTATTCCAACATAATTCCTAATCCAAACGTGCAAAATGTCTAAAAAAGTCTCTGATATTGAATACATGTGAGTTTTACTAGATACAGTTGTTTTTCTATGGTTTGCAAATAGAAAAATGAGGGTTTAGTCAATATGTCTCAATGTTTGTATTTGTAATTCTTTCCAAAATACCCGATTCTGGTAAAACTCACGTAAATTATATATTACAGGCTTTTTTAGACAAATTTCAAGTTTGGTTTTGGAGATATGATTATAAACCTTTCATATTTAGTATGACAGTTACACTGTTTTATGGAATAAAAAAACTAACTTGTGTCTTTGCAAACCTTACAAAAGATAATTTTTCTAGTACAACTAACAAAAATACATATCTCTAGGCATTAGCCATTTTGCATGTGTTGTTTAAAAGTTATGTTTGAATACATTTTATTGCTTTTTTCGCATTATCTCAGGATTCTAAGACTATTATAGTCATATTGAATAAAAACTACTTTTTGCATTTGCAAGATTTAAAAAACCATATGTTTCGAGTAAAACTCCCAAAGATGCATTATTTCAGGCATTATTAGCCATTTTTCATGTGTGGTGTAGGAGTTATGTTTAAATAACTGTCATATTGAGTGTTACAGTATACAGTCATATTGAGTAAAACCTACATTTTGTATTTGCAAACCATAGAAAAACAACTGTATCTAGTAAAACTAACATGTATTCCTTATCACAGGCATTTTTAGACATTTTGCACGTTTGGATTAGGTGTTATGTTGGAATACATTTTTATTGCTTTTTTCGCATTATCTCAGGATTCTAAGAATATTATAGACATATTGAGTAAAAAACTACTTTTTGCATTTGCAAAATTTAAATAAGCATATGCTTCCAGTAAAACTCCAAAATATGCATTATTTCAGACAATATTAGCCATTTTTCGTGTGTTGTGTGGGATTTATGTTTAAATAACTGTTATATTGAGTGTTACAGCATACAGTCATATTGACTAAACCCTCATTTTTCTATTTGCAAACCATAGAAAAACAACTGTATCTAGTAAAACTCACATGTATTCAATATCAGAGACTTTTTTAGACATTTTGCACGTTTGGATTAGGAATTATGTTGGAATACATTTTTATTGCTTTTTTCGCATTATCTCAGGATTCTAAGAATATTATAGTCATATTGAGTAAAAAACTACTTTTTGCATTTGCAAAATTTAAAAAGGCATATGCTTCCAGTAAAACTCCAAAATATGCATTATTTCAGGCATTATTTGCCATTTTTCATGTGTTGTGTGGGATTTATGTTTAAATAACTGTTATATTGAGTGTTACAGTATACAGTCATATTGACTAAACCCTCATTTTTCTATTTGCAAACCATAGAAAAACAACTGTATCTAGTAAAACTCACATGTATTCAATATCAGAGACTTTTTTAGACATTTTGCACGTTTGGATTAGTAATTATGTTGGAATACATTTTTATAGTTTTTTTCGCTTTATCTCAGGATTCTAAGTACATTACTGTCAAATTGAGTAAAAAATTATATTTTGTTTTTGCAAATATTGCCAAATGTTTGTTTTTTTTCAGGAAAACTCTCAAAGATGCATTTCTTCAGGCATTATTAGACATTTTGCATGCATATTTTAGGAGTTTTGTTTCAAAAACTGTCATTTTGAGTGTGACCAATATGAGGCCAGTAAAACCCAATGTTTGTATTTGTGATTCTTTCCAAAATACCCGATTCTGGTAAAACTCACGTAAATTATATATTACAGGCTTTTTTAGACAAATTTCAAGTTTGGTTTTGGAGTTATGATTATAAACCTTTCATATTTAGTATGACAGTTACACTGTTATATGGAATAAAAAAACTAACTTGTGTCTTTGCAAACCTTAAAAAAGATAATTTTTCTAGTACAACTAACAAAAATACATATCTCTAGGCATTATTAGCCATTTTGCATGTGTTGTTTAAAAGTTATGTTTGAATACATTTTATTGCTTTTTTCGCATTATCTCGGGATTCTAAGACTATTATAGTCATATTGAATAAAAACCACTTTTTGCATTTGCAAGATTTAAAAAAGCATATGTTTCGAGTAAAACTCCCAAAGATGCATTATTTCAGGCATTATTAGCCATTTTTCATGTGTGGTGTAGGAGTTATGTTTAAATAACTGTCATATTGAGTGTTACAGTATACAGTCATATTGAGTAAAACCTACATGTTGTATTTGCAAACCATAGAAAAACAACTGTATCTAGTAAAACTAACATGTATTCCTTATCACAGGCATTTTTAGACATTTTGCACGTTTGGATTAGGTGTTATGTTGGAATACATTTTTATTGCTTTTTTCGCATTATCTCAGGATTCTAAGAATATTATAGTCATATTGAGTAAAAAACTACTTTTTGCATTTGCAAAATTTAAATAAGCATATGCTTCCAGTAGAACTCCAAAATATGCATTATTTCAGACAATATTAGCCATTTTTCGTGTGTTGTGTGGGATTTATGTTTAAATAACTGTTATATTGAGTGTTACAGCATACAGTCATATTGACTAAACCCTCATTTTTCTATTTGCAAACCATAGAAAAACAACTGTATCTAGTAAAACTAACATGTATTCCTTATCACAGGCATTTTTAGACATTTTGCACGTTTGGATTAGGAGTTATGTTGGAATTCATTTTTATTGCTTTTTTCGCATTATCTCAGGATTCTAAGAAAATTATAGTCATGTTGAGAAAAAAACTACTTTTTGCATTTGCAAGATTTAAAAAAGCATATGCTTCGAGTGAAACCCCCAAAGATGCATTATTTCAGGCATTATTAGCCATTTTCCATGTGTGGTGTAGGACTTATGTTTAAATAACTGTCATATTGAGTGTTACAGTATACAGTCATATTGAGTAAAACCTAAATTTTGTATTTGCAAACCATAAAAAAACAACTGTATTTAGTAAAACTAACAATTATTCAATATCACAGGCATTTTTAGACATTTTGCACGTTTGGATTAGGAGTTATGTTGGAATACATTTTTATTGCTTTTTTCGCATTATCTCAGGATTCTAAGACTATTATAGTCATATTGAATAAAAACTACTTTTTGCATTTGCAAGATTTAAAAAAGCATATGCTTCGAGTGAAACCCCCAAAGATGCATTATTTCAGGCATTATTAGCCATTTTCCATGTGTTGTATAGGACTTATGTTTAAATAACTGTCATATTGAGTGTTACAGTATACAGTCATATTGAATAAAACCTAAATTTTGTATTTGCAAACCATAAAAAAACAACTGTATTTAGTAAAACTAACAATTATTCAATATCACAGGCATTTTTAGACATTTTGCACGTTTGGATTAGG
Source organism: Nerophis ophidion (assembly GCF_033978795.1). Lineage (NCBI taxonomy): Eukaryota > Metazoa > Chordata > Actinopteri > Syngnathiformes > Syngnathidae > Nerophis > Nerophis ophidion. Next base: position 286,361 of record NW_026907008.1, read on the forward strand.
AGTTATGTTGGAATACATTTTTATTGCTTTTTTCGCATTATCTCAGGATTCTAAGAATATTATAGTCATATTGAGTAAAAAACTACTATTTGCATTTGCAAAATTTAAAAAAGCATATGCTTCCAGTAAAACTCCATAATATGCATTATTTCAGGCATTATTAGCCATTTTTTATGTGTTGTGTGGGATTTATGTTTAAATAACTGTTATATTGAGTGTTACAGTATACAGTCATATTGACTAAACCCTCATTTTTCTATTTGCAAACCATAGAAAAACAACTGTATCTAGTAAAACTCACATGTATTCAATATCAGAGACTTTTTTAGACATTTTGCACGTTTGGATTAGGAATTATGTTGGAATACATTTTATTGTTTGTTTCGCTTTATCTCAGGATTCTAAGTACATTACTGTCAAATTGAGTAAAAAATTATATTTTGTTTTTGCAAATATTGCCAAATGTTTTTTTTTTTCAGGAAAACTCTCAAAGATGCATTTCTTCAGGCATTATTAGACATTTTGCATGCATATTTTTGGAGTTTTGTTTCAAAAACTGTCATTTTGAGTGTGACCAATATGAGGCCAGTAAAACCCAATGTTTGTATTTGTGATTCTTTCCAAAATACCCGATTCTGGTAAAACTCACGTAAATTATATATTACAGGCTTTTTTAGACAAATTTCAAGTTTGGTTTTGGAGTTATGATTATAAACCTTTCATATTTAGTATGACAGTTACACTGTTATATGGAATAAAAAAAACTAACTTGTGTGTTTGCAAAACTTACAAAAGATCATTTTTCTAGTACAACTAACAAAAATACATATCTCTCGGCATTATTAGCCATTTTGCATGTGTTGTTTAAAAGTTATGTTTGAATACATTTTATTGCTTTTTTCGCATCATCTTAGGATTCTAAGACTATTATAGTCATATTGAATAAAAACTACTTTTTGCATTTGCAATATTTAAAAAAGAATATGTTTCGAGTAAAACTCCCAAAGATCCATTATTTTAGGCATTATTAGCCATTTTTCATGTGTGGTGTAGGAGTTATGTTTAAATAACTGTCATATTGAGTGTTACAGTATACAGTCATATTGAGTAAAACCTACATTTTGTATTTGCAAACCATAGAAAAACAACTGTATCTAGTAAAACTAACATGTATTCCTTATCACAGGCATTTTTAGACATTTTGGACGTTTGGATTAGGAGTTATGTTGGAATTCATTTTTATTGCTTTTTTCGCATTATCTCAGGATTCTAAGAACATTATAGTCATATTGAGAAAAAAACTACTTTTTGCATTTGCAAGATTTAAAGAAGCATATGCTTCGAGTGAAACCCCCAAAGATGCATTATTTCAGGCATTATTAGCCATTTTCCATGTGTGGTGTAGGACTTATGTTTAAATAACTGTCATATTGAGTGTTACAGTATACAGTCATATTGAGTAAAACCTAATTTTTGTATTTGCAAACCATAAAAAAACAACTGTATTAGTAAAACTAACAATTATTCAATATCACAGGCATTTTTAGACATTTTGCACGTTTGGATTAGGAGTTATGTTGGAATACATTTTTATTGCTTTTTTCGCATTATCTCAGGATTCTAAGAATATTATAGTCATATTGAGTAAAAAACTACTTTTTGCATTTGCAAGATTTATAAAAGCATATGCTTCGAGTGAAACCCCCAAAGATGCATTAATTCAGGCATTATTAGCCATATTACATGCGTTGTTTGGAAGTTTTGTTTGAATACATTTTTATTGCTTTTTTTTGCATTATCTCAGGATTCTAAGTACATTACTGTCAAATTGAGTAAAAAATTATATTTTGTTTTTGCAAACCTTGCCAAATGTTTTTTTTCAGGAAAACTCTCAAAGATGCATTATTTCAGGCATTATTAGCCATTTTCCATGTGTGGTGTAGGACTTATGTTTAAATAACTGTCATATTGAGTGTTACAGTATACAGTCATATTGAGTAAAACCTAAATTTTGTATTTGCAAACCATAGAAAAACAACTGTATCTAGTAAAACTAACATGTATTCCCTATCACAGGCATTTTTAGACATTTTGCACGTTTGGATTAGGAATTATGTTGGAATACATTTTTATTGCTTTTTTCGCATTATCTCAGGATTCTAAGGACATTATAGTCATATTGAGTAAAAAACTACTTTTTGCATTTGCAAGATTTTAAAAAGCATATGTTTCGAGTAAAACTCCAAAAGATGCATTATTTCAGGCATTATTAGCCATTTTTCATGTGTGGTGTAGGAGTAATGTTTAAATAACTGTCATATTGGGCGTTACAATATACAGTCATATTGAGTAAAACCTGGTTTTTGTATTTGTGATTCTTTCCAAAATACCCGATTCTGGTAAAAGTCACATAAATTCAATATTACATGCTTTTTTAGACAAATTTCACGTTTAGTTTTGGAGTTATGATTATAAACCTTTCATATTTAATATGACAGTTACACTGTTATATTGAATAAAAAAAACTAGCTTGTGTCTTTGCAAACCTTACAAAAGATCATTTTTCTAGTACAACTAACAAAAATACATATCTCTAGGCATTATTAGCCATTTTGCATGTGTTGTTTAAAAGTTATGTTTGAATACATTTTTATTGCTTTTTTCTCATTATCTCAGGATTCTAAGACTATTATAGTAATATTGAATAAAAAACTACTTTTTGCATTTGCAAGATTTAAAAAAGCATATGTTTCGAATAAAACTCCCAAAGATGCATTATTTCAGGCATTATTAGCCATTTTTCATGTGTGGTGTAGGAGTTATGTTTAAATAACTGTCATATTGATTGTTAGAGTATACAGTCATATTGAGTAAAACCTACATTTTGTATTTGCAAACTATAGAAAAACAACTGTATCTAGTAAAACTAACATGTATTCCTTATCGCAGGCATTTTTAGACATTTTGCACGTTTGGACTAGGAGTTATGTTGGAATACATTTTTATTGCTTTTTTCGCATTATCTCAGGATTCTAAGAACATTATAGTCATATTGCGAAAAAAACTACTTTTTGCATTTGCAAGATTTAAAAAAGCATATGCTTCGAGTGAAACCCCCAAAGATGCATTATTTCAGGCATTATTAGCCATTTTTCATGTGTGGTGTAGGAGTTATGTTTAAATAACTGTCATATTGAGTGTTACAGTATACAGTCATATTGAGTAAAACCTAAATTTTGTATTTGCAAACCATAGAAAAACAACTGTATCTAGTAAAACTAACATGTATTCCCTATCAGAGACTTTTTTAGACATTTTGCACGTTTGGATTAGGAATTATGTTGGAATACATTTTATTGTTTGTTTCGCTTTATCTCAGGATTCTAAGTACATTACTGTCAAATTGAGTAAAAAATTATATTTTGTTTTTGCAAATATTGCCAAATGTTTTTTTTTTTCAGGAAAACTCTCAAAGATGCATTTCTTCAGGCATTATTAGACATTTTGCATGCATATTTTTGGAGTTTTGTTTCAAAAACTGTCATTTTGAGTGTGACCAATATGAGGCCAGTAAAACCCAATGTTTGTATTTGTGATTCTTTCCAAAATACCCGATTCTGGTAAAACTCACGTAAATTATATATTACAGGCTTTTTTAGACAAATTTCAAGTTTGGTTTTGGAGTTATGATTATAAACCTTTCATATTTAGTATGACAGTTACACTGTTATATGGAATAAAAAAAACTAACTTGTGTGTTTGCAAAACTTACAAAAGATCATTTTTCTAGTACAACTAACAAAAATACATATCTCTCGGCATTATTAGCCATTTTGCATGTGTTGTTTAAAAGTTATGTTTGAATACATTTTATTGCTTTTTTCGCATCATCTTAGGATTCTAAGACTATTATAGTCATATTGAATAAAAACTACTTTTTGCATTTGCAATATTTAAAAAAGAATATGTTTCGAGTAAAACTCCCAAAGATCCATTATTTTAGGCATTATTAGCCATTTTTCATGTGTGGTGTAGGAGTTATGTTTAAATAACTGTCATATTGAGTGTTACAGTATACAGTCATATTGAGTAAAACCTACATTTTGTATTTGCAAACCATAGAAAAACAACTGTATCTAGTAAAACTAACATGTATTCCTTATCACAGGCATTTTTAGACATTTTGGACGTTTGGATTAGGAGTTATGTTGGAATTCATTTTTATTGCTTTTTTCGCATTATCTCAGGATTCTAAGAACATTATAGTCATATTGAGAAAAAAACTACTTTTTGCATTTGCAAGATTTAAAGAAGCATATGCTTCGAGTGAAACCCCCAAAGATGCATTATTTCAGGCATTATTAGCCATTTTCCATGTGTGGTGTAGGACTTATGTTTAAATAACTGTCATATTGAGTGTTACAGTATACAGTCATATTGAGTAAAACCTAATTTTTGTATTTGCAAACCATAAAAAAACAACTGTATTAGTAAAACTAACAATTATTCAATATCACAGGCATTTTTAGACATTTTGCACGTTTGGATTAGGAGTTATGTTGGAATACATTTTTATTGCTTTTTTCGCATTATCTCAGGATTCTAAGAATATTATAGTCATATTGAGTAAAAAACTACTTTTTGCATTTGCAAGATTTATAAAAGCATATGCTTCGAGTGAAACCCCCAAAGATGCATTAATTCAGGCATTATTAGCCATATTACATGCGTTGTTTGGAAGTTTTGTTTGAATACATTTTTATTGCTTTTTTTTGCATTATCTCAGGATTCTAAGTACATTACTGTCAAATTGAGTAAAAAATTATATTTTGTTTTTGCAAACCTTGCCAAATGTTTTTTTTCAGGAAAACTCTCAAAGATGCATTATTTCAGGCATTATTAGCCATTTTCCATGTGTGGTGTAGGACTTATGTTTAAATAACTGTCATATTGAGTGTTACAGTATACAGTCATATTGAGTAAAACCTAAATTTTGTATTTGCAAACCATAGAAAAACAACTGTATCTAGTAAAACTAACATGTATTCCCTATCACAGGCATTTTTAGACATTTTGCACGTTTGGATTAGGAATTATGTTGGAATACATTTTTATTGCTTTTTTCGCATTATCTCAGGATTCTAAGGACATTATAGTCATATTGAGTAAAAAACTACTTTTTGCATTTGCAAGATTTTAAAAAGCATATGTTTCGAGTAAAACTCCAAAAGATGCATTATTTCAGGCATTATTAGCCATTTTTCATGTGTGGTGTAGGAGTAATGTTTAAATAACTGTCATATTGGGCGTTACAATATACAGTCATATTGAGTAAAACCTGGTTTTTGTATTTGTGATTCTTTCCAAAATACCCGATTCTGGTAAAAGTCACATAAATTCAATATTACATGCTTTTTTAGACAAATTTCACGTTTAGTTTTGGAGTTATGATTATAAACCTTTCATATTTAATATGACAGTTACACTGTTATATTGAATAAAAAAAACTAGCTTGTGTCTTTGCAAACCTTACAAAAGATCATTTTTCTAGTACAACTTTTTTTTGCATTATCTCAGGATTCTAAGTACATTACTGTCAAATTGAGTAAAAAATTATATTTTGTTTTTGCAAACCTTGCCAAATGTTTTTTTTCAGGAAAACTCTCAATGATGCATTTCTTCAGGCAGTATTAGACATTTTGCATGTGTGTTTGTAGGAGTTATGTTTAAATAACTGTCATATTGAATGTTACAGTTTACAGTCACATTGAGTACAATCTAAATTGTGTATTTGCAAACCATAGAAAAACAACTGTATCTAGTAAAACTCACACGTATTCAATATCAAAGGTATTTTTAGACATTTTGCACGTTTGGATTAGGAGTTATGATTTTATTGCTTTTTTCGCATTATCTTAGGAATCTAAGAACTTTATAGTCATGTTGAGTAAAAAAATACTTTTTGCATTTGCAAAATTTAAAAAAGCTTTTGCTTCGAGTAAAACTCCAAAAGATGCATTATTTCAGGCACTATTAGCCATTTTTAATGTGTGGTGTAGGAACTATGTTTAAAAAACTGTCATATTGAGTGTTACAGTATACAGTCATATTGACTAAAATCTCCTTTTTGTATTTGCAAACCATAGAAAAACAACTGCATCTAGTAAAACTCACACGTATTCCATATCATAGGCATTTTTAGACATTTTGCACGTTTGGATTAAGAATTATGTTTGAATACATTTTTATTGTTTTTTTGGCTTTATCTCCGGATTCTAAGTACATTACCGTCAAATTGAGAAAAAAAAAAAAAAATTTTGTTTTTGCAAACCTTCCCAAATGTTTTTTTTTTTTTTTCAGGAAAACTCTCAAAGATGCATTTCTTCCGGCATTATTAGACATTTTGCATGTGTGGTGTAGGAGTTATGTTTAAATAACTGTCAAATTGAGTGTTACATTATACAGTCATATTGTATAATGTAACTACTAGAAAAATACTTTTTGTTTTCGCCAACCTAACCTAATAGTTTTTTTTTCTAGAAAAACTCTCAAAGATACATTTCTTCAGGCATTTTTAGACATGTTGCATTTCTACTTTTGGAGTTATGTTTCAAAAACTGTCATTTTGAGTGTGACCAATATGAGGCCAGGAAAACATAATTGTTGTATTTGTGAACCTCTCCAAAATACCTGATTCTTTTAAAACTCACATAAATTCAATATTACAGGCTTTTTAAGACAAATTTCAAGTTTGGTTTTGGAGTTATGATTATAAAACTTTAATATTTAGTATGAGAGTTACACTGTTATATTGAATAAAAGAACTAACTTGTGTCTTTGCTAACCTTAAAAAAGATACATTTTCTAGTACAACTAACAAAAATACACATGTCTAGGCATTATCAGCCATTTTTCATGCGTTGTTTGGAAGTTATGTTTGAATACAATTTTTTTACTTATGTCAGGATTGTAAGCCTTTGTAGTCATATTGAATAAAAAACTACTTTTTGCATTTGCAATATTTAAAAAAGCATATGTTTCGAGTAAAACTCCCAAAGATGCATTATTTCAGGCATTATTAGCCGTTTTTCATGTGTGGTGTTGGAGTTATGTTTAAATAACTGTCATATTGAGTGTTACAGTATACAGTCATATTGAGTAAAACCTCATTTTTGTTTTTGCAAACAATAAAAAACAACAACTCTGTCTAATAAAACTCACATGTATTCAATATCACAGGCATTTTTAGACATTTTGCACGTTTGGATTAGGAGTTATGTTTTTATTGCTTTTTTCGCATTATCTCAGGAATCTAAGAACATTATAGTCATGTTGAGTAAAAAACTACTTTTTGCTTTTGCAAAATTTAAAAAAGCTAATGCTTCGAGTACAACTCCAAAAGATGCATTATTTCAGGCATTATTAGCCATTTTTCATGTGTGGTGTAGGAACTATGTTTAAATAACTGTCATATTGAGTGTTACAGTATACAGTCATATTGACTAAGACCTCATTTTTGTATTTGCAAACCATAGAAAAACAACTGTATCTAGTAAAACTAACATGTGTTCCTTATCACAGGCATTTTTAGACATTTTGCACGTTTGGATTAGGAATTATGTTTGAATACATTTTTATTGTTTTTTTCGCTTTATTTCGGGATTCTAAGTACATTACTGTCAAATTAAGTAAAAAATTATATTTTGTTTTTGCAAACCTTGCCAAATGTTTCTTTTTTTCAGGAAAACTCTCAAAGATGCATTTCTTCAGGCATTATTAGACATTTTGCATGTGTGGTGTAGGAGTTATGTTTAAATAACTGTCAAATTGAGTGTTAAAGTATACAGTCATATTGAGTAAAACCTAAATTTTGTATTTGCAAGCCATAGAACTCTATCTAGTAAAACAAACATTAATTCAATATCACAGACATTTTTAGACATTTTGCACGTTTGGATTAGGAATTATGATGGAATACATTTACATTTTTTGTTTTCGCTTTATCTCAGGATTCTAAGTACATTACTGTCAAATTGAGTAAAAAACTACTTTTTGTATTTGCAATATTTAAATAAGCATATGTTTCGAGTAAAACTCCCAAAGATGCATTATTTCAAGCATTATTAGCCATTTTGAATGTGTAGTGTAGGAGTAATGTTTAAATAACTGTCATATTTAGTGTTACAGTATACAGTCATATTGAGTAAAACCTAAATTTTGTATTTGCAAACCATAAAAAAACAACTGTAACTAGTAAAACTAACAATTATTCAATATCACAGGCATTTCTAGACATTTTGCACTATTGGATTAGGAATTATGTTGGAATACATTTTTTTTTTGCTTTTTTCGCATTATCTCAGGATCTTAAGAACATTATAATCATGTTGAGTAAAAAACTACTTTTTGCATTTGCAAAATTTAAAAAAGCATTTGCTTCCAGTAAAACTCCCAAAGATGCATTATTTCAGGCACTATTAGCCATTTTTCATGTGTTGTGTAGGATTTATGTTTAAATAACTGATATATTGAGTGTTACAGTATACAGTCATATTGACTAAAACCTCATTTTTGTATTTGCAAACCATAGAAAAACAACTGTATCTAGTAAAACTCACATGTATTCAATATCATAGGCATTTTTAGACATTTTGCACGTTTGGATTAGGAATTATGTTGGAATACATTTTTATTGTTTTTTTTCGCTTTATCTCAGGATTCTAAGAACATTGTCAAATTGAGTAAAAAATTATATTTTGTTTTTTCAGGAAAACTCTCAAAGATGCATTTTTTCAGGCATTATTAGACATTGTGCATGCATATTTTTGGAGTTTTGTTTCAAAAACCGTCATTTTGAGTGTGACCAATATGAGGCCCGTACAATTGACCACTAAATGGTAACACCCCAATAAGTTTTTCAACTTGTTTAAGTCGGGGTCCACGCTAATCAATTCATGGTTAAAAAAAAGTGATTTCCTTCACTGAGCATCAAACCCGGATCGCAACGGTGAGCGCATTGAATCCTAACCACTAGACTGTACCATCAAGTACAGCCAGGAACAACACTTTACGTTACTAACCAATATAAATAAACCATTTATATATACACGTCAGTAGGCTAAATGAAACTCTTCAACATAACATTTCACTATGTATATATATTTCCCAATGGTTCAACCGCCACCTGCCCGAATCTATTTAAAATATATTTTTTCGTCAATTCACCCGCCCGACCTGCTGTTTATCCGCGGACTCCACGGTTGTGACCGTAAACCGCGCATCTCTACTAGATACAGTTGTTTTTTGTTTGTTTGCAAAGACAAAGATTTGGTTTTACTCAATATGACTGTATACAATATGACAGTTATTTTTACATAACTCTTACACCACACATGAAAAATGGCTAATAATGCCTGAAAAAATGCACCTTTGGGAGTTTTACTCGAAACATATGCTTTTTTAAATCTTGCAAATGCAAAAAGTAGTTTTTTACTCAATATGACGATAATGTTCTTAGAATCTTGAGATAATGTGACGAAAGCAATAAAAATGTTTTCAAACATCCCTTCTAAACAACAAATGCAAAATGACTAATAATGCCTGGAGATATGTATCTTTGTTAGCGGTACTAGAAAAATAACATTTTGTAAAAAGTATGTTTTTACTCAATTTGACAAGAATGTACATACAATTCTGAGATATTGCAAAAAAAAAGCAATACAAATGTATTCCATCATAATTCCTAATCCAAACGTGCAAAATGTGATGTAGGAACTATGTTTAAATAACTGTCATATTGAGTGTTACAGTATACTGTCATATTGACTAAAATCTCATTTTTGTATTTGCAAACCATAGAAAAACAACTGCATCTAGTAAAACTCGCACGTATTCAATATCATAGGCATTTTTAGACATTTTGCACGTTTGGATTAGGAATTATGTTTGAATACATTTTTCTTTTTTTTTTTCCTGCTTTATCTCAGGATTCTAAGTATATTACTGTCAAATTGAGTAAAAAAAAATGCATTTTGTTTTTGCAAACCTTGCCAAATGTTTTTTTCTTCAGGAAAACTCTCAAAGATGCATTTCTTCAGGCATTATTAGTGACCAATATGAGGCCAGTAAAACCCAATGTTTGTATTTGTGATTCTTTCCAAAATACCAGTTTCTGGTAAAACTCACATAAATTCAATATTACAGGCTTTTTTAGACAAATTTCAAGTTTGGTTTTGGGGTTATGATTATAAACCTTTCTTATTGAATATGACAGTTACACTGTTATATTGCATAAAAAAACAACTTTTGTCTTTGCTAACCTTACAAAAGATCATTTTTCTAGTACAACTAACACAATTACACATCTCTACGCATTATTAGCCATTTTTAATGTGTTGTTTAGAAGTTATGTTTGAATACATTTTTATTGCTTTTTTTTGCATTATCTCAGGATTCTAAGTACATTACTGTCAAATTGAGTAAAAAGTTATATTTTGTTATTGCAAACCTTGCCAAATGTTTTTTTTCCAGGAAAACTCTCAAAGATGCATTTCTTCAGGCATTATTAGACATTTTCCATGTGTGTTGTAGGAGTTATGTTTAAATAACTGTCATATTGAGTGTTACAGTATACAGTCACATTGAGTAAAATCTAAATTTTTTATTTGCAAACCATAGAAAAACAACTGTATCTAGTAAAACTCACACGTATTCAATATCAAAGGCATTTTTAGACATTTTGCACGTTTGGATTAGGAATTATTATTTTATTGCTTTTTTCGCATTATCTTAGGAATCTAAGAACTTTATAGTCATGTTGTGTAAAAAACTACTTTTTGCATTTTCAAAATTTAAAAAAGCTTATGCTTTGAGTAAAACTCCCAAAGATGCATTATTTCAGGCATTATTAGACATTTTTCATGTGTGGTGTAGGAGTTATGTTTAAACAACTGTCATATTGAGTATTACATTATACAGTCATATTGAGTAAAACCTCATTTTTGTATTTGCAAACCATAAAAAAAACCTATATCTAGTAAAACTCACATTTATTCAATATCACAGGCATTTTTAGACATTTTGAACGTTTGAATTAGGAATTATGTTGGAATACCTTTTAATTGCTTTTTTTCCATTATCTCAGGATTCTAAGTACATTACTGTCAAATTAGTAGAAAAATACTTTTTGTTTTCGCCAACCTTACCAAATGTTTTTTTTTTTCCAGAAAAACTCTCAAAGATACATTTCTTCAGGCATTTTTAGACATGTTGCATTTCTACTTTTGGAGTTATGTTTCAAAAACGGTCATTTTGAGTGTGACCAATATGAGGCCAGGAAAACCTAATTTTTGTATTTGTGAACCTCTCCAAAATACCTGATTCTGTTAAAACTCACATAAATTCAATATTATAGCCTTTTTAGACAAATTTCAAGTTTGGTTTTGGGGTTATGATTATAAACCTTTCATATTTAGTATGACTGTTACACTGTTATATTGAATAAAAAAACTAACTTGTGTCTTTGCAAACCTTACAAAAAATCATTTTTCTAGTACAACTAACAAAAATACATATCTTTAGGCATTATTAGCCATTTTGCATGTGTTTTTTAGAAGTTATGTTTGAATAAATTTTTTTTTACTTTTTTTGCATTATGTCAGGATTGTAAGCCTTTGTAGTCATATTGAGTAAAAAACGACTTTTTGCATTTGCAATATTTAAAAAAGCATATGTTTCGAGTAAAACTCCCAAAGATGCATTATTTCAGGCATTATTAGCCGTTTTTCATGTGTGGTGTTGGAGTTATGTTTAAATAACTGTCATATTGAGTGTTACAGTATACAGTCATATTGAGTAAAACCTCATTTTTGTTTTTGCAAACTATAAAAAAAACAACTGTGTCTAGTAAAACTCACATGTATTCAATATCACAGGTATTTTTTGACATTTTGCACGTTTGGATTAGGAGTTATGTTTTTATTGCTTTTTTCGCAGTATCTCAGGAATCTAAGAACATTATAGTCATGTTGAGTAAAGGACAACTTTTCGCATTTGCAAAATTTAAAAAAGCTTATGCTTCGAGTAAAACTCCCAAAGATGCATTATTTCAGACATTATTAGCATTTTTTTATGTGTGGTGTAGGGGTTATGTTTAAATAACTGTCATATTGAGTGTTAAATTATACGGTCATATTGAGTAAAACCTCATTTTTGTATTTGCAAACCATCAAAAAAAAAACGTATCTAGTAAAACTCGCATGTATTCAATATCACAGGCATTTTTAGACATTTTGAACGTTTGAATTAGGAATTATGATGGAATACATTTACATTTTTTGTTTTCGCTTTATCTCAGGATTCCAAGTACATTACTGTCAAATTAGTAGAAAAATACTTTTTGTTTTCGCCAACCTTACCAAATGTTTTTTTTTTCCAGAACAACTCTCAAAGATACATTTCTTCAGGCATTTTCAGACATGTTGCATTTCTACTTTTTCAGAACTACCAAAAATACACATCTCTATGCATTATCAGCCCTTTTGCATGTGGTTTTTAGAAGTTATGTTTGAATGCATTTTTATTACTTTTTTCGCATGATGTCAGGATTGTAAGACTTTGTAGTCAATATGAGTAAAAAAGTACTTTTGGCATTTGCAATATTTAAAAAAGGATATATATCGAGTAAAACTCCCAAAGATGCATTATTTCAGGCATTATTAGTAATGTTTCATGTGTTGTGTAGGATTTATGTTTAAATAACTGTTATATTGAGTGTTACAGTATACAGTCATATTGAGTAAAACCTCATTTTTGTTTTTGCAAACTATAAAAAAAAACAACTGTGTCTAGTAAATCTAACATTTATTCAATATTACAGGCATTTTTAGACATTTTGCACGTTTGGATTAGGAGTTATGTTGGAATACATTTTTTTGTTTGTTTTTTTCGCATTATCTCAGGATTTTAAGAACATTATAGACATATTGAGTAAAAAACTACTTTTTGCATTCGCAAGATTTAAAAAAAGCATATGCTTAGAGTAAAACTCCCAAAGATGCATTATTTCAGGCATTATTAGCCATTTTTCATGTGTGGTGTAGGAGTTATGTTTGAATAACTGTCATATTGAGTGTTACAGTTTACAGTCATATTGAGTAAAACCTAGTTTTTGTATTTGTGATTCTTTCCAAAATACCCGATTCTGTTAAAACTCACATAAAATCAATATTACAGGCTTTTTTAGACAAATTTCAAGTTTGGTTTTGGAGTTATGATTATAAACCTTTCATATTTAGTATGATAGTTACACTGTTATATTGAATAAAAAAACTAACTTGTGTCTTTTCTAACCTTACAAAAGATCAATTTTCTAGTACAACTAACAAAAATACACATCTCTAGGCATTATCAGCTGTTTTTCATGCGTCGTTTGGAATTTATGTTTGAATACATTTTTATTGCTTTTTTTGCATTATCTCAGGATTCTAAGTACATTACTGTCAAAGTAAAACATTATATTTTGTATTTGCAAACCTTGCCAAATGTTTTTTTTTCAGGAAAACTCTCAAAGATGCATTTCTTCAGGCATTATTAGACATTTTGCATGTATGGTGTAGGAGTTATGTTTAAATAACTGCCATATTGAGTGTTACATTATACAGTCAAATTGAGTAAAACCTAAATTTTGTATTTGCAAACCATAGAAAAACAACTGTATCTAGTAAAACTCACACGTATTCAATATCATAGGCATTTTTAGACATTTTGCACGTTTGGATTAGGAGTTATGTTTTTATTGCTTTTTTCGCATTATCTCAGGAATCTAAGAACATTATAATCATGTTGAGTAAAACACTACTTTTCGCATTTGCAAAATTTAAAAAAGCTTATGCTTTGAGTAAAACTCCCAAAGATGCATTATTTCAGGCATTATTAGACATTTTTCATGTGTGGTGTAGGAGTTATGTTTAAACAACTGTCATATTGAGTGTTACATTATACAGTCATATTGAGTAAAACCTCATTTTTGTATTTGCAAACATTAAAAAAAACCTATATTTAGTAAAACTCACATTTATTCAATATCACAGGCATTTTTAAACATTTTTAACGTTTGAATTAGGAATTATGTTGGAATACCTTTTAATTGCTTTTTTTGCATTATCTCAGGATTCTAAGTACATTACTGTCAAATTAGTAGAAAAATACTTTTTGTTTTCGCCAACCTTACCAAATGTTTTTTTTTCCAGAAAATTCTCAAAGATACATTTCTTCAGGCATTTTTAGACATGTTGCATTTCTACTTTTGGAGTTATGTTTCAAAAACTGTCATTTTGAGTGTGACCAATATGAGGCCAGAAAAACCTAATTTTTGTATTTGTCAACCTCTCCAAAATACCTGATTCTGTTAAAACTCACATAAATTCAATATTATAGGCTTTTTAGACAAATTTCAAGTTTGGTTTTGGAGTTATGATTATAAACCTTTCATATTTAGTATGACTGTTACACAGTTATATTGAATAAAAAAACTAACTTGTGTCTTTGCAAACCTTACAAAAGATCATTTTTCTAGTACAACTAACAAAAATACATATCTCTAGGCATTATTAGCCATTTTGCATGTGTTTTTTAGAAGTTATGTTTGAATACATTTTTTTTTACTTTTTTTGCATTATGTCAGGATTGTAAGCCTTTGTAGTCATATTGAGTAAAAAACGACTTTTTGCATTTGCAATATTTAAAAAAGCATATGTTTCGAGTAAAACTCCCAAAGATGCATTATTTCAGGCATTATTAGCCGTTTTTCATGTGTGGTGTTGGAGTTATGTTTAAATAACTGTCATATTGAGTGTTACAGTGTACAGTCATATTGAGTAAAACCTCTTTTTTTTTTTTTTGCAAACTATAAAAAAAAAACTATGTCTAGTGAAACTCACATGTATTCAATATCACAGGCATTTTTAGACATTTTGCACGTTTGGATTAGGAGTTATGTTGGAATACATTTGTATTGCTTTTTTCGCATTATCTCAGGATTCCAAGTACATTACTGTCAAATTAGTAGAAAAATACTTTTTGTTTTCGCCAACCTTACCAAATGTTTTTTTTTTCCAGAAAAACTCTCAAAGATACATTTCTTCAGCCATTATTAGACATGTTGCATTTCTACTTTTGGAGTTATGTTTCAAAAACGGTCATTTTTAGTGTGACCAATATGAGGCCAGTAAAACCTAATTTTTGTATTTGTGAACCTCTCCAAAATACCTGATTCCGTTAAAACTCACATGAATTCAATATTACAGGATTTTTTAGACAAATTTCAAGTTTGGTTTTGGAGTTATGATTATAAACCTTTCATAATTAATATGACAGTTACACTGTTATATTGAATAAAAAAAACTAACTTGTGTCTTTGCAAACCTTACAAAAGATTATTTTTCTAGTACAACTAACAAAAATACACATCTCTAGGCATTATCAGCAATTTTTCATGTGCTGTTTAGAAGTTATGTTTGAATACAATTTTATTACTTTTTTCGCATTATGTCAGGATTGTAAGAACATTATTGTCATATTAAGTAAAAAACGCCTTTACTCATTTGAAAGATTTAAAAAAGCATATGTTTCGAGTAAAACTCCCAAAGATGCATTATTTCAGGCATTATTAGCTATTTTTCATGTGTGGTGTAGGAGTTATGTTTAAATAACTGGCATATTAACTGTTACAGTGTTACATATTGAGTAGAACCAAAATTTTGTATTTGCAAACCATAGAAAAACAACTGTATCTAGTAAAACTAACATTATTTCAATATCACAGGCATTTTTAGACATTTTGCACGTTTGGATTAGGAATCATATTGGAATACATTTTCATTGCTTTTTTCTTATTATCTCAGGATTCTAAGAACATTATATTCATATTGAGTAAAAAACTACTTTTTGCATTTGCAAGATTTAAAAAAGCATATATTTCGAGTAAAAATCCAAAAGATGCATTATTTCAGGCATTATTAGCCATTTTTCATGTGTGGTGTAGGAGTTATGTTTAAATAACTGTCATATTGAGTGTTACAGTATACAGTTATATTGAGTAAAACCTCATTTTTGTATTTGCAAACAATAGAAAAACAACTGTATCTAGTAAAACTCATATGTATTTAATATCACAGGCATTTTTAGACATTTTGCACGTTTGGATTAGGAATTATGTTGGAATACATTTTTATTGCTTTTTTCGCATTATCTCAGGATTATAAGTACATTACTGTCAAATTTAGTAAAAAAATACTTTTTGTTTTCGCAAATCTTACCAAATGTTTTTTTCCAGTAAAACTGTCTAAGATACATTTCTTCAAGCATTATTAGACATTTTGCATTTCTACTTTTTGAGTTATGTTTCAAAAACTGTCATTTTGCGTGTGACCAATATGAGGCCAGCAAAACCTAATTGTTGTATTTGTGAACATTTCCAAAATACCCGAGTCTGCTAAAACCCACATAAATTCAACATTACAGGCTTTTTTAGAAAAATTTCAAGTTTGTTTTTGGAGTTATGATTATAAACCTTTCATATTTAATATGACAGTTACACTGTTATATTGAATAAAAAAAACTAACTTGTGTCTTTGCAAACCCTACAAAAGATTATTTTTCTAGTACAACTAACAAAAATACACATCCCTAGGCATTATTAGCCATTTTTCATGTGTTGTTTTGAAGTTATGTTTGAATACATTTTTTTGCTTTTTTGCATTATCTCAGGATTCTAAGACTATTATAGTCATATTGAATAAAAAACTACTTTTTGCATCTGCAAGATTTAAAAAAGCATATGTTTCGAGTAAAACTCCCAAAGATGCATTATTTCAGGCATTATTAGCCATTTTTCATGTGTGGTGTAGGAGTTATGTTTAAATAACTGTCATATTGAGTGTTACAGTATACAGTCATATTGAGTAAAACCTCATTTTTGTATTTACAAACCATAGAAAAACAACTGTATCTAGTAAAACTCACATGTATTCAATATCACAGGCATTTTTAGACATTTTGCACGTTTGGATTAGGAATTATGTTGGAATACATTTGTATTGCTTTTTTCGCAATACAAATGTCAAATTGAGTAAAAAATAAAAATTTGTTTTTGCAAACCTTACCAAATTATTTTTTTTCAGGAAAACTCTCAAAGATGCATTTCTACAGTTATTATTAGACATTATACATGTGTATTTTTGGAGTTATGTTTTAAAAACTGTAATTTTGAGTGTGACCAATATGAGGCCAGTAAAACCTAAGCTTTGTATTTGTGATTCTTTCCAAAATACCTGATTCAGGTAAAACTCACATACATTCAACATTAAGGCTTTTTAAGACAAATTTCATGTTTGGTTTTGGAGTTATTATTATAAACCTTTCACATTTAGTATGACAATCCTCCGGAGGCAGCAGACAGGTACCGTCAGGCTAAACATATTTGAAGCCTGGTATATAAAGGTTTATGCTTTTACTAACAATTTAACATTTTTCTCTGTAATATGGCACACGCTGGTGAGTGCAAGACATACTTGATCAACAGCCAACAGCCACACAGGTCACACTGACGGTGGCCGTACAAACACATTTCACACTGTTACAAATATGCGCCACACTGTGAACCCTCATCAAACAAGAATGACAAACACATTTCGGGAGAACATCTTCACCGTAACACAAAATAAACACAAAAGAACAAATACCCAGAATGCCATGCAGCGCTACTCTTCCGGGCTACACCCCCGCAACCACCAAACCCCGCCCGCCTCAACTGACGCAAGGAGGGGGACCGTGATGTGGGGTGGTGGCAGGGGTGTAGCCCGGAAGAGTAGCGCTGCATGGAATTCTGGGTATTTGTTCTTTTGTGTTTATTTTGTGTTACGGTAAAGATGTTCTCCCGAAATGTGTTCGTCATTCTTGTTTGATGTGGTTTCACAATATTGGCTCATATTTGTAACAGTGTTAATTTTTTTTTGTACAGCTCCCGTCAGTGTGATTTGTAATGCTGTTAATCAAGTACGTCTTGTAGTCAACATTGTACAACCAACAAATCCTCGCATAACATGCGTGCGGCCCCCTCGGCATGCTGTTGGTTTGCTGAATGAGCGAACACGACAAAAGGTTGTCAAGGAAGTTGAAGGCAGTGCTGTCACAGAACCACATTAAAATGTTTGTCCGGTCGATATAGGGACAATCCATTGCGAGGGTCACAGGAAGCCTCTCGTTAAAATTGGGAGTATGTTGCTAGGTCTGGATGGTCATTCAAAGAAGCTGAATCCACTTTTCATGTAGTTTCAGCATCCAGTGGCCCCCTATTTTAACAATTCAGAAAGAGTGTAAAATAATGGTATTTTTCTGTGGAAATACCAGCATTGTCACTTTATTAAAGTTGGTTGATCATATTAATTTGGAAAAACTCTGTAGAATAAAAGTATTTTTCTGCAAAACTGTTTGCATCAATACTTTATTAAAGGTTGTTGACCTTAATAATATTGTAAAAATCTGTAAAATTAAGATATTTTTCCGCAAAACGTTTCATGAAAATTTCTGTAAATATAATGTTTTTGATTATTATTTGGTTTGCAATGTTTTACTTAAATTTTATAGTTTTCGTTTGGCAGCCGTATCTGCCAGTAGATGACAGTTTGTTTTACAGAATTTTTTTTTTGTGTGTATAGACATTTATCTTTGTCAGTTTTACTAGAAAAAATATATTTTTTAAGGTTCTCAAACACACAAGGTACACTGTAAAAAAAAAAATCTGTAAAAAAACTAATCTACTGGTAGCTACGGCTGCCAAATGAAAACCATAAAATTAAAGTAAAACACTGTAGACCAAATAATGATCTAAAACATTATATTTACAGAAATTTTCATTAAACGTTTTGTGGAAAAATATCAACATTTTTCAGATTTTTACTAAATTGTTAAGATCAACCACCTTTAATAAAGTGACAATGCAAACAGTTCTGCAGAAAAATACCTTTTTTCTACAGAGTTTTTCCAATTAATTACGATCAACCAACTTTAATGGAGTGACAATGCTGGCGGTTCCACAGAAAAACATGATTATTTTACAGATTTTTTCTGAATTATTAAGATCAAGAGTCTCAAACTCAGTTTACCGGGGGGCTATAGTGTGTAGAAACTACGTGAAAAGTGAATTCACCTTCCTTTAATGGCAATACTGACATGGCAACATACTTGCCAATCTTTACAGGAGACTCCCTGTGACCGTAGTGAAGGGCTATCCGATATCGACTGGACAAGTATCTTTAAGGCCTGCTGTGACAGTACTGCAAGTGGTGTTTTGTTATTAGACTTTTGTGCTCGTCATAGGTTGTCCATAACATACTTGATCAACAGCTATATAGCTCACACTGACGGTGGCTGTCCAAAAAATGTTAACATTGTTACAAATATGCACCACATATTGTGAACCCACATCAAACAAGAATGACAAACACATTTTGGGAGAACATCTTCACCGTAACACAAAATAAACACAAAAGAACAAATACCCAGAATTCCATGCAGTGCTACTCTTCCGGGCTACACCCCCGCCACCACCCCACATCACCGCCCCCCTCCATGTGTCGGTTGAGGTGGGCGGGGTTTGGTGGTTGCGGGGGTGTAGCCCGGGCGAGTAGCGCTGCATGGCATTCTGGGTATTTGTTATTTTGTGTTTATTTTGTGTTACGGTGAAGATGTTCTCGCGAAATGTGTTTGTCATTCTTGTTTGATGTGGGTTCACAGTGTGGCGCATATTTGTAACAGTGTAAAATTTGTTTGTATGGCCACCGTCAGTGTGACTTGTATGGCTGTTGGAGCCAGATGAGGTGGTTCGGGCATCTGGTCAGGATGCCACCCACACCCCACCCTAGGGAGGCGATTAGGGCATGTCCAACCGGTAGGAGGCCACGGGGAAGATCCAGGACACGCTGGGAAGACTTTGTCTCCCGGCTGGCCTGGCAACGCTTCGGGATTCCCTGGGTAGGAGCTAGACGAAGTGGCTTGGGAGTGGGAAGGCTGGGCTTTCCTGCTTAGGCTGCTGCCCCCGCGACCCCACTTCTGATAAGCGGAAGAAGATGGAGGCAATTGTGATCTTCCGGCTCTTAGATCCCAAACGCTTAAAGTCCCTGTGACACTTTTTAGTCTTTGTTACAATCAGCCGCTCTCTTTCTTCTTTCTAATGCATCAAAAAAATGTGTACTCATACCCGGAAGTAGCTTCCTTATATCCGTCCACAGACCAAACGAGACACTTCAAAATAAAAGTATGCCCACATACTGTTTAAAAGGGTGCTGCTCGTTTTTCGTATGTGGGTAACAACATTGAACTATCTATAAATGGTTGATTTTTAGAGGCTAGTAAGATAAAGTGTTGTACCTGACAAGTTTGGGCTACCTTGCTTCTGCAGCCTTCATAGGAAGTGTCACATGATGTTAGCGTGACGTTGTCTGTGACGTGTTGTATGGATTGTTTTGATTGATACTTTTATTAATAGATTGCCAAGTACAGTACATATTCCGTACAATTGACCACTAAATGGTAACACCCCAATAAGTTTTTCAACTTGTTTAAGTCGGGGTCCACGCTAATCAATTCATGGTAAAAAAAAGTGATTCCCTTGACCGAGCATCAAACCCGGATCGCGACGGTGAGCGCATTGAATCCTAACCACTAGACTGTACCATCAAGTACAGCCAGGAACAACACTTTACGTTACTAACCAATATAAATAAACCATTTACAGTATATATACACGTCAGTAGGCTAAATGAACCTCTTCAACATAACATTTAACTATGTATATATATTTCCCAATGGTTCAACCGCCACCTGCCCGAATCTATTTAAAATATATTTTTTCGTCAAGTCACCCGCCCAACCTGCTGTTTATCCGCGGACTCCACGGTTGTGACCGTAAACCGCGCATCTCTACTAGATACAGTTGTTTTTTTATTGTTTGCAAATACAAAAATTTGGTTTTACTCAATATGACTGTATACAATATGACAGTTATTTTTACATAACTCCTACACCACACATGAAAAATGGCTAATAATGCCTGAAAAAATGCATCTTTGGGAGTTTTACTCGAAACATATGCTTTTTTAAATCTTGCAAATGCAAAAAGTAGTTTTTTAATCAATATGACAATAATGTTCTTAGAATCTTGAGATAATGTGACAAAAGCAATAAAAATGTTTTCAAACATCCCTTCTAAAGAACAAATGCAAAATGACTAATAATGCCTAGAGATATGTATCTTTGTTCGCGGTACTAGAAAAATTTTATTTTGTAAAAAGTATGTTTTTACTCAATTCGACAAGAATGTACATACAAGTCTGAGATATTGCAAGAAAAAAGCAATACAAATGTATTCCAGCATAATTCCTAATCCAAACGTGCAAAATGTGTAAAAATGCCTGTGATATTGAATCCATTTGAGTTTTACTAGACACAGTTGTTTTTTTTATGGTTCGCAAATACAAACATTTGGTTTTACTCAATACACGGGCAAAATGTCTAATAATGCCTGAAGAAATGTATCATTTTGAGTTTTACTGGAAAAAAAAACATATAGTAAGATGTGCAAAAACAAAAAGTAATTTTTTACCCAATTTCACAGTAATGTACTGAGAATCCTGAGCTAATGCGAAAAAAGCAATGAAATGTCCTCCAACATAATTCCTAATCCAAACGTGCAAAATGTCTAAAAATGCCTGCGATATTGAATCCATGTGAGTTTTACTAGATGCAGTTGTTTTTTTATGGTTTGCAAATACAAAAATTTGGTTTTACTCAATATGACTGTATACTGTAACACTCAATATGACAGTTATTTAAACATAATTCCTACACCACACATGAACAATGGCTAATAATGCCTGAAAGAATGCATCTTTGGGACTTTTGCTGGAAACATATGCTTTTGTAAATCTTGCAAATGCAAAAACTAGTTTTTTACTCAATATGACAATCATTTTTTTAGAATCCTGAGATAATGCTAAAAAAGCAATACAAATGTATTCAAACATAACTTCTAAACAACACATGCAAATTGGCTAATAATGCCTACACTGTAAAAAAAATCATATTTTTATGGTTAATTTACTCTAAATTTCTACTGTAATTTTTCTTTTTTTTTCAAATAGGTTATAAAACTGAAGAATTGAAGACATTATCTGTAAATAAACAAACTGTCTGTTATTTTAAGTAATATGCCAGTATTGACAAACTATTACTATTTTTTATTACAGAAAAATACCAAATCAATAATACATATCATTTTCTGTTTTCTCAAATTACTTTGCAAATACAAAATTTAGCATAATTTTTTTTAAATTTT
The DNA here is from genome assembly GCF_033978795.1 of Nerophis ophidion. Lineage (NCBI taxonomy): Eukaryota > Metazoa > Chordata > Actinopteri > Syngnathiformes > Syngnathidae > Nerophis > Nerophis ophidion. The sequence goes on from NW_026907008.1 coordinate 308,754, forward strand.
GCAAATGCAAAAAGTTGTTTTTTACTCAACATGACTACAATGCTGTTAGATTCCTGAGATAATGCAAAAAAAGCAATAAAAATGTATTCAACAAAACTCCTAATCCAAACGTGCAAAATGTCCTAAAATGCCTGTGATATTGAATTAATGTTAGTTTTACTAGATACAGTTGTTTTTCTATGGTTTGCAAATACAAAATTTAGGTTTTACTCAATGTGACTGTATACTGTAACACTCAATATGACAGTTATTTAAACATAACTCCTACACCACACATGCAAAATGTCTAATCATGCCCGAAGAAATGCATCTTTGAGAGTTTTCCTGAAAAAAAACAAACATTTGGCAATATTTGCAAAAACAAAATATAATTTTTTACTCAATTTGACAGTAATGTACTTAAAATCCTGAGATAAAGCGAAAAAAACAATAAAAATGTATTCCAACATAATTCCTAATCCAAACGTGCAAAATGTCTAAAAAAGTCTCTGATATTGAATACATGTGAGTTTTACTAGATACAGTTGTTTTTCTATGGTTTGCAAATAGAAAAATGAGGGTTTAGTCAATATGACTGTATGCTGTAACACTCAATATAACAGTTATTTAAACATAAATCCCACACAACACATGAAAAATGGCTAATATTGTCTGAAATAATGCATATTTTGGAGTTTTACTGGAAGCATATGCTTTTTTAAATTTTGCAAATGCAAAAAGTAGTTTTTTACTCAATATGACTATAATATTCTTAGAATCCTGAGATAATGCGAAAAAAGCAATAAAAATGTATTCCAACATAACTCCTAATCCAAACGTGCAAAATGTCTAAAAATGCCTGTGATAAGGAATACATGTTAGTTTTACTAGATACAGTTGTTTTTGTATGGTTTGCAAATACAAAATGTAGGTTTTACTCAATATAACTGTATACTGTAACACTCAATATGACAGTTATTTAAACATAACTCCTACACCACACATGAAAAATGGCTAATAATGCCTGAAATAATGCATCTCTGGGAGTTTTAATCGAAACATATGCTTTTTTAAATCTTGTAAATGCAATAAGTAGTTTTTATTCAATATGACTATAATAGTCCTAGAATCCTGAGATAATGCGAAAAAAGCAATAAAATGTATTCAAACATAACTTTTAAACAACACATGCAAAATGGCTAATAATGCCAAGAGATATGTATTTTTGTTAGTTGTACTAGAAAAATGATCTTTTGTAAGGTTTGCAAGGACACAAGTTAGTTTTTTTATTCCATATAACAGTGTAACTGTCATACTAAATATGAAAGGTTTATAATCATAACTCCAAAACCAAACTTGAAATTTGTCTAAAAAAGCCTGTAATATATAATTTACGTGAGTTTTACCAGAATCGGGTATTTTGGAAAGAATCACAAATACAAACATTGGGTTTTACTGGCCTCATATTGGCCACACTCAAAATGACAGTTTTTGAAACAAAACTCCAAAAATATGCATGCAAAATGTCTAATAATAACTGAAGAAATTCATCTTTGAGAGTTTTCCTGAAAAGAAAAAAACATTTGGCAATATTTGCAAAAACAAAATATAATGTTTTACTCAATTTGACAGTAATGTACTTAGAATCCTGAGATAAAGAGAAAAAAACAATAAAAATGTATTCCAACATAATTCCTAATCCAAACGTGCAAAATGTCTAAAAAAGTCTCTGATATTGAATACATGTGAGTTTTACTAGATACAGTTGTTTTTCTATGGTTTGCAAATACAAAAATGAGGGTTTAGTCAATATGACTGTATACTGTAACACTCAATATAACAGTTATTTAAACATAAATCCCACACAACACATGAAAAATGGCTAATAATGCCTGAAATAATGCATATTTTGGAGTTTTACTGGAAGCATATGATTTTTTAAATTTTGCAAATGCAAAAAGTAGTTTTTTACTCAATATGACTATAATATTCTTAGAATCCTGAGATAATGCGAAAAAAGCAATAAAAATGTATTCCAACATAACTCCTAATCCAAACGTGCAAAATGTCTAAAAATGCCTGTGATATTGAATAATTGTTAGTTTTACTAAATACAGTTGTTTTTTTATGGTTTGCAAATACAAAATTTAGGTTTTACTCAATATGACTGTATACTGTAACACTCAATATGACAGTTATTTAAACATAAGTCTTACACCACACATGGAAAATAGCTAATAATGCCTGAAATAATGCATATTTGGGGGTTTCACTCGAAGCATATGCTTTTTTAAATCTTGCAAATGCAAAAAGTAGTTTTTTTCTCAATATGACTATAATGTTCTTAGAATCCTGAGATAATGCGAAAAAAGCAATAAAAATGTATTCCAACATAACTCCTAATCCAAACGTGCACAATGTCTAAAAATGCCTGTGATAAGGAATACATGTTAGTTTTACTAGATACAGTTGTTTTGTATGGTTTGCAAATACAAAATGTAGGTTTTACTCAATATGACTGTATACTGTAACACTCAATATGACAGTTATTTAAACATAACTCCTACACCACACATGAAAAATGGCTAATAATGCCTGAAATAATGCATCTTTGGGAGTTTTACTCGAAACATATGCTTTTTTAAATCTTGCAAATGCAAAAAGTAGTTTTTATTCAATATGACTATAATAGTCTTAGAATCCTGAGATAATGCGAAAAAAGCAATAAAATGTATTCAAACATAACTTTTAAACAACACATGCAAAATGGCTAATAATGCCTAGAGATATGTATTTTTGTTAGTTGTACTAGAAAAATGATCTTTTGTAAGGTTTGCAAAGACACAAGTTAGTTTTTTTATTCCATATAACAGTGTAACTGTCATACTAAATATGAAAGGTTTATAATCATAACTCCAAAACCAAACTTGAAATTTGTCTAAAAAAGCCTGTAATATATAATTTACGTGAGTTTTACCAGAATCGGGTATTTTGGAAAGAATCACAAATACAAACATTGGGTTTCACTGGCCTCATATTGGTCACACTCAAAATGACAGTTTTTGAAACAAAACTCCAAAATATGCATGCAAAATGTCTAATAATGCCTGAAGAAATGCATCTTTGAGAGTTTTCCTGAAAAAAAAAAAACATTTGGCAATATTTGCAAAAACAAAATATAATTTTTTACTCAATTTGACAGTAATGTACTTAGAATCCTGAGATAAAGCGAAAAAAACAATAAAAATGTATTCCAACATAATTCCTAATCCAAACGTGCAAAATGTCTAAAAAAGTCTCTGATATTGAATACATGTGAGTTTTACTGGATACAGTTGTTTTTCTATGGTTTGCAAATACAAAAATGAGGGTTTAGTCAATATGACTGTATACTGTAACACTCAATATAACAGTTATTTAAACATAAATCCCACACAACACATGAAAAATGGCTAATAATGCCTGAAATAATGCATATTTTGGAGTTTTACTGGAAGCATATGCTTTTTTAAATTTTGCAAATGCAAAAAGTAGTTTTTTACTCAATATGACTATAATATTCTTAGAATCCTGAGATAATGCGAAAAAAGCAATAAAAATGTATTCCAACATAACTCCTAATCCAAACGTGCAAAATGTCTAAAAATGCCTGTTATATTGAATAATTGTTAGTTTTACTAAATACAGTTGTTTTTTAATGGTTTGCAAATACAAAATTTAGGTTTTACTCAATATGACTGTATACTGTAACACTCAATATGACAGTTATTTAAACATAAGTCTTACACCACACATGGAAAATAGCTAATAATGCCTGAAATAATGCATCTTGGGGGTTTAACTCGAAGCATATGCTTTTTTAAATCTTGCAAATGCAAAAAGTAGTTTTTTTTCTCAATATGACTATAATGTTCTTAGAATCCTGAGATAATGCGAAAAAAGCAATAAAAATGTATTCCAACATAACTCCTAATCCAAACGTGCAAAATGTCTAAAAATGTCTGTGATAAGGAATACATGTTAGTTTCACTAGATACAGTTGTTTTTCTATGGTTTGCAAATACAAAATGTAGGTTTTAATCAATATGACTGTATACTGTAACACTCAATATAACAGTTATTTAAACATAAATCCCACACAACACATAAAAAATGGCTAATAATGCCTGAAATAATGCATATTTTGGAGTTTTACTGGAAGCATATGCTTTTTTAAATTTTGCAAATGCAAAAAGTAGTTTTTTACTCAATATGACTATAATATTCTTAGAATCCTGAGATAATGCGAAAAAAGCAATAAAAATGTATTCCAACATAACTCCTAATTTAAACGTGCAAAATGTCTAAAAATGCCTGTGATAAGGAATACATGTTAGTATTACTAGATACAGTTGTTTTTCTATGGTTTGCAAATACAAAATGTAGGTTTTACTCAATATGACTGTATACTGTAACACTCAATATGACAGTTATTTAAACATAACTCCTACACCACACATGAAAAATGGCTAATAATGCCTGAAATAATGCATCTTTGGGAGTTTTACTCGAAACATATGCTTTTTTAAATCTTGCAAATGCAAAAAGTAGTTTTTATTCAATATGACTATAATAGTCTTAGAATCCTGAGATAATGCGAAAAAAGCAATAAAATGTATTCAAACATAACTTTTAAACAACACATGCCAAATGGCTAATAATGCCTAGAGATATGTATTTTTGTTAGTTGTACTAGAAAAATGATCTTTTGTAAGGTTTGCAAAGACACAAGTTAGTTTTTTTATTCCATATAACAGTGTAACTGTCATACTAAATACGAAAGGTTTATAATCATAACTCCAAAACCAAACTTGAAATTTGTCTAAAAAAGCCTGTAATATATAATTTACGTGAGTTTTACCAGAATCGGGTATTTTGGAAAGAATCACAAATACAAACATTGGGTTTTACTGGCCACATATTGGTCACACTCAAAATGACAGTTTTTGAAACAAAACTCCAAAAACATGCATGCAAAATGTCTAATAATGCCTGAAGAAATGCATCTTTGAGAGTTTTCCTGAAAAAAAAAAAACATTTGGCAATATTTGCAAAAACAAAATATAATTTTTTACTCAATTTGACAGTAATGTACTTAGAATCCTGAGATAAAGCGAAAAAAACAATAAAAATGTATTCCAACATAATTCCTAATCCAAACGTGCAAAATGTCTAAAAAAGTCTCTGATATTGAATACATGTGAGTTTTACTAGATACAGTTGTTTTTCTATGGTTTGCAAATACAAAAATGAGGGTTTAGTCAATATGACTGTATACTGTAACACTCAATATAACAGTTATTTAAACATAAATCCCACACAACACATGAAAAATGGCTAATAATGCCTGAAATAATGCATATTTTGGAGTTTTACTGGAAGCATATGCTTTTTTAAATTTTGCAAATGCAAAAAGTAGTTTTTTACTCAATATGACTATAATATTCTTAGAATCCTGAGATAATGCGAAAAAAGCAATAAAAATGTATTCCAACATAACTCCTAATCCAAACGTGCAAAATGTCTAAAAATGCCTGTGATATTGAATAATTGTTAGTTTTACTAAATACAGTTGTTTTTTAATGGTTTGCAAATACAAAATTTAGGTTTTACTCAATATGAATGTAAACTGTAACACTCAATATGACAGTTATTTAAACATAAGTCTTACACCACACATGGAAAATAGCTAATAATGCCTGAAATAATGCATCTTGGGGGTTTCACTCGAAGCATATGCTTTTTTAAATCTTGCAAATGCAAAAAGTAGTTTTTTTCTCAATATGACTATAATGTTCTTAGAATCCTGAGATAATGCGAAAAAAGCAATAAAAATGTATTCCAACATAACTCCTAATCCAAACGTGCAAAATGTCTAAAAATGCCCGTGATAAGGAATACATGTTAGTTTTACTAGATACAGTTGTTTTTCTATGGTTTGCAAATACAAAATGTAGGTTTTAATCAATATGACTGTATACTGTAACACTCAATATAACAGTTATTTAAACATAAATCCCACAAAACACATGAAAAATGGCTAATAATGCCTGAAATAATGCATATTTTGGAGTTTTACTGGAAGCATATGCTTTTTTAAATTTTGCAAATGCAAAAAGTAGTTTTTATTCAATATGACTATAATATTCTTAGAATCCTGAGATAATGCGAAAAAAGCAATACAATGTATTCAAACATAACTTTTAAAGAACACATGCAAAATGGCTAATAATGCCTAGAGATATGTATTTTTGTTAGTTGTACTAGAAAAATGATCTTTTGTAAGGTTTGCAAAGACACAAGTTAGTTTTTTTATTCAATATAACAGTTCAACTGTCATACTAAATATGAGAGGTTTATAATCATAACTCCAAAACTAAACGTGAAATTTGTCTAAAAAAGCCTGTAATATTGAATTTATGTGAGTTTTACCAGAATCGGGTATTTTGGAAAGAATCACAAATACAAACATTGGGTTTTACTGGCCTCATATTGGTCACACTCAAAATGACAGTTTTTGAAACAAAACTCCAAAAATATGCATGCAAAATGTCTAATAATGCCTGAAGAAATGCATCTTTGAGAGTTTTCCTGAAAAAAAAAAACATTTGGCAATATTTGCAAAAACAAAATATAATTTTTTACTCAATTTGACAGTAATGTACTTAGAATCCTGAGATAAAGCGAAAAAAACAATAAAAATGTATTCCAACATAATTCCTAATCCAAACGTGCAAAATGTCTAAAAAAGTCTCTGATATTGAATACATGTGAGTTTCACTAGATACAGTTGTTTTTCTATGGTTTGCAAATAGAAAAATGAGGGTTTAGTCAATATTTCATAATGTTTGTATTTGTGATTCTTTCCAAAATACCCAATTCTTGTAAAACTCACGTAAATTATATATTACAGGCTTTTTTAGACAAATTTCAAGTTTGGTTTTGGAGTTATGATTATAAACCTTTCATATTTAGTATGACAGTTACACTGTTATATGGAATAAAAAAACTAACTTGTGTCTTTGCAAACCTTACAAAAGATAATTTTTCTAGTACAACTAACAAAAATACATATCTCTAGGCATTAGCCATTTTGCATGTGTTGTTTAAAAGTTATGTTTGAATACATTTTATTGCTTTTTTCGCATTATCTCAGGATTCTAAGACTATTATAGTCATATTGAATAAAAACTACTTTTTGCATTTGCAAGATTTAAAAAAGCATATGTTTCGAGTAAAACTCCCAAAGATGCATTATTTCAGGCATTATTAGCCATTTTTCATGTGTGGTGTAGGAGTTATGTTTAAATAACTATCATATTGAGTGTTACAGTATACAGTCATATTGAGTAAAACCTACATTTTGTATTTGCATACCATAGAAAAACAACTGTATCTAGTAAAACTAACATGTAATCCTTATCACAGAAATTTTTAGACATTTTGCACGTTTGGATTAGGAGTTATGTTGGAATACATTTTAATTACTTTTTTCGCATTATCTCAGGATTCTAAGAACATTATAGTCATATTGAGAAAAAAACTACTTTTTGCATTTGCAAGATTTAAAAAAGCATATGCTTCGAGTGAAACCCCCAAAGATGCATTATTTCAGGCATTATTAGCCATTTTCCATGTGTGGTGTAGGACTTATGTTTAAATAACTGTCATATTGAGTGTTACAGTATACAGTCATATTGAGTAAAACCTAAATTTTGTATTTGCAAACCATAAAAAAACAACTGTATTTAGTAAAACTAACAATTATTCAATATCACAGGAATTTTTAGACATTTTGCACGTTTGGATTAGGAATTATGATGGAATACATTTACATTTTTTGTTTTCGCTTTATCTCAGGATTCTAAGTACATTACTGTCAAATTGGTAAAAAACTACTTTTTGCATTTGCAATATTTAAATAAGCATATGTTTCGAGTAAAACTCCCAAAGATGCATTATTTCAAGCATTATTAGCCATTTTGCATGTGTAGTGTAGGAGTAATGTTTAAATAACTGTCATATTTAGTGTTACAGTATACAGTCATATTGAGTAAAACCTAAATTTTGTATTTGCAAACCATAAAAAAACATCTGTAACTAGTAAAACTAACAATTATTCAATATCACAGGCATTTCTAGACATTTTGCACTATTGGATTAGGAATTATGTTGGAATACATTTTTTTTTTGCTTTTTTCGCATTATCTCAGGATTCTAAGAACATTATAATCATGTTGAGTAAAAAACTACTTTTTGCATTTGCAAAATTTAAAAAAGCATTTGCTTCCAGTAAAACTCCCAAAGATGCATTATTTCAGGCACTATTAGCCATTTTTCATGTGTTGTGTAGGATTTATGTTTAAATAACTGATATATTGAGTGTTACAGTATACAGTCATATTGACTAAAACCTCATTTTTGTATTTGCAAACCATAGAAAAACAACTGTATCTAGTAAAACTCACATGTATTCAATATCATAGGCATTTTTAGACATTTTGCACGTTTGGATTAGGAATTATGTTGGAATACATTTTTATTGTTTTTTTTCGCTTTATCTCAGGATTCTAAGAACATTGTCAAATTGAGTAAAAAATTATATTTTGTTTTTTCAGGAAAACTCTCAAAGATGCATTATTTCAGGCATTATTAGACATTGTGCATGCATATTTTGGGAGTTTTGTTTCAAAAACCGTCATTTTGAGTGTGACCAATATGAGGCCCGTACAATTGACCACTAAATGGTAACACCCCAATAAGTTTTTCAACTTGTTTAAGTCGGGGTCCACGCTAATCAATTCATGGTTAAAAAAAAGTGATTTCCTTCACCGAGCATCAAACCCGGATCGCAACGGTGAGCGCATTGAATCCTAACCACTAGACTGTACCATCAAGTACAGCCAGGAACAACACTTTACGTTACTAACCAATATAAATAAACCATTTATATATACACGTCAGTAGGCTAAATGAAACTCTTCAACATAACATTTCAATATGTATATATATTTCCCAATGGTTCAACCGCCACCTGCCCGAATCTATTTAAAATCTATTTTTTCGTCAATTCACCCGCCCGACCTGCTGTTTATCCGCGGACTCCACGGTTGTGACCGTAAACCGCGCATCTCTTCTAGATACAGTTGTTTTTTTATTGTTTGCAAAGACAAAGATTTGGTTTTACTCAATATGACTGTATACAATATGACAGTTATTTTTACATAACTCTTACACCACACATGAAAAATGGCTAATAATGCCTGAACAAATGCACCTTTGGGAGTTTTACTCGAAACATATGCTTTTTTAAATCTTGCAAATGCAAAAAGTAGTTTTTTACTCAATATGACGATAATGTTCTTAGAATCTTGAGATAATGTGACAAAAGCAATAAAAATGTTTTCAAACATCCCTTCTAAACAACAAATGCAAAATGACTAATAATGCCTGGAGATATGTATCTTTGTTAGCGGTACTAGAAAAATAACATTTTGTAAAAAGTATGTTTTTACTCAATTTGACAAGAATGTTCATACAATTCTGATATATTGCAAAAAAAAAGCAATACAAATGTATTCCATCATAATTCCTAATCCAAACGTGCAAAATGTGATGTAGGAACTATGTTTAAATAACTGTCACATTGAGTGTTACAGTATACTGTCATATTGACTAAAATCTCATTTTTGTATTTGCAAACCATAGAAAAACAACTGCATCTAGTAAAACTCGCACGTATTCAATATCATAGGCATTTTTAGACATTTTGCACGTTTGGATTAGGAATTATGTTTGAATACATTTTTATTGTTTTTTTCCTGCTTTATCTCAGGATTCTAAGTATATTACTGTCAAATTGAGTAAAAAAAATGCATTTTGTTTTTGCAAACCTTGCCAAATGTTTTTTTCTTCAGGAAAACTCTCAAAGATGAATTTCTTCAGGCATTATTAGTGACCAATATGAGGCCAGTAAAACCCAATGTTTGTATTTGTGATTCTTTCCAAAATACCAGTTTCTGGTAAAACTCACATAAATTCAATATTACAGGCTTTTTTAGACAAATTTCAAGTTTGGTTTTGGGGTTATGATTATAAACCTTTCTTATTGAATATGACAGTTACACTGTTATATTGCATAAAAAAACAACTTTTGTCTTTGCTAACCTTACAAAAGATCATTTTTCTAGTACAACTAACACAATTACACATCTCTACGCATTATTAGCCATTTTTCATGTGTTGTTTAGAAGTTATGTTTGAATACATTTTATTGCTTTTTTTTGCATTATCTCAGGATTCTAAGTACATTACTGTCAAATTGAGTAAAAAATTATATTTTGTTATTGCAAACCTTGCCAAATGTTTTTTTTCCAGGAAAACTCTCAAAGATGCATTTCTTCAGGCATTATTAGACATTTTCCATGTGTGTTGTAGGAGTTATGTTTAAATAACTGTCATATTGAGTGTTACAGTATACAGTCACATTGAGTAAAATCTAAATTTTTTATTTGCAAACCATAGAAAAACAACTGTATCTAGTAAAACTCACACGTATTCAATATCAAAGGCATTTTTAGACATTTTGCACGTTTGGATTAGGAATTATTATTTTATTGCTTTTTTCACATTATCTTAGGAATCTAAGAACTTTATAGTCATGTTGAGTAAAAAACTACTTTTTGCATTTTCAAAATTTAAAAAAGCTTATGCTTTGAGTAAAACTCCCAAAGATGCATTATTTCAGGCATTATTAGACATTTTTCATGTGTGGTGTAGGAGTTATGTTTAAACAACTGTCATATTGAGTGTTACATTATACAGTCATATTGAGTAAAACCTCATTTTTGTATTTGCAAACCATAAAAAAAACCTATATTTAGTAAAACTCACATTTATTCAATATCACAGGCATTTTTAAACATTTTTAAGTTTGAATTAGGAATTATGTTGGAATACCTTTTAATTGCTTTTTTTGCATTATCTCAGGATTCTAAGTACATTACTGTCAAATTAGTAGAAAAATACTTTTTGTTTTCGCCAACCTTACCAAATGTTTTTTTTTCCAGAAAATTCTCAAAGATACATTTCTTCAGGCATTTTTAGACATGTTGCATTTCTACTTTTGGAGTTATGTTTCAAAAACTGTCATTTTGAGTGTGACCAATATGAGGCCAGAAAAACCTAATTTTTGTATTTGTCAACCTCTCCAAAATACCTGATTCTGTTAAAACTCACATAAATTCAATATTATAGGCTTTTTAGACAAATTTCAAGTTTGGTTTTGGAGTTATGATTATAAACCTTTCATATTTAGTATGACTGTTACACAGTTATATTGAATAAAAAAACTAACTTGTGTCTTTGCAAACCTTACAAAAGATCATTTTTCTAGTACAACTAACAAAAATACATATCTCTAGGCATTATTAGCCATTTTGCATGTGTTTTTTAGAAGTTATGTTTGAATACATTTTTTTTAACTTTTTTTGCATTATGTCAGGATTGTAAGCCTTTGTAGTCATATTGAGTAAAAAACGACTTTTTGCATTTGCAATATTTAAAAAAGCATATGTTTCGAGTAAAACTCCCAAAGATGCATTATTTCAGGCATTATTAGCCGTTTTTCATGTGTGGTGTTAGAGTTATGTTTAAATAACTGTCATATTGAGTGTTACAGTATACAGTCATATTGAGTAAAACCTCTTTTTTTTTTTTTTGCAAACTATAAAAAAAAAACTATGTCTAGTAAAACTCACATGTATTCAATATCACAGGCATTTTTAGACATTTTGCACGTTTGGATTAGGAGTTATGTTGGAATACATTTGTATTGCTTTTTTCGCATTATCTCAGGATTCCAAGTACATTACTGTCAAATTAGTAGAAAAATACTTTTTGTTTTCGCCAACCTTACCAAATGTTTTTTTTTTCCAGAAAAACTCTCAAAGATACATTTCTTCAGCCATTATTAGACATGTTGCATTTCTACTTTTGGAGTTATGTTTCAAAAACTGTAATTTTGAGTGTGACCAATATGAGGCCAGGAAAACACAATTTTTGTATTTGTGAACCTCTCCAAAATACCTGATTCCGTTAAAACTCACATGAATTCAATATTACAGGATTTTTTAGACAAATTTCAATTTTGGTTTTGGAGTTATGATTATAAACCTTTCATAATTAATATGACAGTTACACTGTTATATTGAATAAAAAAAACTAACTTGTGTCTTTGCAAACCTTACAAAAGATTATTTTTCTAGTACAACTTACAAAAATACACATCTCTAGAAATTATCTGCCATTTTGCATGTGGTTTTTAGAAGTTATGTTTGAATACAATTTTATTACTTTTTTTGCATTATATCAGGATTGTAAGACTTTGTAGTCATATTGAGTAAAAAACTACTTTTGGCCTTTGCAATATTTAAAAAAGGATATGTATCGAGTAAAACTCCCAAAGATGCATTATTTCAGGCATTATTAGCAATGTTTCATGTGTTGTGTAGGATTTATGTTTAAATAACTGTTATATTGAGTGTTAAAGTATACAGTCATATTGAGTAAAACCTCATTTTTGTTTTTGCAAACTATAAAAAAAAACAACTGTGTCTAGTTAATCTAACATTTATTCAATATTACAGGCATTTTTAGATTTTTTGCACGTTTGGATTAGGAGTTATGTTGGAATACATTTTTTGTTTGTTTTTTTCTTATTATCTCAGGATTCTAAGAACATTATAGACATATTGAGTAAAAACTACTTTTTGCATTTGCAAGATTTAAAAAAAGCATATGCTTCGAGTAAAACTCCCAAAGATGCATTATTTAAGGCATTATTAGCCATTTTTCATGTATTGTGTAGGAGTTATGTTTAAATAACTGTCATATTGAGTGTTACAGTATACAGTCATATTGAGTAAAACCTAGTTTTTGTATTTGTGATTCTTTCCAAAATACCCGATTCCGTTAAAACTCACATAAATTCAATATTACAGGCTTTTTTAGACAAATTTCAAGTTTGGTTTTGGAGTTATGATTATAAACCTTTCATATTTAGTATGATAGTTACACTGTTATATTGAATAAAAAAACTAACTTGTGTCTTTGCTAACCTTACAAAAATCAAATTTCTAGTACAACTAACAAAAATACACATCTCTAGGCATTATCAGCCGTTTTTCATGCGTCGTTTGGAATTTATTTTTGAATACATTTTTATTGCTTTTTTTGCATTATCTCAGGATTCTAAGTATAATACTGTCAAAGTAAAAAATTATATTTTGTTTTTGCAAACCTTGCCAAATGTTTTTTTTTTCAGGAAAACTCTCAAAGATGCATTTCTTCAGGCATTATTATTCATTTTGCATGTGTGTTTTTGGAGTTATGTTTAAATAACTGTCATATTGAGTGTTACAGTATACATTCACATTGAGTAAAATCTAAATTTTGTATTTGCAAACTATAGAAAAACAACTGTAGCTAGTAAAACTCACACGTATTCAATATCATAGGCATTTTTAGACATGATGATGAGGTGGCGACTTGTCCAGGGTGTACCCTGCCTTCCGCCCGATTGTAGCTGAGATAGGCGCCAGCGCCCCCCGCGACCCCGAAAGGGAATAAGCGGTAGAAAATGGATGGATGGATGGATTTTTAGACATTTTGCACGTTTGGATTAGGAGTTATGTTTTTATTGCTTTTTTCGAAATTATCTCAGGAATCTAAGAACATTATATTCATGTTGAGTAAAAAACTACTTTTTGCATTTGCAAAATTTAAAAAAGCTTATGCTTCGAGTAAAACTCCAAAAGATGCATTATTTCAGGCATTATTAGCCATTTTTCATGTGTGATGTAGGAACTATGTTTAAATAACTGTCATATTGAGTGTTACAGTATACTGTCATATTGACTAAAATCTCATTTTTGTATTTGAAAACCATAGAAAAACAACTGCATCTAGTAAAACTCGCACGTATTCAATATCATAGGCATTTTTAGACATTTTGCACGTTTGGATTAGGAATTATGTTTGAATACATTTTTATTGTTTTTTTTCCTGCTTTATCTCAGGATTCTAAGTACATTACTGTCAAATTGAGTAAAAAAAATGCATTTTGTTTTTGCAAACCTTGCCAAATGTTTTTTTCTTCAGGAAAACTCTCAAAGATGCATTTCTTCAGGCATTATTAGACATTTTGCATGTGTGGTGTAGGAGTTATGTTTAAATAACTGTCAAATTGAGTGTTACATTATACAGTCATATTGAGTAAAACCTCATTTTTGTATTTGCAAACCATAAAAAAAAAACTGTATCTAGTAAAACTCACATTTATTCAATATCTCAGGCATTTTTAGACATTTTGACCGTTTGAATTAGGAATTATGTTGGAATACCTTTTAATTGCTTTTTTCGCAGTATCTCAGGATTCTAAATACATTACTCTCAAATTAGTAGAAAAATGCTTTTTGTTTTCGCCAACCTTACCAAATGTTTTTTTTTCCAGAAAAACTCTCAAAGATACATTTCTTCAAGCATTTTTAGACACGTTGCATTTCTACTTTTGGAGTTATGTTTCAAAAACTGTCATTTTGAGTGTGACCAATATGAGGCCAGGAAAACCAAATTTTTGTATTTGTGAACCTCCCCAAAATACCGGATTCTGTTAAAACTCACATAAATTCAATATTATGGGCTTTTTAGACACATTTCAAGTTTGGTTTTGGAGTTATGATTATAAACCTTTTATATATAGTATGACTGTTACACTGTTCAATTGAATCAAAAAACTAACTCGTGTCTTTGCAAACCTTACAAAAAAAAATTTTTCTAGTACAACTAACAAAAATACATATCTCTAGGCATTATCAGCCATTTTGCATGTGCTTTTTAGAAGTTATGTTTGAATACATTTTTTTTACTTATGTCAGGATTGTAAGCCTTTGTAGTCATATTGAGTAAAAAACTACTTTTTGCATTTGCAAAATTTAAAAAAGCTAATGCTTAGAGTAAAACTCCAAAAGATGCATTATTTCAGGCATTATTAGCCATTTTTCATGTGTGGTGTAGGAACTAAATAACTGTCATATTGAGTGTTACAGTATACAGTCATATTGAGAATAACCTCATTTTTGTATTTGCAAACAATAGAAAAACAACTGCATCTAGTAAAACTCACACGTATTCAATATCATAGGCATTTTAGAGATTTTGCACGTTTGGATTAGGAATTATGTTTGAATATATTTTAATTGTTTTTTTCATCAATGGTGTAGGAGTTATGTTTAAATAACTGTCATATTGAGTGTTACAGTATACAGTCAAATTGAGTAAAACCTAAATTTTGTATTTGCAAACCTTAGAAAAACAACTGTATCTAGTAAAACTCACACGTATTCAATATCATAGGCATTTTTAGATATTTTGCACGTTTGGATTAGGAGTTATATTTTTATTGCTTTTTTCGCATTATCTCAGGAATCTAAGAACATTATAATCATGTTGAGTAAAAAACTACTTTTCGCATTTGCAAAATTTAAAAAAGCTTATGTTTCGAGTAAAACTCCAAAAGATGCATTATATCAGGCATTATTAGCCATTTTTCATGTGTGGTGTAGGAACTATGTTTAAATAATTGTCATATTGAGTGTTACAGTATACAGTCATATTGACTAAAACCTCATTTTTGTATTTGCAAACCATAGAAAAACAACTGCATCTAGTAAAACTCACACGTATTCAATATCATAGGCATTTTTAGACATTTTGCACGTTTGGATTAGGAATTATATTTGAATACATTTTTATTGTTTTTTTCGCTTTGTCTCCGGATTCTAAATACATTACTGTCAAATTGAGTAAAAATTTTTTATTTAGTTTTTGCAAACCTTGCCAAATGTTTTTTTTTTTTTCACGAAAACTCCCAAAGATGCATTATTTCAGGCATTATTAGCCATCTTTCATGTGTGGTGTAGGAGTTATGTTTAAATGACTGTCATATTGAGTGTTACATTATACAGTCATATTGAGTAAAACCTCATTTTTGTATTTGCAAACCATAAAAAAATACTGCATCTAGTAAAACATTTTGAACGTTTGAATTAGGAATTATGTTGGAATACCTTTTAATTGCTTTTGTCGCATTATCTCAGGATTCTAAGTACATTACTGTCAAATTAGTAGAAAAATAATTTTTGTTTTCGCCAACCTTACCAAATGTATTTTTTCCAGAAAAACTCTCAAAGATACATTTCTTCAGGCATTTTTAGACACGTTGCATTTCTACTTTTGGAGTTATGTTTCAAAAACTGTCATTTTGAATGTGACCAATATGAGGCCAGGAAAACCAAATTTTTGTATTTGTTAACCTCTCCAAAATACCTGATTCTGTTAAAACTCACATAAATTCAATATTATAGGCTTTTTAAACACATTTCAAGTTTGGTTTTGGAGTTATGATTATAAACCTTTCATATTTAATATGACAGTTACACTGTTATATTGCATAAAAAAACAACTTTTGTCTTTGCTAACCTTACAAAAGATCATTTTTCTAGTACAACTAACAAAATTACACATCTCTACGCATTATTAGCCATTTTTCATGTGTTGTTTAGAAGTTATGTTTGAATACATTTTTATTGCTTTTTTCACATTATCTCAGGATTCCAAGAACATTATAGTCATATTAAGTAAAAAACTACTTTTTGCATTTGCAAGATTTAAAAAAGCATATATTTCGAGTAAAAATCCAAAAGATGCATTATTTCAGGCATTATTAGCCATTTTTCATGTGTGGTGTAGGAGTTATGTTTAAATAACTGTCATATTGAGTGTTAGTATACAGTTATATTGAGTAAAACCTCATTTTTGTATTTGCAAACAATAGAAAAACAACTGTATCTAGTAAAACTCATATGTATTTAATATCACAGGCATTTTTAGACATTTTGCACGTTTGGATTAGGAATTATGTTGGAATATATTTTTATTGCTTTTTTCGCATTATCTCAGGATTATAAGTACATTACAGTCAAATTTAGTAAAAAAAATACTTTCTGTTTTTGCAAACATTACCAAATGGGTTTTTTTCCATTAAAACTCTCAAAGATACATATCTTCAGGCATTATTAGACATTTAGCATTTCTACTTTTGGAGTTATGTTTCAAAAACGGTCATTTTGAGTGTGACCAATATGAGGCCAGTAAAACCTAATTGTTGTATTTGTGAACCTTTCCAAAATACCTGATTCTGTTAAAACTCACATGAATTCAATATTACAGGATTTTTTAGACAAATTTCAAGTTTGGTTTTGGAGTTATGATTATAAACCTTTCATAATTAATATGACAGTTACACTGTTATATTGAATAAAAAAAACTAACTTGTGTCTTTGCAAACCTTACAAAAGATTATTTTTCTAGTACAACTAACAAAAATACACATCTCTAGGCATTATCAGCAATTTTTCATGTGCTGTTTAGAAGTTATGTTTGAATACAACTTTATTACTTTTTTCGCATTATGTCAGGATTGTAAGAACATTATTGTCATATTAAGTAAAAAACGCCTTTACTCATTTGAAAGATTTAAAAAAGCATATGTTTCGAGTAAAACTCCCAAAGATGCATTATTTCAGGCATTATTAGCTATTTTTCATGTGTGGTGTAGGAGTTATGTTTAAATAACTGGCATATTAAGTGTTACAGTGTTACATATTGAGTAGAACCTAAATTTTGTAATATGCAAACCATAGAAAAACAACTGTATCTAGTAAAACTAACATTATTTCAATATCACAGGCATTTTTAGACATTTTGCACGTTTGGATTAGGAATCATATTGGAATACATTTTCATTGCTTTTTTCTTATTATCTCAGGATTCTAAGAACATTATATTCATATTGAGTAAAAAACTACTTTTTGCATTTGCAAGATTTAAAAAAGCATATATTTCGAGTAAAAATCCAAAAGATGCATTATTTCAGGCATTATTAGCCATTTTTCATGTGTGGTGTAGGAGTTATGTTTAAATAACTGTCATATTGAGTGTTACAGTATACAGTTATATTGAGTAAAACCTCATTTTTGTATTTGCAAACAATAGAAAAACAACTGTATCTAGTAAAACTCATATGTATTTAATATCACAGGCATTTTTAGACATTTTGCACGTTTGGATTAGGAGTTATGTCGGAATACATTTTTATTGCTTTTTTCGCATTATCTCAGGATTATAAGTACATTACTGTCAAATTTAGTAAAAAAATACTTTTTGTTTTCGCAAATCTTACCAAATGTTTTTTTTCCAGTAAAACTGTCTAAGATACATTTCTTCAAGCATTATTAGACATTTTGCATTTCTACTTTTTGAGTTATGTTTCAAAAACTGTCATTTTGCGTGTGACCAATATGAGGCCAGCAAAACCTAATTGTTGTATTTGTGAACATTTCCAAAATACCTGAGTCTGCTAAAACCCACATAAATTCAACATTACAGGCTTTTTTAGACAAATTTCAAGTTTGTTTTTGGAGTTATGATTATAAACCTTTCATATTTAATATGACAGTTACACTGTTATATTGAATAAAAAAAACTAACTTGTGTCTTTGCAAACCCTACAAAAGATTATTTTTCTAGTACAACTAACAAAAATACACATCCCTAGGCATTATTAGCCATTTTTCATGTGTTGTTTAGAAGTTATGTTTGAATACATTTTTTTGCTTTTTTTGCATTATCTCAGGATTCTAAGACTATTATAGTCATATTGAATAAAAAACTACTTTTTGCATCTGCAAGATTTAAAAAAGCATATGTTTCGAGTAAAACTCCCAAAGATGCATTATTTCAGGCATTATAAGCCATTTTTCATGTGTGGTGTAGGAGTTATGTTTAAATAACTGTCATATTGAGTGTTACAGTATACAGTCATATTGAGTAAAACCTCATTTTTGTATTTACAAACCATAGAAAAACAACTGTATCCAGTAAAACTCACATGTATTCAATATCACGAGCATTTTTAGACATTTTGCACGTTTGGATTAGGAATTATGTTGGAATACATTTGTATTGCTTTTTTCGCAATACAAATGTCAAATTGAGTAAAAAATTAAATTTTGTTTTTGCAAACCTTACCAAATTATTTTTTTTCAGGAAAACTCTCAAAGATGCATTTCTACAGTTATTATTAGACATTATACATGTGTATTTTTGGAGTTATGTTTTAAAAACTGTAATTTTGAGTGTGACCAATATGAGGCCAGTAAATAAATGATAAATGGGTTGTACTTGTATAGCGCTTTTCTACCTTCAAGGTACTCAAAGCGCTTTGACACTACTTCCACATTCACCCATTCACACACACATTCACACACTGATGGAGGGAGCTGCCATGCAAGGCGCTAACCAGCACCCATCAGGAGCAAGGGTGAAGTGTCTTGCTCAGGACACAACGGACGTGACGAGGTTGGTACTAGGTGGGATTTGAACCAGTGACCCTCGGGTTGCGCACGGCCACTCTCCCACTGCGCCACGCCGTCCCTAAGCTTTGTATTTGTGATTCTTTCCAAAATACCTGATTCAGGTAAAACTCACATACATTCAACATTAAGGCTTTTTAAGACAAATTTCATGTTTGGTTTTGGAGTTATTATTATAAACCTTTCACATTTAGTATGACAATCCTCCGGAGGCAGCAGACAGGTACCGTCAGGCTAAACATATTTGAAGCCTGGTATATAAAGGTTTATGCTTTTACTAACAATTTAACATTTTTCTCTGTAATATGGCACACGCTGGTGAGTGCAAGACATACTTGATCAACAGCCAACAGCCACACAGGTCACACTGACGGTGGCCGTACAAACAAATTTCACACTGTTACAAATATGCGCCACACTGTGAACCCTCATCAAACAAGAATGACAAACACATTTCGGGAGAACATCTTCACCGTAACACAAAATAAACACAAAAGAACAAATACCCAGAATGCCATGCAGCGCTACTCTTCCGGGCTACACCCCCGCAACCACCAAACCCCGCCCGCCTCAACTGACGCAAGGAGGGGGGCGGTGATGTGGGGTGGTGGCAGGGGTGTAGCCCGGAAGAGTAGCGCTGCATGGAATTCTGGGTATTTGTTCTTTTGTGTTTATTTTGTGTTACGGTAAAGATGTTCTCCCGAAATGTGTTCGTCATTCTTGTTTGATGTGGTTTCACAATATTGGCGCATATTTGTAACAGTGTTAATTTTTTTTGTACAGCTCCCGTCAGTGTGATTTGTAATGCTGTTAATCAAGTACGTCTTGTAGTCAACATTGTACAACCAACAAATCCTCGCATAACATGCGTGCGGCCCCCTCGCCATGCTGTTGGTTTGCTGAATGAGCGAACACGACAAAAGGTTGTCAAGGAAGTTGAAGGCAGTGCTGTCACAGAACCACATTAAAATGTTTGTCCGGTCGATATAGGGACAATCCATTGCGAGGGTCACAGGAAGCCTCTCGTTAAAATTGGGAGGATTCGCAAGTATGTTGCTAGGTCTGGATGGTCATTCAAAGAAGCTGAATCCACTTTTCATGTAGTTTCAGCATCCAGTGGCCCCCTATTTTAACAATTCAGAAAGAGTGTAAAATAATGGTATTTTTCTGTGGAAATACCAGCATTGTCACTTTATTAAAGTTGGTTGATCATATTAATTTGGAAAAACTCTGTAGAATAAAAGTATTTTTCTGCAAAACTGTTTGCATCAATACTTTATTAAAGGTTGTTGACCTTAATAATATTGTAAAAATCCGTAAAATTACGATATTTTTCCGCAAAACGTTTCATGAAAATTTCTGTAAATATAATGTTTTTGATTATTATTTGGTTTGCAATGTTTTACTTAAATGTTATAGTTTTCGTTTGGCAGCCGTATCTGCCAGTAGATGACAGTTTGTTTTACAGAATTTTTTTTTTTGTGTGTATAGACATTTATCTTTGTCAGTTTTACTAGAAAAAATATATTTTTTAAGGTTCTCAAACACACAAGGTACACTGTAAAAAAAAAAATCTGTAAAAAAACTAATCTACTGGTAGCTACGGCTGCCAAATGAAAACCATAAAATTAAAGTAAAACACTGTAGACCAAATAATGATCTAAAACATTATATTTACAGAAATTTTCATTAAACGTTTTGTGGAAAAATATCAACATTTTTCAGATTTTTACTAAATTGTTAAGATCAACCACCTTTAATAAAGTGACAATGCAAACAGTTCTGCAGAAAAATACCTTTTTTCTACAGAGTTTTTCCAATTAATTACGATCAACCAACTTTAATGGAGTGACAATGCTGGCGGTTCCACAGAAAAACATGATTATTTTACAGATTTTTTCTGAATTATTAAGATCAAGAGTCTCAAACTCAGTTTACCGGGGGGCTATAGTGTGTAGAAACTACGTGAAAAGTGAATTCACCTTCCTTTAATGGCAATACTTACATGGCAACATACTTGCCAATCTTTACAGGAGACTCCCTGTGACCGTAGTGAAGGGCTATCCGATATCGACTGGACAAGTATCTTTAAGGCCTGCTGTGACAGTACTGCAAGTGGTGTTTTGTTATTAGACTTTTGTGCTCGTCATAGGTTGTCCATAACATACTTGATCAACAGCTATATAGCTCACACTGACGGTGGCTGTCCAAAAAATGTTAACATTGTTACAAATATGCACCACATATTGTGAACCCACATCAAACAAGAATGACAAACACATTTTGGGAGAACATCTTCACCGTAACACAAAATAAACACAAAAGAACAAATACCCAGAATTCCATGCAGTGCTACTCTTCCGGGCTACACCCCCGCCACCACCCCACATCACCGCCCCCCTCCATGTGTCGGTTGAGGTGGGCGGGGTTTGGTGGTTGCGGGGGTGTAGCCCGGGCGAGTAGCGCTGCATGGCATTCTGGGTATTTGTTATTTTGTGTTTATTTTGTGTTACGGTGAAGATGTTCTCGCGAAATGTGTTTGTCATTCTTGTTTGATGTGGGTTCACAGTGTGGCGCATATTTGTAACAGTGTAAAATTTGTTTGTATGGCCACCGTCAGTGTGACTTGTATGGCTGTTGGAGCCAGATGAGGTGGTTCGGGCATCTGGTCAGGATGCCACCCACACCCCTCCCTAGGGAGGCGATTAGGGCATGTCCAACCGGTAGGAGGCCACGGGGAAGATCCAGGACACGCTGGGAAGACTTTGTCTCCCGGCTGGCCTGGCAACGCTTCGGGATTCCCTGGGTAGGAGCTAGACGAAGTGGCTTGGGAGTGGGAAGGCTGGGCTTTCCTGCTTAGGCTGCTGCCCCCGCGACCCGACTTCTGATAAGCGGAAGAAGATGGAGGCAATTGTGATCTTCTGGCTCTTAGATCCCAAACGCTTAAAGTCCCTGTGACACTTTTTAGTCTTTGTTACAATCAGCCGCTCTCTTTCTTCTTTCTAATGCATCAAAAAAATGTGTACTCATACCCGGAAGTAGCTTCCTTATATCCGTCCACAGACCAAACGAGACACTTCAAAATAAAAGTATGCCCACATACTGTTTAAAAGGGTGCTGCTCGTTTTTCGTATGTGGGTAACAACATTGAACTATCTATAAATGGTTGATTTTTAGAGGCTAGTAAGATAAAGTGTTGTACCTGACAAGTTTGGGCTACCTTGCTTCTGCAGCCTTCATAGGAAGTGTCACATGATGTTAGCGTGACGTTGTCTGTGACGTGTTGTATGGATTGTTTTGATTGATACTTTTATTAATAGATTGCCAAGTACAGTACATATTCCGTACAATTGACCACTAAATGGTAACACCCCAATAAGTTTTTCAACTTGTTTAAGTCGGGGTCCACGCTAATCAATTCATGGTAAAAAAAAGTGATTCCCTTGACCGAGCATCAAACCCGGATCGCGACGGTGAGCGCATTGAATCCTAACCACTAGACTGTACCATCAAGTACAGCCAGGAACAACACTTTACGTTACTAACCAATATAAATAAACCATTTATATATACACGTCAGTAGGCTAAATGAACCTCTTCAACATAACATTTAACTATGTATATATATTTCCCAATGGTTCAACCGCCACCTGCCCGAATCTATTTAAAATATATTTTTTCGTCAAGTCACCCGCCCAACCTGCTGTTTATCCGCGGACTCCACGGTTGTGACCGTAAACCGCGCATCTCTACTAGATACAGTTGTTTTTTTATTGTTTGCAAAGACAAAAATTTGGTTTTACTCAATATGACTGTATACAATATGACAGTTATTTTTACATAACTCCTACACCACACATGAAAAATGGCTAATAATGCCTGAAAAAATGCATCTTTGGGAGTTTTACTTGAAACATATGCTTTTTTAAATCTTGCAAATGCAAAAAGTAGTTTTTTTACTTAATATGACAATAATGTTCTTAGAATCTTGAGATAATGTGACAAAAGCAATAAAAATGTTTTCAAACATCCCTTCTAAAGAACAAATGCAAAATGACTAATAATGCCTAGAGATATGTATCTTTGTTCGCGGTACTAGAAAAATTATATTTTGTAAAAAGTATGTTTTTACTCAATTTGACAAGAATGTACATACAAGTCTGAGATATTGCAAGAAAAAAGCAATACAAATGTATTCCAGCATAATTCCTAATCCAAACGTGCAAAATGTGTAAAAATGCCTGTGATATTGAATCCATTTGAGTTTTACTAGACATAGTTGTTTTTTTTATGGTTCGCAAATACAAACATTTGGTTTTACTCAATACACGGGCAAAATGTCTAATAATGCCTGAAGAAATGTATCATTTTGAGTTTTACTGGAAAAAAAAACATATAGTAAGATGTGCAAAAACAAAAAGTAATTTTTTACCCAATTTCACAGTAATGTACTGAGAATCCTGAGCTAATGCGAAAAAAGCAATGAAATGTCCTCCAACATAATTCCTAATCCAAACGTGCAAAATTTCTAAAAATGCCTGCGATATTGAATCCATGTGAGTTTTACTAGATGCAGTTGTTTTTTTATGGTTTGCAAATACAAAAATTTGGTTTTACTCAATATGACTGTATACTGTAACACTCAATATGACAGTTATTTAAACATAATTCCTACACAACACATGAACAAGGGTTAATAATGCCTGAAAGAATGCATCTTTGGGAGTTTTGCTGGAAACATATGCTTTTGTAAATCTTGCAAATGCAAAAACTAGTTTTTTACTCAATATGACAATCTATTTTTTTGGATTCCTGAGATAATGCTAAAAAAGCAATACAAATGTATTCAAACATAACTTCTAAACAACACATGCAAATTGGATAATAATGCCTACACTGTAAAAAAAAATCATATTTTTATGGTTAATTTACTCTAAATTTCTACTGTAATTTTTCTTTTTTTTTCAAATAGGTTATAAAACTGAAGAATTGAAGACATTATCTGTAAATAAACAAACTGTCTGTTATTTTAAGTAATATGCCAGTATTGACAAACTATGTATATTACTATTTTTTATTACAGAAAAATACCAAATCAATAATACATATCATTTTCTGTTTTCTCAAATTACTTTCAAATTCATGTAAAATTACAGTAATTAACTTCCATTTAACATGTACTTGTTATATAAAAGTCCATGTTCATATTAACAATCTACCAGTTTTATATGTAATTTAAAGGAATATCTTTTTTTTTTTTAATATGTACGTGTGTTTTTGTATTTACGTTGAAAAATATTTGTAGCCTGTCATATAAAGGTTTATGCTTGTACAAACAATTCAAGATTTTTCTCTGTAATATGACACACGTTGGTGAGTGCAAGACATACTTGATCTACAGCCAACAGCCACACAGGTCACACTGACGGTGGCCATACAAATATATTTAACACTGTTACAAATATGCTCCACACTGTGAACCCACATCAAACAAGAATGACAAACACATTTCACGAGAACATCTTCACCGTAACACAAAATAAACACAAAAGAACAAATACCCAGAATGCCAAGCAGCGCTACTCTTCCGGGCTACACCCCCGCAGCCACCAAACCCCGCCCACCTCAACCAACACATGGAGGGGGGCGGTGATGTGGGGTGGTGGCGGGGGTGTAGCCCGGAAGAGTAGCGCTGCATGGAATTCTGGGTATTTGTTCTTTTGTGTTTATTTTGTGTTACGGTGAAGATGTTCTCCCAAAATGTGTTTTTCATTCTTGTTTGATGTGGGTTAGCATTGTGTCGCATATTTGTAACAATGTTAAAAATTGTTGTACAGCCACTGTCAGTGTGATCTATATTGCTGTTGATCAAGTACGTCTTGTGGTCAACATTGTATGCCCTATGAACCTTTGTACAATTTGAGTGCATCTACTTTAGGCAAGCTGTTAGTTTGCTGAATTAGTGAGCACAAAGCAAGATTGTCAAGGAAGTTGAAGGCAATGTTGTCACAGGCATCACCTTAAAATGATTGTCACACTGATAAATAAACAATACTCTACGAGATACACAAGAGGTCTCTTTATATTTCGGGAGGATTGGCAAACATGTTGCTAAGTCTAGATTGCCATTCAAAGAAGGTGAATCCACTTTTCATGTAGTTTCAGCATCCGGTGGACCCTAGTTAAATTGAATTAGAAACCCCTGATCTTAACAACTCAAAAAGTCTGTAAAATAATAGCATTTTTCTGTGGTACTGCCAGCATTGTCACATCATTAAAGTTGGTTGATCTTATTAATTTGGAAAAACCCTGTGGAATAAAAGTATTTTTCTGCAAAACTATTTGCATCGTTATTTTATTAAAGGTGGTTGAATTTAATAATTTGGTAAAAGTCTGTAAAATTACGATATTTTTCCGCAAAACGTTTCATGAACATTTCTGTAAGTATGTTTTTGATTATTATTTGGTTTACAATGTTTTACTTAAATTTTATAGTTTTCGTTTGGCAGTCGTATCTGCCAGTAGATGACAGTTTTTTTTACAGAATTTTTTTTACAGTGTAGAGACATTGATCTTTTTCAGTTTTACTAGAAAAAATATATTTTTTAAGGTTCTCAAACACACAAGGTACACTGTAAAAAAAATTCTGTAAAAAAAACTGTAATCTACTGGCAGCTACGTCTACCAAATGAAAACCATAAAATTAAAGTAAAACACTGTATACCAAATAATGAACTAAAACATATTTACAGAAATTTTCATTAAACGTTTTGCGGAAAAGTATAAACAAATTTCAGATTTTTACTAAATTGTTAAGATCAAAAACCTTTAATAAAGTGACGATGCAAACAGCTCTGCTGGAAAATACCTTCATTCTACAGAGTTTTTCCAATTAGTTACGATCAACCAACTTTAATGGAGTGACAATGCTGGCAGTTCCACAGAAAAATACCATTATTTTACAGATTTTTTCTGAATTATTAAGTTCAGGGGTCTCAAACTCAGTGTACAGGGGGGCTACAGTGTGTAGAAACTACGTGAAGAGTGGATTCACCTTCTTTGAATGGCTATACCGACCTGGCAACATACTTGCCAATTTTTACAGGAGACTCCCTGTGTTTTTCTATGGTTTGCAAACAAAACATTTAGGTTTTACTCAATATGACTGTATACGGTAACACTCAATATGACGATTATTTAAACATAACTCTTACACCACAATGCAAAATGTCTAATAATGCCTAAAGAAATGCATCTTTGAGAGTTTTCCTGAAAAAAAAAAACATTTGGCAAGGTTTGCAAAAACAAAATATAATTTTTTACTCAATTTGACAGTAATGTACTTAGATTCCTGAGATAAAGCGAAAAAAACAATAAAAATGTATTCCAACATAATTCCTAATCAAAACTTGCAAAATGTCTAAAAATGCCTATGATATTGAATACATGTGAGTTTTACTAGATACAGTTGTTTTTCTATGGTTTGCAAATACAAAATTTAGGTTTTACTCAAAATGACTGTATACTGTAACACTCAATATGACAGTTATTTAAACATAACTCCTACACCACACATGAAAAATGGCTAATAATGCCTGAAATAATGGGAGTGTTACTCGAAACATATGGTTTTTTATATCTTGCAAATGCAAAAAGTAGTTTTTTACTCAATATGACTATAATGTTCTTAGAATCCTGAGATAATGCGAAGAAAAAAAAAAGGTATTCAAACATAACTTTTAATCCAAACGTGTAAAATGTCTAAAAATGCCTGTAATTTTGAATAAATGTTAGTTTTACTAGATACAGTTGTTTTTTTTATAGTTTGCAAAAACAAAAATGAGGTTTTACTCAATATGACTGTATACTGTCATATTGGGCGTTACAGTATACAGTCATATTGAGTAAAACCTAGTTTTTGTATTTGTGATTCTTTCCAAAATACCCGATTCTGGTAAAACTCACATAAATTCAATATTACATGCTTTTTTAGACAAATTTCACGTTTAGTTTTGGAGTTATGATTATAAACCTTTCATATTAGTATGACGGTTACACTGTTATATTGAATAAAAAAACTAACTTGTGTCTTTGCAAACCTTACACAAGATAATGTTTCTAGTACAACTAACAAAAATACATATCTCTAGGCAACACATGCCATTTTGCATGTGTTGTTTAGAAGTTATGTTGGAATACATTTGTATTGCTTTTTTCGCATTATCTCAGGATTCTAAGACTATTATAGTTATATTGAATAAAAAACTACTTTTTGCATTTTTAAGATTTAAAAAAGCATATGTTTCGAGTAAAACTCCCATTATTTCAGGCATTATTAGCCATTTTTCATGTGTGGTGTAGGAGTTATGTTTAAATAACTGTCATATTGAGTGTTACAGTATTCAGTCATATTGAGTAAAACCTCAATTTTGTATTTGCAAACCATAGAAAAACAACTGTATCTAGTAAAACTCACAATGTTCAATATCATAGGCATTTTTAGAACTTTTGCAAGTTTTGATTAGGAATTATGTTGGAATACATTTTTATTGTTTTTTTCCTTTTATCTCAAGTATGTTGCCAGGTCGGTATAGCCATTCAAAGAAGGCTAATCCACTCTTCGCATAGTTTCTACACACTGTAGCCCCCCTGTACACTGAGTTTGAGACCCCTGAACTTAATAATTCAGAAAAAATCTGTAAAATAATGGTATTTTTCTGTGGAACTGCCATCATTGTCACTCCATTAAAGTTGGTTGATCGTAACTAATTGGAAAAACTCTGTAGAAAAAAGGTATTTTCCAGCAGAGCTGTTTGCATCGTCACTTTATTAAAGGTGGTTGTTCTTAACAATTTAGTAAAAATCTGAAATTTGTTTATACTTTTCCGCAAAACGTTTAATGAAAATTTCTGTAAATATGTTTTAGTTCATTATTTGGTATACAGTGTTTTACTTTAATTTTATGGTTTTCATCTGGTAGACATAGCTGCCAGTAGATTACAGTTTTTTTTACAGAATTTTTTTTACAGTGTACCTTGTGTGTTTGAGAACCTTAAAAAATATATTTTTTCTAGTAAAACTGAAAAAGATCAATGTCTCTACACTGTAAAAAAAATTCTGTAAAAAAAAAACTGTCATCTACTGGCAGATACGACTGCCAAACGAAAACTATAAAATTTAAGTAAAACATTGTAAACCAAATAATAATCAAAAACATACTTACAGAAATTTTCATGAAACGTTTTGCGGAAAAATATCGCAATTTTACAGACTTTTACCAAATTATTAAATTCAACCACCTTTAATAAAGTAACGATGCAAATAGTTTTGCAGAAAAATACTTTTATTCCACAGGGTTTTTACAGGCTTTTTTAGACAAATTTCACGTTTAGTTTTGGAGTTATGATTATAAACCTTTCATATTTAGTATGACAGTTACACTGTTATATGGAATAAAAAAACTAACTTGTGTCTTTGCAAACCTTACAAAAGATAATTTTTCTAGTACAACTAACAAAAATACATATCTCTAGGCATTATTAGCCTATTTGCATAAGTTGTTTAGAAGTTATGTTGGAATACATTTTTATTGCTTTTTTCGCATTATCTCAGGATTCTAAGACTATTATAGTCATATTGAATAAAAAACAACTTTTTGCATTTGCAAGATTTTAAAAAGCATATGCTTCGAGTAAAACTCCAAAAGATGCATTATTTCAGGCATTATTAGCCCTTTTTCATGTGTGGTGTAGGAGTTATGTTTAAATAACTGTCATATTGAGTGTTACAGTATACAGTCATATTGACTAAAACCTCATTTTTGTATTTGCAAACCATATAAAAACAACTGTATCTAGTAAAACTCACATGTATTCAATATCACAGGCATTTTTAGACATTTTGCACGTTTGGATTAGGAATTATGTTGGAATACATTTTTATTGTTTTTTTCGCTTTATCTGAGGATTCTAAGAACATTGTCAAATTGAGTAAAAAATTATATTTTGTTTTTTCAGGAAAACTCTCAAAGATGCATTTCTTCAGGCATTATTAGACATTTTGCATGCATATTTTTGGAGTTTTGTTTCAAAAACCGTCATTTTGAGTGTGACCAATATGAGGCCCGTACAATTGACCACTAAATGGTAACACCCCAATAAGTTTTTCAACTTGTTTAAGTCGGGGTCCACGCTAATCAATTCATGATTAAAAAAAAGTGATTTCCTTCACCGAGCATCAAACCCGGATCGCGACGGTGAGCGCATTGAATCCTAACCACTAGACTGTAGCATCAAGTACAGCCAGGAGCAACACTTTACGTTACTAACCAATATAAATAAACCATTTATGTATACACGTCAGTAGGTTAAATGAAACTCTTCAACATAACATTTCACTATGTATAT
Source organism: Nerophis ophidion (assembly GCF_033978795.1). Lineage (NCBI taxonomy): Eukaryota > Metazoa > Chordata > Actinopteri > Syngnathiformes > Syngnathidae > Nerophis > Nerophis ophidion. The sequence continues at coordinate 338,671 of NW_026907008.1, forward strand.
ATATTTCCCAATGGTTCAACCGCCACCTGCCCGAATCTATTTAAAATCTATTTTTTCGTCAATTCACCCGCCCGACCTGCTGTTTATCCGGGGACTCCACGGTTGTGACCGTAAACCGCGCATCTCTACTGGATACAGTTGTTTTTTTATTGTTTGCTAATACAAAAATTTGGTTTTACTCAATATGACTGTATACAATATGACAGTTATTTTTACATAACTCCTACACCACACATGAAAAATGGCTAATAATGCCTGAAAAAATGCGCCTTTGGGAGTTTTACTCGAAACATATGCTTTTTTAAATCTTGCAAATGCAAAAAGTAGTTTTTTACTCAATATGACAATAATGTTCTTAGAATCTTTAGATAATGTGACAAAAGCAATAAAAATGTTTTCAAACATCCCTTCTAAACAACAAATGCAAAATGACTAATAATGCCTAGGGATATGTATCTTTGTTAGCGGTACTAGAAAAATTATATTTTGTAAAAAGTATGTTTTTACTCAATTTGACAAGAATGTACATACAATTCTGAGATATTGTAAAAAAAAAAAAGCAATACAAATGTATTCCATCATAATTCCTAATCCAAACGTGCAAAATGTCTAAAAATGTCTGTGATATTGAATCCATTTGAGTTTTACTAGACACAGTTGTTTTTTTATGGTTCGCAAATACAAACATTTGGTTTTACTCAATACACGGGCAAAATGTCTAATAATGCCTGAAGAAATGTATCATTTTGAGTTTTACTGGAAAAAAAAACATATGGTAAGGTTTGAAAAAACAAAAAGTAATTTTTTACCCAATTTCACAATAATGTACTGAGAATCCTGAGCTAATGCGAAAAAAGCAATGAAATGTCCTCCAACATAATTCCTAATCCAAACGTGCAAAATGTCTAAAAATGCCTGCGATATTGAATCCATGTGAGTTTTACTAGATGCAGTTGTTTTTTTATGGTTTGCAAATACAAAAATTTGGTTTTACTCAATATGACTGTATACTGTAACACTCAATATGACAGTTATTTAAACATAATTCCTACACCACACATGAACAATGGCTAATAATGCCTGAAGGAATGCGTCTTTGGGAGTTTTGCTGGAAACATATGCTTTTGTAAATCTTGCAAATGCAAAAAACTAGTTTTTTACTCAATATGACAATCATTTTTTTAGAATCCTGAGATAATGCTAAAAAAGCAATACAAATAAATTCAAACATAACTTCTAAACAACACATGCAAAATGGCTAATAATGCCTACACTTTAAATTTCTACTGTATTTTTTTTTTAAATAGGTTATAAAACAGAAGAATTGAAAAAATTATCTGTAAATAAACAAAATGTCTGTTATTTTAAGTAATATGCCAGTATTGACAAACTATGTATATTACTATTTTTTATTACAGAAAAATACCAAATCAATAATACATATCATTTTCTGGTTTGGTAAGGTTGGCGAAAACAAAAAGTATTTTTCTACTAATTTGACAGTAATGTACTTAGAATCCTGAGATAATGCAAAAAAAGCAATTTAAAGGTATTCCAACATAATTCCTAATTCAAACGTTCAAAATGTCTAAAAATGCCTGTGATGTTGAATAAATGTGAGTTTTACTAGATATAGTTTTTTTTATGGTTTGCAAATACAAAATTTAGCATAATTTTTTTTAAATTTTGCAAATGCAAAAAGTTGTTTTTTACTCAACATGACTACAATGCTGTTAGATTCCTGAGATAATGCAAAAAAAGCAATAAAAATGTATTCAACAAAACTCCTAATCCAAACGTGCAAAATGTCCTAAAATGCCTGTGATATTGAATTAATGTTAGTTTTACTAGATACAGTTGTTTTTCTATGGTTTGCAAATACAAAATTTAGGTTTTACTCAATGTGACTGTATACTGTAACACTCAATATGACAGTTATTTAAACATAACTCCTACACCACACATGCAAAATGTCTAATCATGCCCGAAGAAATGCATCTTTGAGAGTTTTCCTGAAAAAAAACAAACATTTGGCAATATTTGCAAAATCAAAATATAATTTTTTACTCAATTTGACAGTAATGTACTTAAAATCCTGAGATAAAGCGAAAAAAACAATAAAAATGTATTCCAACATAATTCCTAATCCAAACGTGCAAAATGTCTAAAAAAGTCTCTGATATTGAATACATGTGAGTTTTACTAGATACAGTTGTTTTTCTATGGTTTGCAAATAGAAAAATGAGGGTTTAGTCAATATGACTGTATGCTGTAACACTCAATATAACAGTTATTTAAACATAAATCCCACACAACACATGAAAAATGGCTAATATTGTCTGAAATAATGCATATTTTGGAGTTTTACTGGAAGCATATGCTTTTTTAAATTTTGCAAATGCAAAAAGTAGTTTTTTACTCAATATGACTATAATATTCTTAGAATCCTGAGATAATGCGAAAAAAGCAATAAAAATGTATTCCAACATAACTCCTAATCCAAACGTGCAAAATGTCTAAAAATGCCTGTGATAAGGAATACATGTTAGTTTTACTAGATACAGTTGTTTTTGTATGGTTTGCAAATACAAAATGTAGGTTTTACTCAATATAACTGTATACTGTAACACTCAATATGACAGTTATTTAAACATAACTCCTACACCACACATGAAAAATGGCTAATAATGGCTGAAATAATGCATCTCTGGGAGTTTTAATCGAAACATATGCTTTTTTAAATCTTGTAAATGCAATAAGTAGTTTTTATTCAATATGACTATAATAGTCCTAGAATCCTGAGATAATGCGAAAAAAGCAATAAAATGTATTCAAACATAACTTTTAAACAACACATGCAAAATGGCTAATAATGCCTAGAGATATGTATTTTTGTTAGTTGTACTAGAAAAATGATCTTTTGTAAGGTTTGCAAGGACACAAGTTAGTTTTTTTATTCCATATAACAGTGTAACTGTCATACTAAATATGAAAGGTTTATAATCATAACTCCAAAACCAAACTTGAAATTTGTCTAAAAAAGCCTGTAATATATAATTTACGTGAGTTTTACCAGAATCGGGTATTTTGGAAAGAATCACAAATACAAACATTGGGTTTTACTGGCCTCATATTGGCCACACTCAAAATGACAGTTTTTGAAACAAAACTCCAAAAATATGCATGCAAAATGTCTAATAATGCCTGAAGAAATTCATCTTTGAGAGTTTTCCTGAAAAAAAAAAACATTTGGCAATATTTGCAAAAACAAAATATAATTTTTTACTCAATTTGACAGTAATGTACTTAGAATCCTGAGATAAAGAGAAAAAAACAATAAAAATGTATTCCAACATAATTCCTAATCCAAACGTGCAAAATGTCTAAAAAAGTCTCTGATATTGAATACATGTGAGTTTTACTAGATACAGTTGTTTTTCTATGGTTTGCAAATACAAAAATGAGGGTTTAGTCAATATGACTGTATACTGTAACACTCAATATAACAGTTATTTAAACATAAATCCCACACAACACATGAAAAATGGCTAATAATGCCTGAAATAATGCATATTTTGGAGTTTTACTGGAAGCATATGATTTTTTAAATTTTGCAAATGCAAAAAGTAGTTTTTTACTCAATATGACTATAATATTCTTAGAATCCTGAGATAATGCGAAAAAAGCAATAAAAATGTATTCCAACATAACTCCTAATCCAAACGTGCAAAATGTCTAAAAATGCCTGTGATATTGAATAATTGTTAGTTTTACTAAATACAGTTGTTTTTTTATGGTTTGCAAATACAAAATTTAGGTTTTACTCAATATGACTGTATACTGTAACACTCAATATGACAGTTATTTAAACATAAGTCTTACACCACACATGGAAAATAGCTAATAATGCCTGAAATAATGCATATTTGGGGGTTTCACTCGAAGCATATGCTTTTTTAAATCTTGCAAATGCAAAAAGTAGTTTTTTTCTCAATATGACTATAATGTTCTTAGAATCCTGAGATAATGCGAAAAAAGCAATAAAAATGTATTCCAACATAACTCCTAATCCAAACGTGCACAATGTCTAAAAATGCCTGTGATAAGGAATACATGTTAGTTTTACTAGATACAGTTGTTTTGTATGGTTTGCAAATACAAAATGTAGGTTTTACTCAATATGACTGTATACTGTAACACTCAATATGACAGTTATTTAAACATAACTCCTACACCACACATGAAAAATGGCTAATAATGCCTGAAATAATGCATCTTTGGGAGTTTTACTCGAAACATATGCTTTTTTAAATCTTGCAAATGCAAAAAGTAGTTTTTATTCAATATGACTATAATAGTCTTAGAATCCTGAGATAATGCGAAAAAAGCAATAAAATGTATTCAAACATAACTTTTAAACAACACATGCAAAATGGCTAATAATGCCTAGAGATATGTATTTTTGTTAGTTGTACTAGAAAAATGATCTTTTGTAAGGTTTGCAAAGACACAAGTTAGTTTTTTTATTCCATATAACAGTGTAACTGTCATACTAAATATGAAAGGTTTATAATCATAACTCCAAAACCAAACTTGAAATTTGTCTAAAAAAGCCTGTAATATATAATTTACGTGAGTTTCACCAGAATCGGGTATTTTGGAAAGAATCACAAATACAAACATTGGGTTTCACTGGCCTCATATTGGTCACACTCAAAATGACAGTTTTTGAAACAAAACTCCAAAATATGCATGCAAAATGTCTAATAATGCCTGAAGAAATGCATCTTTGAGAGTTTTCCTGAAAAAAAAAAACATTTGGCAATATTTGCAAAAACAAAATATAATTTTTTACTCAATTTGACAGTAATGTACTTAGAATCCTGAGATAAAGCGAAAAAAACAATAAAAATGTATTCCAACATAATTCCTAATCCAAACGTGCAAAATGTCTAAAAAAGTCTCTGATATTGAATACATGTGAGTTTTACTGGATACAGTTGTTTTTCTATGGTTTGCATATACAAAAATGAGGGTTTAGTCAATATGACTGTATACTGTAACACTCAATATAACAGTTATTTAAACATAAATCCCACACAACACATGAAAAATGGCTAATAATGCCTGAAATAATGCATATTTTGGAGTTTTACTGGAAGCATATGCTTTTTTAAATTTTGCAAATGCAAAAAGTAGTTTTTTACTCAATATTACTATAATATTCTTAGAATCCTGAGATAATGCGAAAAAAGCAATAAAAATGTATTCCAACATAACTCCTAATCCAAACGTGCAAAATGTCTAAAAATGCCTGTTATATTGAATAATTGTTAGTTTTACTAAATACAGTTGTTTTTTAATGGTTTGCAAATACAAAATTTAGGTTTTACTCAATATGACTGTATACTGTAACACTCAATATGACAGTTATTTAAACATAAGTCTTACACCACACATGGAAAATAGCTAATAATGCCTGAAATAATGCATCTTGGGGGTTTAACTCGAAGCATATGCTTTTTTAAATCTTGCAAATGCAAAAAGTAGTTTTTTTTCTCAATATGACTATAATGTTCTTAGAATCCTGAGATAATGCGAAAAAAGCAATAAAAATGTATTCCAACATAACTCCTAATCCAAACGTGCAAAATGTCTAAAAATGCCTGTGATAAGGAATACATGTTAGTTTCACTAGATACAGTTGTTTTTCTATGGTTTGCAAATACAAAATGTAGGTTTTAATCAATATGACTGTATACTGTAACACTCAATATGACAGTTATTTAAACATAACTCCTACACCACACATGAAAAATGGCTAATAATGCCTGAAATAATGCATCTTTGGGAGTTTTACTCGAAACATATGCTTTTTTAAATCTTGCAAATGCAAAAAGTAGTTTTTATTCAATATGACTATAATAGTCTTAGAATCCTGAGATAATGCGAAAAAAGCAATAAAATGTATTCAAACATAACTTTTAAACAACACATGCCAAATGGCTAATAATGCCTAGAGATATGTATTTTTGTTAGTTGTACTAGAAAAATGATCTTTTGTAAGGTTTGCAAAGACACAAGTTAGTTTTTTTATTCCATATAACAGTGTAACTGTCATACTAAATACGAAAGGTTTATAATCATAACTCCAAAACCAAACTTGAAATTTGTCTAAAAAAGCCTGTAATATATAATTTACGTGAGTTTTACCAGAATCGGGTATTTTGGAAAGAATCACAAATACAAACATTGGGTTTTACTGGCCACATATTGGTCACACTCAAAATGACAGTTTTTGAAACAAAACTCCAAAAACATGCATGCAAAATGTCTAATAATGCCTGAAGAAATGCATCTTTGAGAGTTTTCCTGAAAAAAAAAAAACATTTGGCAATATTTGCAAAAACAAAATATAATTTTTTACTCAATTTGACAGTAATGTACTTAGAATCCTGAGATAAAGCGAAAAAAACAATAAAAATGTATTCCAACATAATTCCTAATCCAAACGTGCAAAATGTCTAAAAAAGTCTCTGATATTGAATACATGTGAGTTTTACTAGATACAGTTGTTTTTCTATGGTTTGCAAATACAAAAATGAGGGTTTAGTCAATATGACTGTATACTGTAACACTCAATATAACAGTTATTTAAACATAAATCCCACACAACACATGAAAAATGGCTAATAATGCCTGAAATAATGCATATTTTGGAGTTTTACTGGAAGCATATGCTTTTTTAAATTTTGCAAATGCAAAAAGTAGTTTTTTACTCAATATGACTATAATATTCTTAGAATCCTGAGATAATGCGAAAAAAGCAATAAAAATGTATTCCAACATAACTCCTAATCCAAACGTGCAAAATGTCTAAAAATGCCTGTGATATTGAATAATTGTTAGTTTTACTAAATACAGTTGTTTTTTAATGGTTTGCAAATACAAAATTTAGGTTTTACTCAATATGACTGTATACTGTAACACTCAATATGACAGTTATTTAAACATAAGTCTTACACCACACATGGAAAATAGCTAATAATGCCTGAAATAATGCATCTTTGGGGGTTTCACTCGAAGCATATGCTTTTTTAAATCTTGCAAATGCAAAAAGTAGTTTTTTTCTCAATATGACCATAATGTTCTTAGAATCCTGAGATAATGCGAAAAAAGCAATAAAAATGTATTCCAACATAACTCCTAATCCAAACGTGCACAATGTCTAAAAATGCCTGTGATAAGGAATACATGTTAGTTTTACTAGATACAGTTGTTTTGTATGGTTTGCAAATACAAAATGTAGGTTTTACTCAATATGACTGTATACTGTAACACTCAATATGACAGTTATTTAAACATAAATCCCACACAACACATGAAAAATGGCTAATAATGCCTGAAATAATGCATCTTTGGGAGTTTTACTCGAAACATATGCTTTTTTAAATCTTGCAAATGCAAAAAGTAGTTTTTATTCAATATGACTATAATAGTCTTAGAATCCTGAGATAATGCGAAAAAAGCAATAAAATGTATTCAAACATAACTTTTAAACAACACATGCAAAATGGCTAATAATGCCTAGAGATATGTATTTTTGTTAGTTGTACTAGAAAAATGATCTTTTGTAAGGTTTGCAAAGACACAAGTTAGTTTTTTTATTCCATATAACAGTGTAACTGTCATACTAAATATGAAAGGTTTATAATCATAACTCCAAAACCAAACTTGAAATTTGTCTAAAAAAGCCTGTAATATATAATTTACGTGAGTTTTACCAGAATCGGGTATTTTGGAAAGAATCACAAATACAAACATTGGGTTTCACTGGCCTCATATTGGTCACACTCAAAATGACAGTTTTTGAAACAAAACTCCAAAATATGCATGCAAAATGTCTAATAATGCCTGAAGAAATGCATCTTTGAGAGTTTTCCTGAAAAAAAAAAAACATTTGGCAATATTTGCAAAAACAAAATATAATTTTTTACTCAATTTGACAGTAATGTACTTAGAATCCTGAGATAAAGCGAAAAAAACAATAAAAATGTATTCCAACATAATTCCTAATCCAAACGTGCAAAATGTCTAAAAAAGTCTCTGATATTGAATACATGTGAGTTTTACTGGATACAGTTGTTTTTCTATGGTTTGCAAATAGAAAAATGAGGGTTTAGTCAATATGACTGTATACTGTAACACTCAATATAACAGTTATTTAAACATAAATCCCACACAACACATGAAAAATGGCTAATAATGCCTGAAATAATGCATATTTTGGAGTTTTACTGGAAGCATATGCTTTTTTAAATTTTGCAAATGCAAAAAGTAGTTTTTTACTCAATATGACTATAATATTCTTAGAATCCTGAGATAATGCGAAAAAAGCAATAAAAATGTATTCCAACATAACTCCTAATCCAAACGTGCAAAATGTCTAAAAATGCCTGTTATATTGAATAATTGTTAGTTTTACTAAATACAGTTGTTTTTTAATGGTTTGCAAATACAAAATTTAGGTTTTACTCAATATGACTGTATACTGTAACACTCAATATGACAGTTATTTAAACATAAGTCTTACACCACACATGGAAAATAGCTAATAATGCCTGAAATAATGCATCTTGGGGGTTTAACTCGAAGCATATGCTTTTTTAAATCTTGCAAATGCAAAAAGTAGTTTTTTTTCTCAATATGACTATAATGTTCTTAGAATCCTGAGATAATGCGAAAAAAGCAATAAAAATGTATTCCAACATAACTCCTAATCCAAACGTGCAAAATGTCTAAAAATGCCTGTGATAAGGAATACATGTTAGTTTTACTAGATACAGTTGTTTTTCTATGGTTTGCAAATACAAAATGTAGGTTTTAATCAATATGACTGTATACTGTAACACTCAATATAACAGTTATTTAAACATAAATCCCACACAACACATAAAAAATGGCTAATAATGCCTGAAATAATGCATATTTTGGAGTTTTACTGGAAGCATATGCTTTTTTAAATTTTGCAAATGCAAAAAGTAGTTTTTTACTCAATATGACTATAATATTCTTAGAATCCTGAGATAATGCGAAAAAAGCAATAAAAATGTATTCCAACATAACTCCTAATTTAAACGTGCAAAATGTCTAAAAATGCCTGTGATAAGGAATACATGTTAGTTTTACTAGATACAGTTGTTTTTCTATGGTTTGCAAATACAAAATGTAGGTTTTACTCAATATGACTGTATACTGTAACACTCAATATGACAGTTATTTAAACATAACTCCTACACCACACATGAAAAATGGCTAATAATGCCTGAAATAATGCATCTTTGGGAGTTTTACTCGAAACATATGCTTTTTTAAATCTTGCAAATGCAAAAAGTAGTTTTTATTCAATATGACTATAATAGTCTTAGAATCCTGAGATAATGCGAAAAAAGCAATAAAATGTATTCAAACATAACTTTTAAACAACACATGCCAAATGGCTAATAATGCCTAGAGATATGTATTTTTGTTAGTTGTACTAGAAAAATGATCTTTTGTAAGGTTTGCAAAGACACAAGTTAGTTTTTTTATTCCATATAACAGTGTAACTGTCATACTAAATACGAAAGGTTTATAATCATAACTCCAAAACCAAACTTGAAATTTGTCTAAAAAAGCCTGTAATATATAATTTACGTGAGTTTTACCAGAATCGGGTATTTTGGAAAGAATCACAAATACAAACATTGGGTTTTACTGGCCACATATTGGTCACACTCAAAATGACAGTTTTTGAAACAAAACTCCAAAAACATGCATGCAAAATGTCTAATAATGCCTGAAGAAATGCATCTTTGAGAGTTTTCCTGAAAAAAAACAAACATTTGGCAATATTTGCAAAAACAAAATATAATTTTTTACTCAATTTGACAGTAATGTACTTAGAATCCTGAGATAAAGCGAAAAAAACAATAAAAATGTATTCCAACATAATTCCTAATCCAAACGTGCAAAATGTCTAAAAAAGTCTCTGATATTGAATACATGTGAGTTTTACTAGATACAGTTGTTTTTCTATGGTTTGCAAATACAAAAATGAGGGTTTAGTCAATATGACTGTATACTGTAACACTCAATATAACAGTTATTTAAACATAAATCCCACACAACACATGAAAAATGGCTAATAATGCCTGAAATAATGCATATTTTGGAGTTTTACTGGAAGCATATGCTTTTTTAAATTTTGCAAATGCAAAAAGTAGTTTTTTACTCAATATGACTATAATATTCTTAGAATCCTGAGATAATGCGAAAAAAGCAATAAAAATGTATTCCAACATAACTCCTAATCCAAACGTGCAAAATGTCTAAAAATGCCTGTGATATTGAATAATTGTTAGTTTTACTAAATACAGTTGTTTTTTAATGGTTTGCAAATACAAAATTTAGGTTTTACTCAATATGACTGTATACTGTAACACTCAATATGACAGTTATTTAAACATAAGTCTTACACCACACATGGAAAATAGCTAATAATGCCTGAAATAATGCATCTTTGGGGGTTTCACTCGAAGCATATGCTTTTTTAAATCTTGCAAATGCAAAAAGTACTTTTTTTCTCAATATGACCATAATGTTCTTAGAATCCTGAGATAATGCGAAAAAAGCAATAAAAATGTATTCCAACATAACTCCTAATCCAAACGTGCACAATGTCTAAAAATGCCTGTGATAAGGAATACATGTTAGTTTTACTAGATACAGTTGTTTTGTATGGTTTGCAAATACAAAATGTAGGTTTTACTCAATATGACTGTATACTGTAACACTCAATATAACAGTTATTTAAACATAAATCCCACACAACACATGAAAAATGGCTAATAATGCCTGAAATAATGCATATTTTGGAGTTTTACTGGAAGCATATGCTTTTTTAAATTTTGCAAATGCAAAAAGTAGTTTTTTACTCAATATGACTATAATATTCTTAGAATCCTGAGATAATGCGAAAAAAGCAATAAAAATGTATTCCAACATAACTCCTAATCCAAACGTGCAAAATGTATAAAAATGCCTGTGATATTGAATAATTGTTAGTTTTACTAAATACAGTTGTTTTTTTATGGTTTGCAAATACAAAATTTAGGTTTTACTCAATATGACTGTATACTGTAACACTCAATATGACAGTTATTTAAACATAAGTCCTACACCACACATGGAAAATGTCTAATAATGCCTAAAATAATGCATCTTTGGGGGTTTCACTAGAAGCATATGCTTTTTTAAATCTTGCAAATGCAAAAAGTAGTTTTTTTCTCAATATGACTATAATGTTGTTAGAATCCTGAGATAATGCGAAAAAAGCAATAAAAATGTATTCCAACATAACTCCTAATCCAAACGTGCAAAATGTCTAAAAATGCCTGTGATAAGGAATACATGTTAGTTTTACTAGATACAGTTGTTTTTGTATGGTTTGCAAATACAAAATGTAGGTTTTACTCAATATGACTGTATACTGTAACACTCAATATGACAGTTATTTAAACATAACTCCTACACCACACATGAAAAATGGCTAATAATGCCTGAAATAATGCATCTTTGGGAGTTTTACTCGAAACATATGCTTTTTTAAATCTTGCAAATTCAAAAAGTAGTTTTTATTCAATATGACTATAATAGTCTTAGAATCCTGAGATAATGCGAAAAAAGCAATAAAATGTATTCAAACATAACTTTTAAATAACACATGCAAAATGGCTAATAATGCCTAGAGATATGTATTTTTGTTAGTTGTACTAGAAAAATGATCTTTTGTAAGGTTTGCAAAGACACAAGTTAGTTTTTTTATTCCATATAACAGTGTAACTGTCATACTAAATATGAAAGGTTTATAATCATAACTCCAAAACCAAACTTGAAATTTGTCTAAAAAGCCTGTAATATATAATTTACGTGAGTTTTAACAGAATCGGGTATTTTGGAAAGAATCACAAATACAAACATTGGGTTTTACTGGCCTCATATTGGTCACACTCAAAATGACAGTTTTTGAAACAAAACTCCAAAATATGCATGCAAAATGTCTAATAATGCCTGAAGAAATGCATCTTTGAGAGTTTTCCTGAAAAAAAACAAACATTTGGCAATATTTGCAAAAACAAAATATAATTTTTTACTCAATTTGACAGTAATGTACTTAGAATCCTGAGATAAAGCGAAAAAAACAATAAAAATGTATTCCAACATAATTCCTAATCCAAACGTGCGAAATGTCTAAAAAAGTCTCTGATATTGAATACATGTGAGTTTTACTAGATACAGTTGTTTTTCTATGGTTTGCAAATACAAAAATGAGGGTTTAGTCAATATGACTGTATACTGTAACACTCAATATAACAGTTAGTTAAACATAACTCCCACACAACACATGAAAAATGGCTAATAATGCCTGAAATAATGCATATTTTGGAGTTTTACTGGAAGCATATGCTTTTTTAAATTTTGCAAATGCAAAAAGTAGTTTTTTACTCAATATGACTATAATATTCTTAGAATCCTGAGATAATGCGAAAAAAGCAATAAAAATGTATTCCAACATAACTCCTAATCCAAACGTGCAAAATGTCTAAAAATGCCTGTGATATTGAATAAGTGTTAGTTTTACTAAATACAGTTGTTTTTTAATGGTTTGCAAATACAAAATTTAGGTTTTACTCAATATGACTGTATACTGTAACACTCAATATGACAGTTATTTAAACATAAGTCCTACACCACACATGGAAAATAGCTAATAATGCCTGAAATAATGCATCTTTGGGGGTTTCACTCGAAGCATATGCTTTTTTAAATCTTGCAAATGCAAAAAGTAGTTTTTTTCTCAATATGACTATAATGTTCTTAGAATCCTGAGATAATGCGAAAAAAGCAATAAAAATGTATTCCAACATAACTCCTAATCCAAACGTGCAAAAGGTCTAAAAATGCCTGTGACAAGGAATGCATGTTAGTTTTACTAGATACCGTTGTTTTTCTATGGTTTGCAAATACAAAATGTAGGTTTTAATCAATATGACTGTATACTGTAACACTCAATATGACAGTTATTTAAACATAAGTCCTACACCACACATTGAAAATGGCTAATAATGCCTGAAATAATGCATCTTTGGGGGTTTCACTCGAAGCATATGCTTTTTTAAATCTTGCAAATGCAAAAAGTAGTTTTTTTCTCAATATGACTATAATGTTCTTAGAATCCTGAGATAATGCGAAAAAAGCAATAAAAATGTATTCCAACATAACTCCTAATCCAAACGTGCAAAATGTCTAAAAATGCCTGTGATATTGAATAATTGTTAGTTTTACTAAATACAGTTGTTTTTTAATGGTTTGCAAATACAAAATTTAGGTTTTACTCAATATGACTGTATACTGTAACACTCAATATGACAGTTATTTAAACATAAGTCTTACACCACACATGGAAAATAGCTAATAATGCCTGAAATAATGCATCTTGGGGGTTTCACTCGAAGCATATGCTTTTTTAAATCTTGCAAATGCAAAAAGTAGTTTTTTTCTCAATATGACTATAATGTTCTTAGAATCCTGAGATAATGCGAAAAAAGCAATAAAAATGTATTCCAACATAACTCCTAATCCAAACGTGCAAAATGTCTAAAAATGCCTGTGATAAGGAATACATGTTAGTTTTACTAGATACAGTTGTTTTTCTATGGTTTGCAAATACAAAATGTAGGTTTTAATCAATATGACTGTATACTGTAACACTCAATATAACAGTTATTTAAACATAAATCCCACACAACACATGAAAAATGGCTAATAATGCCTGAAATAATGCATATTTTGGAGTTTTACTGGAAGCATATGCTTTTTTAAATTTTGCAAATGCAAAAAGTAGTTTTTTACTCAATATGACTATAATATTCTTAGAATCCTGAGATAATGCGAAAAAAGCAATAAAAATGTATTCCAACATAACTCCTAATCCAAACGTGCAAAATGTCTAAAAATGCCTGTGATATTGAATAATTGTTAGTTTTACTAAATACAGTTGTTTTTTAATGGTTTGCAAATACAAAATTTAGGTTTTACTCAATATGACTGTATACTGTAACACTCAATATGACAGTTATTTAAACATAAGTCTTACACCACACATGGAAAATAGCTAATAATGCCTGAAATAATGCATCTTTGGGGGTTTCACTCGAAGCATATGCTTTTTTAAATCTTGCAAATGCAAAAAGTAGTTTTTTTCTCAATATGACCATAATGTTCTTAGAATCCTGAGATAATGCGAAAAAAGCAATAAAAATGTATTCCAACATAACTCCTAATCCAAACGTGCAAAATGTCTAAAAATGCCTGTGATAAGGAATACATGTTAGTTTTACTAGATACAGTTGTTTTTCTATGGTTTGCAAATACAAAATGTAGGTTTTAATCAATATGACTGTATACTGTAACACTCAATATAACAGTTATTTAAACATAAATCCCACACAACACATGAAAAATGGCTAATAATGCCTGAAATAATGCATATTTTGGAGTTTTACTGGAAACATATGCTTTTTTAAATTTTGCAAATGCAAAAAGTAGTTTTTTACTCAATATGACTATAATATTCTTAGAATCCTGAGATAATGCGAAAAAAGCAATAAAAATGTATTCCAACATAACTCCTAATCCAAACGTGCAAAATGTATAAAAATGCCTGTGATATTGAATAATTGTTAGTTTTACTAAATACAGTTGTTTTTTTATGGTTTGCAAATACAAAATTTAGGTTTTACTCAATATGACTGTATACTGTAACACTCAATATGACAGTTATTTAAACATAAGTCCTACACCACACATGGAAAATGTCTAATAATGCCTGAAATAATGCATCTTTGGGGGTTTCACTAGAAGCATATGCTTTTTTAAATCTTGCAAATGCAAAAAGTAGTTTTTTTCTCAATATGACTATAATGTTGTTAGAATCCTGAGATAATGCGAAAAAAGCAATAAAAATGTATTCCAACATAACTCCTAATCCAAACGTGCAAAATGTCTAAAAATGCCTGTGATAAGGAATACATGTTAGTTTTACTAGATACAGTTGTTTTTGTATGGTTTGCAAATACAAAATGTAGGTTTTACTCAATATGACTGTATACTGTAACACTCAATATGACAGTTATTTAAACATAACTCCTACACCACACATGAAAAATGGCTAATAATGCCTGAAATAATGCATCTTTGGGAGTTTTACTCGAAACATATGCTTTTTTAAATCTTGCAAATTCAAAAAGTAGTTTTTATTCAATATGACTATAATAGTCTTAGAATCCTGAGATAATGCGAAAAAAGCAATAAAATGTATTCAAACATAACTTTTAAACAACACATGCAAAATGGCTAATAATGCCTAGAGATATGTATTTTTGTTAGTTGTACTAGAAAAATGATCTTTTGTAAGGTTTGCAAAGACACAAGTTAGTTTTTTTATTCCATATAACAGTGTAACTGTCATACTAAATATGAAAGGTTTATAATCATAACTCCAAAACCAAACTTGAAATTTGTCTAAAAAAGCCTGTAATATATAATTTACGTGAGTTTTACCAGAATCGGGTATTTTGGAAAGAATCACAAATACAAGAAACTAGGTTTTACTCAATATGACTGTATAACATTTATTCAATATCACAGGCATTTTTAGACATTTTGCACGTTTGGATTAGGACTTTTGTTGGAATACATTTTTATTGCTTTTTTCGCTTTATCTCAGGATTCTAAGTACATTACTGTCAAATTGAGTAAAAAATTATATTTTGTTTTTGCAAACCTTGCCAAATGTTTTTTTTTTTCAGGAAAACTCTCAAAGATGCCTTTTTTCAGGCATTATTAGACATTTTGCTTTCATATTTTTGGATATTTGTTTCAAAAACTGTCATTTTGAGTGTGACCAATATGAGGCCAGTAAAACCCAAAGTTTGTATTTGTGATTCTTTCCAAAATACTCGATTCTGGTAAAACTCACGTAAATTATATATTACAGGCTTTTTTAGACAAATTTCAAGTTTGGTTTTGGAGTTATGATTATAAAACTTTAATATTTAGTATGACAGTTACACTGTTATATTGAATAAAAGAACTAACTTGTGTCTTTGCTAACCTTAAAAAAGATACATTTTCTAGTACAACTAACAAAAATACACATGTCTAGACATTATCAGCCATTTTTCATGCGTTGTTTGGAAGTTATGTTTGAATACAATTTTATTGCTTTTTTCGCATTATCTCAGGATTCTGAGTACATTACTGTCAAATTGAGTAAAACATTATTTTTTGGTTTTTGCAAACCTTGCCAAATGTTTTTTTTTTTCAGGAAAACTCTCAAAGATGCATTTCTTCAGGCATTATTAGACATTTTGCATGTGTGGTGTAGGAGTTATGTTTAAATAACTGTCATATTGAGTGTTACAGTATACAGTCACATTGAGTAAAACCTAAATTTTGTATTTGCAAACCATAGAAAAACAACTGTATCTAGTAAAACTAACATTAATTCAATATCACAGGCATTTTAGGACATTTTGCACGTTTGGATTAGGAGTTTTGTTGAATACATTTTTATTGCTTTTTTTGCATTATCTCAGGAATCTAAGAGCATTATAGTCATGTTGAGTAAAAAACAACTTTTTGCATTTGCAAAATTAAAAAAAGCTTATGCTTTGAGTAAAACTCCCAAAGATGCATTATTTCAGGCATTATTAGACATTTTTCATGTGTGGTGTAGGAGTTATGTTTAAATAACTGTCATATTGAGTATTACATTATACAGTCATATTGAGTAAAACCTCATTTTTGTATTTGCAAACCATAAAAAAAACCTATATCTAGTAAAACTCACATTTATTCAATATCACAGGCATTTTTAGACATTTTGAACGTTTGAATTAGGAATTATGTTGGAATACCTTTTAATTGCTTTTTTTCCATTATCTCAGGATTCTAAGTACATTACTGTCAAATTAGTAGAAAAATACTTTTTGTTTTCGCCAACCTTACCAAATGTTTTTTTTTTTTCCAGAAAAACTCTCAAAGATACATTTCTTCAGGCATTTTTAGACATGTTGTATTTCTACTTTTGGAGTTATGTTTCAAAAACTGTCATTTTGAGTGTGACCAATATGAGGCCAGGAAAACCTAATTTTTGTATTTGTGAACCTCTCCAAAATACCTGATTCTGTTAAAACTCACATAAATTCAATATTATAGCCTTTTTAGACAAATTTCAAGTTTGGTTTTGGGGTTATGATTATAAACCTTTCATATTTAGTATGACTGTTACACTGTTATATTGAATAAAAAAACTAACTTGTGTCTTTGCAAACCTTACAAAAAATCATTTTTCTAGTACAACTAACAAAAATAAATATCTCTAGGCATTATTAGCCATTTTGCATGTGTTTTTTAGAAGTTATGTTTGAATACATTTTTTTTAACTTTTGCATTATGTCAGGATTGTAAGCCTTTGTAGTCATATTGAGTAAAAAACGACTTTTTGCATTTGCAATATTTAAAAAAGCATATGTTTCGAGTAAAACTCCCAAAGATGCATTATCTCAGGCATTATTAGCCGTTTTTCATGTGTGGTGTTGGAGTTATGTTTAAATAACTGTCATATTGAGTGTTACAGTATACAGTCATATTGAGTAAAACCTCATTTTTGTGTTTGCAAACTATAAAAAAAACAACTGTGTCTAGTAAAACTCACATGTATTCAATATCACAGGTATTTTTAGACATTTTGCACGTTTGGATTAGGAGTTATGTTTTTATTGCTTTTTTCGCAGTATCTCAGGAATCTAACAACATTGCAGTCATGTTGAGTAAAAGACAACTCTTCGCATTTGCAAAATTTAAAAAAGCTTATGCTTCGAGTAAAACTCCCAAAGATGCATTATTTCAGACATTATTAGCATTTTTTTATGTGTGGTGTAGGGGTTATGTTTAAATAACTGTCATATTGAGTGTTAAATTATACGGTCATATTGAGTAAAACCTCATTTTTGTATTTGCAAACCATCAAAAAAAACTGTATCTAGTAAAACTCACATGTATTCAATATCACAGGCATTTTTAGACATTTTGAACGTTTGAATTAGGAATTATGTTGCAATACATTTGTATTGCTTTTTTCGCATTATCTCAGGATTCCAAGTACATTACTGTCAAATTAGTAGAAAAATACTTTTTGTTTTCGCCAACCTTACCAGATGTTTTTTTTTTTCCAGAAAAACTCTCAAAGATACATTTCTTCAGGCATTTTTAGACATGTTGCATTTCTACTTTTTCAGAACTACCAAAAATACACATCTCTAGGCATTATCAGCCATTTTGCATGTCGTTTTTAGAAGTTATGTTTGAATACATTTTTATTACTTTTTTCGCATGATGTCAGGATTGTAAGACTTTGTAGTCAATATGAGTAAAAAAGTACTTTTGGCATTTGCAATATTTAAAAAAGGATATGTATCGAGTAAAACTCCCAAAGATGCATTATTTCAGGCATTATTAGTAATGTTTCATGTGTTGTGTAGGATTTATGTTTAAATAACTGTTATATTGAGTGTTACAGTATACAGTCATATTGAGTAAAACCTCATTTTTGTTTTTGCAAACTATAAAAAAAAAACAACTGTGTCTAGTAAATCTAACATTTATTCAATATTACAGGCATTTTTAGACATTTTGCACGTTTGGATTAGGAGTTATGTTGGAATACATTTTTTTGTTTGTTTTTTTCGCATTATCTCAGGATTCTAAGAACATTATAGACATATTGAGTAAAAAACTACTTTTTGCATTCGCAAGATTTAAAAAAAGCATATGCTTAGAGTAAAACTCCCAAAGATGCATTATTTCAGGCATTATTAGCCATTTTTCATGTGTGGTGTAGGACTTATGTTTAAATAACTGTCATATTGAGTGTTACAGTTTACAGTCATATTGAGTAAAACCTAGTTTTTGTATTTGTGATTCTTTCCAAAATACCCAATTATGTTAAAACTCACATAAAATCAATATTACAGGCTTTTTTAGACAAATTTCAAGTTTGGTTTTGGAGTTATGATTATAAACCTTTCATATTTAGTATGATAGTTACACTGTTATATTGAATAAAAAAACTAACTTGTGTCTTTTCTAACCTTACAAAAGATCAATTTTCTAGTACAACTAACAAAAATACACATCTCAAGGCATTATCAGCTGTTTTTCATGCGTCGTTTGGAATTTATGTTTGAATACATTTTTATTGCTTTTT